>NW_006408540.1:2162614-2202064 GCF_000296735.1 Chrysochloris asiatica
TGTTAATGAGTCTTCCTCCAATCCTGATGCCACGTTTTTCTTCATATACCCCAGCTTCTCGGATTATTTGCTCAGCATACAGGTTGAATAATTATGGGTGGAAGACTACAACACTGTTACATACCTTTCTTAATTTTATACCATTCAGTGTTCCCATGTTCTATTTGAACAACTAACTGCCTCTTCGTCCATGTACAAATTCCACCACACATCTGTCAGTTTGTCGTACTTTGGTGGCTTGTGAGTTGCTGTGATTCTGGAAGCTATGCCACTGGTATTTTAAATACCAGCAGGGTCACCCATGGGGGACAGGTTTCAGATGAGCTTCCAGACGAAGACAGTATAGGAAGAAGGAGTAACGAACTACTTCCAAATATTTAGTCACTGAAAACCTTATGAATAGCAGAGACCCCATACGGTAACTCAAAACATAGCTGCTTGACAACTTCCAGTGAGATTGTGCACTAAGTTGCTCACCACACAAACCCTCTATAGCAAAGGTGGTTATGTGCTCCATTACATTCTTGATGATCTCCAATTTTCCTAGATTCATACTTCCTGCATTCCATGTCCCAATTATTAATGGATATTTGCAGCTGTTTCTTCATTAGCAAATGAACATCCCCAAAACTTTGCTCCATCCAAGTCATTAAGGAAAGGCAGCTATTCCCATCTTATTCTAAGGGACTTCCAACCTGAAAGACTCATCTTCTGGCACTATATCTGACAATGTTCTACTACATTGTTCATAAGGTTTTCAGTGGCTATCCATTCAGAAGTGGTCCACCTGTCCTATGAATAGCTCATGAATTATTTCAGACTTTGAGTGTTCAAAACCATTCCTGAGTCTCTGAACACAGGTCTAGTTAGGACTTTCTCAGCACAATAAATAACAGCCCTCCTCACCCACGAATTCACACCCAAGATTCAAGAGTTTTCCTCGATTCATCCTTTCCTGCAGCTTCACATTAACTTCAGTTTCAAGTTGTTTTCTTTTTAACCCTACCTCCAAAATTTGCCCATTATTTTTCATGTTTATTGTCACCCTCTACTACAGCCATGATCATCTCTGAATTGGAATGCTGCAATAAGCTTCTTACTCAATTTCCAACTTTAACTTTTGTTACTTACAGTCCATTTTTCATATAGGCGCAAGCATGATCTTATGAAAATATAAATCAAATCTTGTCATTTCATCTATAAAAGCCTTCAATGATTCCCCCTTTAATTTAGATGTAGTAATTGCCCATGATAAGATCTGCTATGAACAGCCAATCAATTGAAAGGAAGCTTCCTCAGGGGTGTGACTTGCTTCCAATATATTGAACACTCAGCAAAGCTTCCTTCTTTTTCTACTGGTTCTGGATTCTTCATCTGGCTCATCATCCAACCTCGGGTTATTTGGACTTCAGCCAGTGATATGTTCTATTGCTTGCCAATCCTGAGGGTTGCCAGTAGCTGGCAATCTTACGTGCTCTACCTGCTGTCTATCATCTGACCTGCTGATCTTGGTTCATCAGTCCTGCAGATATGTCAATCAGAAGTGTGCAGCCTGACATCTTACCAATGGACTTCAGATTTGCTGACCTTTACAATGTGTAAGCCATTTCCTTAAAATAAACCTCTTTCTACTCCCGTAAAGATTTAAAGCCCCGGAAACCCTGTACAGGGTCACTATAAGTCAGAAGTGACTCCACGGCACATAACAACAACAACAAATACATATACATGAAGGAGCTCTGGTAGCATAGTGGTTACAAGTCAAGCTGCTACTCTTAGGGTCAGCAGTTTGAAACTAGCAGCTGTTCTGCAGGAGAAAGATGAGGCTTTCTTCTCTCATCTAAAGATTTACAGCCTTGGAAACCCTATGCAGGATCGCTATGAGTCTAATCAACTCCATAGCAAATAACCACCATATATATACATGGAGTCTTGGTGTGGCACCATAGGATAAACACTAAACCTCAAAGTCACTAGTTTTGCTTCTTTAGAGAACTCAGACTGACATACTTGGCATATATTAGATGCTCTATAACAATCAACTGCTTGAGGGAGAAATATGAGGTTTTCTACTCCATGGAAGATGTAAAGCATTAGAAACCCTACACAGAGTCACTATGAGTAAGAATCAACTTGACAGCACCTAACAACAACAATGTAGCAACTGGTGAAATTAATGAATATTAGTATATCTTCTATATTTCTTTTTGTTCATACATATGTATGTATGACTATATACATTTATACATATATTCAGGATTAAATAGTACTAAGTCCTTCTAAGAGTGCAATCAAAGTTTATCTTTCCTTAACTTTTCTAGCATTTAAAACATACTTTGTACTTCCTTATTTCTGTGCTTATTTAAGTCAAAGACAAAGATTATTTTCTCTCACAGTAATTAGCTCCTTCTGGGAAAAAATTTTAGAAACATTCTTTGTAGTGTTGTCCAATTTGAGCACTGGTATGTTAATTTTTGTTTCTTTTCCCTTTATATTTCATCTCAACTGGCAAAAATACTGACTGACTGCTAAAAATGTATGTCCCTCTCCTCCAGCAGGAACTGATACAGGGATTAGGAATCTCCAGCCCAGAGAGAGAAATCCAACTGACTGCTACAAATTTAAAGTCCAAAGAACACCTGGGCCAGATGGTTTAAACGTGCCTCTTTACTAATAGCTTAGTACAAAGAAGAAAATAACTCCCTTGCTAGATACCATGTTTCAAATGGTTTTTAGAGATGGGAATTAAGATAATGAAAACCAGGTGAATAAATGCCAATTTTTCTTATTCAAAATACAGGTGGTACTTTCAAATGCAGCTGCTAGGTTTTTAGGGAAGGTAATTCTACAATTTTGAGACTTAATTTTTCTTTGGACAAGTGAAACACTACACAAATAAAAGATGCTGTGATAGATACCTGAGTCCTGATGTGGCACTGGGGGTTAATACACTGAACTTCAAGGTTGGTTTGAAGCACAGGTTGGTGGTTCAAGCTCACCAGCCGCTTCTCAGCAACCCTATACAGTATTGCTATGATTTGGAACCAACTCAACAGCACTTAACAACAACAACGATAGGTACCATCAATAATGAAATGAACATTTGTACTATTTACTTGTTGCTGTATAGCAAGTCCCAGTAAAATTAGGTAGCTTTAAGCAATATTTATTAGCTCACAGTTCCTGTAGGTCACGAACCTGAGTAGGGCTTAGCTAGTTCTGCTGTTTCTGGTTTTTTTATGGGTTTCATTGGGGTGTCAGAGAGCTGCAGAAATCTCAAATCTCAACTGCACGATGGGTGCACTTCCATGCTCATTCATCTGGTTGTTAGTTACTGCTTGAAGCTTGACTGGAGGCCAATCCCAGTTCTTTACAATATGGGATCCTTCTTAAAACCAGTTGGCATCATATATGTCAGAGTAGAACTGCGCTCCATAAGGTTTTCAGTGATTGATTTTTCAGAAGCAGTTTGAACATACCTTTGTTCAAAGAGGCCTCTGGGTGAACTTTAGCTTTCAATATTTGTGTTAGCAGTTGAGCATGTTAACAATTTGTACCATCCAGGTACCCCATAGGGTAACTCAAAACATAGCTGCTAAGGAACTTGCAGCAAGATGGGATTAGGCAGACACACTACACATATCCTTTAAAACAAAGACATGAGAGACCAAATGAAACAGACACAGATGATAATCCTAGAACCCTGAGCTTCAGAGAACAGAACAGAGAAATAGATTGAATGAAAACTAGGGTAGGAAGCAAACAAAAGTGTCCAGACAGGAGATAGATAAGTGAATTATTGGTTGGTCTGACATGGTGTGGTCATCTTGAACATTTGCAAGCAGTATTCAATTGAGAAAATAGCCTGACAACACAAATATACACTTATGACTGGCAACAAGAAATGTGTGAATCTTCCTTGTTCCCGGTACTCTCCTGGTGGCCAGAAGCATAGCCAACTGCCACCCCCATTTGCCCCCTGCATGGCCTTTGCTCTGCTAGAGGTCAGAGTTGTACCATTATGAATCAGGCGCCATGTGTCCCCACATCTGGAGGCAGGAGAACTCTTACCAAACCAGCTGATCATATTGTGTCAAAGACCTGGCCATCCATGGGTGAGCAAAAACTCCTTCCAGAACCAACCTTCATGCTTCTGCCTGCCCTCTAGACCCAAAAGACTTCCTGACCTCAGCCACTATCTGAGCTAGCACAAACTATTTCCAGTTCAGGTACCCTGACTACAAACAATGCTTAGACCAACAATGGGGCTGGGTGTCCCTCCCTCACATCTCCATCTCCACCCCACGACTTCCTTAGCTAGTAGAGGGAGTCAATACTTACAGGGTATCCTATCTTCATTTTTCTATGCTCTGGGTCTGGCCCCTGCCCCAGTTTTTTCCCTCTGTTTTTATAATTTTGTTGTTGTTCTTCTTCTTCTTCTTATTATTATTCTCTCACTTTCCTTTATTTTTTACCTTTTCTTTTTCTGCTTTCCTTTTTTCTTTCTCACTTCTCTTTTCTTTTTTCCCTTTCCTTCTTTCTTTTCTCTTTTCTTTTTTCCACTCCTAATATATCTGTACTGTTTTATTATCTTTCTCATTTATTCATCCCCCTCTCTAGTTTTGTTTATTGTGTGTGTGTTTCTGTCTTTTTATTTTCTCTCTTATTTGTCTCTTACTGTTTTTATTTCATTTCCCTTTTTTCTCCTTTTAGTTACTATATTCTTTTTTCTTGTTGTTGCCTGTTAGATTTTTTCCTTTATTGTTTTCTTTTTTTGCTGTTGTTTGCCCCTTTGTTCTTTTCTGTTGTTGTTTTTGTTTTCATGTCCCACCCAATGAGAAACAACAATTGTACCCATACTGCCCAGCCACACCTTTAACTTCTTCAGGACTATTACCAACTCCTGTACCACTTGATCAATGACAGACAGCAGCCAATACCAGTCAAATCCACTCTGAACTTTGCTACATAAACAGTTAACAGAGAACTGTGTACACATTTCCATTATCCACCACATCCACTAGGAGGCATGCGGTAAGTGACTAAGAACTCTCCAACATATAATCATCAATTAAATATAAATGCAACAACACCACAATGCCTTGAAGACAACAGACAATTTAAGTTCATAAGAAGAAACAAGAGAGAATGGCTCAAACAACAGATCAACATGCAGAACTAGAAAACATTTTAGAGGAAGAAAAGGTTCTGAGACTACCTGTTAGAGGATTTTTTTTAAAAAATGTAATTTAGATATCATTTTCTCTCAGTGGATTGAGAGAAACATTGAGAAAGCTACAGATGAAGGCAAGAACACAAAAAAAAAATTTTAGGAGAATTCTGGAAAGCACTACCAGAACAAACAGACAAAATAAATGTAAAATTAAAAACCATACAAACATACCAGACACAAATCCAGAAGATCAATATTAAGATTTCAGAAATAGTTAATACATTTAAAAGGCAAAGTAGTAGAACTGAACCAATGGAAGACCAAATTAGTGAGCTTGAAGACAAATCTCTCAATAGTGTAGTGGTTATGAATCAGGCTGCGAACCTTAAGGTCAGCAGTTCAAAACTACCAGCTGTTCCATGGGAGAAAGATGAGGCTTTCTGCTCCTATAAAGATTTACAGCCTTGGAAACCCTGTGCAGGGTTGCTATGAGTTGGAATCAACTCCACAGCACATAACCACCACCACCAGAGTAACAATCAGACAAAAGAAGGGAAAAAAATATATATATTTTTTTAAAGTCTAGGAATTATGTGGGACACCATCAAGAGGAAAAACTTATATGTGATTGAAATTCCTGAACAAGAAGAGATTAAAAAAAAAAAAAGGCACATAAATAATTGTCAAATAGTTGTTGGAGGAAAACTTTCATAAAATCTCAAAAGACACATAAAATCACAAAATGTTTTCAAGAAGCTGAAAAAACCTCAAAGACCACAAAATAAAATCACCAAGACATATGATAATCAAACTTTCAAAAGCCAAAGACAAGGAAAGAATTCTGAGAGCTATTCAACAAAAACAAAAACTTACCTGCAAAGGAGAACCAATAGGACTAAGCTCTGATTCCTCAGTAGACGTGGTGCAAGCAAGAAGTAAACAGCATGACATATATAAAGCTCATGAAAGCAAGAAGGAAATAGGATGACATTTATAAAATCAAGAATCGTATACCCAGCAAAATCATCCCTCAAATACAATGGTGAATTAGTACATTTTCAGATAAACAGAAATTATAGTAATCTGTAAAAAGCAGACCAGCTTTACAAAAAATGCCAAAAGGAGTTCTTTGGACAGAGAACCAACAACAGCAACAACTTGAGGATAACACCACATAGATGTTAACCCAGATTTAGAAGTATCCAAAACAAAACACACTTTCTGTTGTATTTAGTCATTAGTTGATGTTGAGTCCGTTATGACTGATAGCAACTCTATGCACAGAAAGAAACACCACCTGATCCCAAGCAATCCTCACAATAGTTGATATGTTTGAACCCATTGTTTTTGCTACTGTATAAATACATCTCTTTGAGAATCCTCCTCTTTTTGATAATCCCCCATTTTACCAAGTATTATGTCCTTTTCCAAGGACTGTTTCCTACTGATAACATGTCCAAATTATGAAAGACGAAGTACTGCCATCCAGGATTCTAAGGAGCTTTCTGGCTATACTTCTTTCAGCTTAGAACTGCTTATTCTTTGGACAGTACAGAGTACTTTAAATATTCTTTTCAACACCAAAGTTAAAATACATTGATTCTTCTACTGTCTTCCTTATTCATTGTCCAACTTTCACATGCACATAAGGTCATTGAAAATACCATGGCTTGGGTCAGGTACCCTTTATTGCCCAAACTGATATTGTTGCTCTTGAACATTGTAAAAAGGTCTTATGCAGCAGATCTATTCAGTGCAGCTAACTGACAGATGAGTGATGGAAACAAACCTACAAGACTGAAAACAAGAAACCAAAGATATCAATTTGTAATGAAGACAATTACAAAGTAAAAAAGAAGAAATTGTATAGCTACAAAACTTCCAAATGGCAAGGAAATCAAATGAATTTCAAGATAAAACAGACTGTTTCAAAGTTGGGAGGAAATTAATAAATTACAGGGTAATCTGAAAGAAAATTTGGTAATCTGAAAACAAAAAAGGAGAAAACTCATGAAAATTTAGTAAACACTTACAAAGAAAGTAACATGAAAGCCCACCAACCGAAAAAAGCCCATGAACATAGCATAGAAAAGTGGAATAATGATGTCAATATTTAAATAATCACAAAAGGACCTATACTGTATGAGACCACTACTGTAAAAAGACAAGAAAAGGTTTCGCAGTAAAAGAAACATCAGATGGTTACCAAGGGTGCGACAAAAGATGGAGCAATTTAATAGCTAAAGTATGTTGTTGTTGTTGTGAAGTGCTGTCAAGTCAGTTCCGATCCAAAGCAACCCTCTACAGGGTTTCAGAGGAGTTGCTGGTGAGCTTGAATCACTTATCTTGCAGTTCAAACAGTTTTGCAGTCTGGCGCGTTAACCCACAGCGCCACACATGTTAACTTGGACGAAAGGGAAAGCAATATACAGTAAGAAGGAGGTTGGCAAAAAAAAAAAAAAAAAGTGATAGAGGTAGGGGAGGAGTGCAAGAGTTAAAGACAACAGAAGTAACTAGTGGTATATATGCAGTCTTGAAGTAACAGTGATCTACAAATAGCTATATGGATAGACACACAGACTGAACAAGTATAGGACAGAGAGTGACAGTATACCCTCAAATATATATAGGTTTGATAGAGGCTATTTCTACATGAATGCTTACCTTTACTATAAATATAATCCATGAAATTGGTGGTACATACAGTGGACAAAATTATGAAATTTATTAGACATAGCCAAAACACTTGAAAGAATGGTTTTCCAGATCTGGGAGCTCAGGGACATATTAGTTAATTGGTGCAATATAATTGTCCACAATGTTCTATGTGCTTATTTGATGAGTAACAACTGGAGTCTTAAAAGCTCTTGAGTGGCACCTAAGGTACAACTATTGTTTTCCTCCTTGTTTAGAGGAAAGAAGAGTTATGAAAATTGAAGAGATATGGAAACAATCCAATGGACTAATGGACCATGAGACTATCAATCTCCACAATCTTAAAATCAGAAGAACTAGATGGTGTCTTGCCAGGGACCAGCCTTGACAGTTTATTAGGAGACTCTTGAAGGAGGATGTGGAGTCGGTTGAATGATTAAAAAAAAAAAAAAAATACTCAAAGAGTCAATGGGTCATTTTTGAGCCTCAGGCAGATGATGGTAATGGCTCTCTCTGATGACTCTCTTTATTTCAAAATTGTTGCTTCTTATATCCCATTTAGAATATACTATGATCTCATAATAGTCACGTACAAGCAGTTACAAATCAATCAAATATTATATTGTTACATCAAGGGTACAAGAGGGACACAAGGTCACCAAACATTCCTGCGTCTCTGTACTCCTTAGTTACCCCTTAGTTACCTTGATAATGTCTGCCTTCTGTGAGCGACTGTTTCTCTCTAATCCTCCCTAAAATGTCAGGATAATTTTAAACAAAGTTCTACATCTTAACGTCTAACTTCACCAACATCTATTACTTTCTATAAATTCATTAGTTACAGCTTACAATCAAAAACATAATTTCTACTATAACTGGTCATACATATAATTGATCAAACAATAAAAACAAGAACATAAAAGTCCCCTAAAGTTTCATAGTTAAGAACAAAGCAGTAATTCTCTCATGCTAACAATTTCTCAAAACTTCTAATCAAATTCTTGCCTCTATTCCCAAGCTCTCACTGTCCTTGACTGTCTCCTAAGCTGCTTTCTAAAGGCCTCAACGTCCTTGACTAAAACCACCTGGAATGTTTCTTACAATTTTGAGCTCAAATTGCTAAAACTTAGCTAGTGTGGTTATTTCTAATGTTAAAACTTATTGTTAATGTAAAAAACAATTTTTATAACAACATAAGATTAAATATGGTGTGAAAGTTAATGTTAATGTGAAAGGCAACTATTATAACGTGAGGTTTGTTTAAAGTATCTAATGATTATGCAAGATTTTCAAAAACTTCTTATAAGGAAATCAGAAATAAACTATTTTTCCAAAGGAAAGCTAGAAACCATGGGTCCCCTGCATTAATCATCCCTGTAGCTTTGCTATCCAAGGGGACATTCATTGTCGCTCTGCTAAACAATGAACTTTTCATGCATAAGGCTTCTCGCTGTTCTGTTCCTTGGCAGGATGGCGTCCGCCATTCGCAGGATGGTGTCTGCCAGTGCCTGACTACCACTACCAACTGTTCTGAAAGAGATTACAATGGAAGATCCTGGATAGAGAAGGAGAAAATCTAGAACAAAACTCAAAATCATTAAAAATACCAGGTTTATTGGTCATATAGAGACTGGTGGAACCCTCAGACTATGGCCCTTGGTCACTTTTCAGGTCTGGAACTGAACTCAACCCCATGATTCAATTTTCAGTCAAGCAGTAGATAGGTCTATCAGGAGAACAACACTAATGAGCTATGCACACCATAGAACAGTCAACCATTTGAGATAAAAAGAGCAGCATTTACCCAAGGACAAAGTTCAGAAAGGTGGGAAAGAAGGAAGAATGGAAACAAGAAACACAGGAGGAAAGTAGGATAAGTAATGGTACACTTAGGGGGTTGTAATCAATGAATTTTCAATCAATGACCCAAACTATGTATGATTTGATGAATGTGAAATTGTTTATCTGCTCTCTTCACCCAATTCACAATAGTAATTTAAAAAACAACAAAAAGGGCTACTTACTTTAGTAGATCATGAGAGCAAGAGTAAGTGCCAGCATTAGAAAGAACCATTAAAACAGAAGTCACTATTGTTGTTGTTGTTGTTGTTTTGTTAGAAGCCATCGAGTCGGTACCGACTCATATCAGCCCTATGCACAACAGAACGAAACACTGCCCAGTCCTGGGCTAACCTCATAATTGTTGTCACACTTGAGCCCACTGATACTGTCACTTTGCCAATCCATCTCGCTGGATCTGTTTGTTCTTTTGACAGCCCATAGTACTTTCAATATTCTCCTCCAATACCAGAACTCAAATGCATCAATTCTTCTACAATCTTCCTTATTCACTGTCTAGCTCTCACATGCATATAAGGTTATTGAAAATATCATGGCTTGGGTCAGATGCACCCTGGTTCTCAAGCTGACATCATTTTTTTTTTTTTAAAGGTTTTTTATTGTGGATTGAGTGAAAGTTTAAGACTTCGGACATATTTTCAGGAGGGACCAGTCTCTGGAGAAGGATATCATGTTTGGTAAGGTGGAGGGTCAGAGAAAAAGAGGAAGGCCCCAAATGAGATGGATTGGCCAAGTGGCAGCATTGATGGACTCAAGCGTGGCAACAGTGGTGAGGTTGGCTGAGGATTGGGCAGTATTTCATAGGGATGCTATGAGTCATTACCGACGCGATGGCACCTAACACCACCAACAGCAACAATTTTATTCTGAAGTCTATCCGACCTTCCCAACACCTGGATCTCCATTCCTCTGTGTTTACCTTCTTTCACATTTTAATTGTTTTTATCATAGACTGACCTCCCAGATCCTTTGTTCTTATAATTTTATTCTGTCCTTGACTTCCATTTGTCAAATGAGTTCAGCTTAATGCTGCCAGTTAGGTCATTCCCTAGGTGTCTGTTATTGTTCATTCTCAGTCCACAGAACTTCCTTTAGGATGTTTTTCATAGCAGAATTGGCTTTGGCAAAATCCCTTAGCTTCTGTTTATCCTGGAATGTTTTGATTACACCATCATATTTGATTGACAGCTTTGCTGGGTAGAGGATTCTTGGTTGGAAGTTTTTTCTTTTAGCGTTTCATATATGTGTCTCCCCATTGCCTTCTTGCCCACATGGTTTCTGTTGAGAGATCTGAGCTTAATCTGATTTGCTTGCCTTTATATATTACACTTCTTTTTTCCCTAGCTGCTTTCAGGATGCTGTCCTTATCTTTGATTTTGGAGAGCCTGATTACTATGTCTTGGTGATTGTCTTTTAGGGTCTAACCTTCCTGGGTTTTGTTGGGCTTCTTGAATGCTTATCTTTTCACTTTTCAGGATGTTAGTGAAATTTTCTTCCAGAAGTTCTTCAACTATCTCCTCTCTGGACTTGAGTGATTCTTCCTGTTCTGGAATGCCAATAATTCTTAAGTTATTTCTCTTCATGTTGTCCAAGATGAATCTTAGGACTTCTTCAGAATTTTTTTTCCTTTTTTGTGTTTGCTCTTCTATATTAGTAGTGGTGAGAAATTTGTCTTCTAGGTCATTAGTTCTGGCTTCTATCTCTTCTATTCTACTCCTTTGCCCTTTCAGTGTATTGTCCATTTCTGATATTCTATTATTAATCATTTGGACCTCTTTCTGTAGGTTTTGAATTGTTTCCAATGCTGTATCTTTTATTTGATTGTTCCTGTAGTGCTTTCCTGACTTCTTCCTTATTTTTCTCACTTCTATTGTATAATCATTTTTCTGAATTCCTTCTCAGGCATTTCCAAAGCCTGCCCTTCTTCCAGTATGGAGTTGTAGGTCTATTTCCAGTTCATTTGGCTCAGTTAGTTCATCTCTTTTCTGGACATGTGCTGATATGGTTATTTGTTTCTGTGTTTTGGGCATATTCAGGAGTTATCTGTGGCCTTAATACTTAGTGGGTGTGTATTTTGGTATTTTTTATGCTTTCTGATTGACTCCAGGTAGATATGATCAGGAGATGGGCTTCCCTTTTCATTCTTCTTCCTGAGAAATTTCAAGATGCCACTGTTGGTGGATGTGATGTAACTTAGGATTTAATTTTCAGCCTATTTCCTATTTTAGTCTGCTTATCCCACTCCACAATCCTTGTTCAGGCCTTTTGCCTAGTGATAAACAGTTCAGGGCCGGCATGGCCATTTTGCACTGCCTTTTGGTTTTAATTGGAAACTGTCACTTTAAATTTCAAGGAGATCTGTGCACATGTGTAGTAGAACCCTCTGGGGGTGGGGGTGGGGTGTCCACTCACTCAGGCACCCCCTCTAGTCACTGGAATGGAGGTGTGCAGCTAGTAAGAGACCAATGAACAGATACAAAAGAAAAAAAAGAATGTCTACACCTTTATATCCACAGTTCTGTCAGGTGTCCGTGGCTGATATGATCCTTCCCCTGCTTAGTCTCACCCAAGATGGAGCCTCAGGGAGCAGCTGAGCATCTTGAATTAGAAAGCAATGGATTTATTGCTTCTGCTACAAATTCCCCTAGCTGTAAGCCTTCCAACCTTCTAAATATTCCATTATATATGGTTCAGATTTCAGGCATCATCCCCTGAACCAGCTTGGTCCAGTATTCCGTGTTGTTGCTGACAGAGCTCCTCACTGCACTTCCACCCTCTCCACCATCTTGTTTGTTCTTTCAAGCTGACATCTTTGCTCTTCAACAGCTTCAATCTTTTCTCAATCGATAAGAATGCTGTTTATTGGTCCAGTGGTGAGGGTTTTTGTTTTCTTGACATTGAGATGCAATCTATACCGAAGGCTGTGATCTTTGATCTTTATCAGTAAGTATTTTAAGTCCTCTTCACTTCCAGCAAGCAAGGTTGAATCATCTGCATATCGCAGGTTGTTAATGAGTCTTCCACCAATCCTGATACCACGTTTTTCTTCATGTAACCCAGCTTCTTGGATTATTTGCTCAGCATACAGGTTGAATATGTATGGCAAAAGAATATAACCCTGGTGCACACCTTTCTTAATTTTAAGCCATTCAGTGTGCCACATAAGCACAATTAAGTGTTCAGGAATACTTACACTTTGCAATGTTGTCCATAGCGTGTCATGATCCACACAATCAAATGCCTTTGTGTAGTCAATAAAGCACAGGTAAACATGTTTCTGGTATTCTCTGTTTTCAGCCAATATCCATCAGACATCAGCAATGATATCCCTCATTCCATGTCTTTTTCTGAATTTGGCTTGAACCTCTGGAAGTTCTCTATCAATGTATGCTTGCAGCCATTTCTGTATTACCTTTAATAAAACTTTACTCACATGGGATGTCAAAGATATTGTCCGATGATTTCTGCATTCCATAAGGTCACCTCTCTTTGGAATGGGCACAAATACAGATCTCTTCCAATCAGTCGTCCAGATAGTTGTCTTCCAAATTTCTTGACATAGATGATTGAGTGCTTCCTGTGTTGACTCACTTTGTTGAAAGATTTCAATTTTTATTCCATCGATTGCCAGTGTCTTGTTTTTTGCCAGTTCCTTCAATGTACCTTAGACTTCCTCCTTCAATATCATTGGCTTTTAATCATATGCTACCTCTTGAAACAATTGAGCATCAATTATTTATTTTTGGTATGGTGACTCTGTATATTCTTTCCATCTTCTTTCGATGCTTTCTGCATCATTCAATAATTTGCCCAGAGAATCCTTTAATGACGAAAGTTGAGGCTCGAAAATTTTCTTCAGTTCCCTCAGCTTGAGAAATTCTGAGCATGTTCTTTTCTAACTCCAGATCTTTGCACATTTTGTTGTAACATTTGACTTTGTCTTCTCAAGCTGTCCTTTGAAATTTTCTGCTCAGCTCTTAAATCTCCTCATATTTTCCATTTGTTTTAACATCTCTATGCCAGAGAGCAAGTTTCAGAGTCTCTTGTGACATCCATTTTGATCTTTTTCTTGTTTCTTGTCTTCTTAATGACTTTTTGCTTTCTTCCTGTAAAATGTTCTTGATGTCATCCCACAACTCTTGTGGTCTTCGGTCTTTAGTGTTTGATGTATCAAATCTGTTCTTCAGATGATCTCTATTCAAGGTCATATTTTGGCTCATGTGGACATGTTTTCATTTTCTTCAGCTTTAGTCTGAATTTGCATATAAGAAATTGATGGTCTGTTCCACAATCTGTCCCTTGCTTTGTTTGGGCTAATGATATGGAGCTTGTCTACCTTCTCTTTCCACAGATGTAGTCAGTTTGATATCTGTACCTTCCATTTGTTGAGGTTCATGCATATAGTCATCTTTCATGCTGTTTAAAAAAGATCTTTGAAATGAATAAAAAATTGGTTTTGCAGAATTCTATCATGTGATCTCCAGCATCATTTCTATTACGAAGGTCATATTTTCTAACTAGCTTTTTTTATTGTGGTTAGGATGAAAGCTTACAGAGTACATTGATTTTCCACTCAACAATCCATATACATTTTCATAGTGAAATTGATTGCAATCCCCACAATACAAAAGTGCTCTTCACATTTTTACTTGTATTTTCTGTTTCCATTTCTCCATATTCTTTTCTCTTTCTGCCTTCTAACCTTTTCACCTGGGCAAATGCTGCCCTTTTGATCTCTAGTAGTTGATCGTTCTAATGAATTCATACCTCCCTGATGCTATTGTTCATTGTTTGGTTGAAAGTTGAGTCACAGGAGTGAATTCAGTTCCAGGTTTGAATGCTGACTAAGAGCCATAGTTTGGGGAATTCCACCAACCTGATCCTTTTCTTACAATTTTGAGTTTTGTTCCATGTTTTTCTCTCACTGTAACCAGGACCTCTGATTGTGATTCCTTTCTGTAGTAGTAGCTGGGCATCATTGTTTTAGTTCTTCTGGTGTCAGAGTCACTGGGTTCATGTGGTCCTTTAGACCTTTTCAGAGTTCTATTTGTTATTGCAAAGCATGGATGGGGAGCGTCCAACCTGTGGGTCATATAAGACCATGGAATCATTTGGTCTGACTCTACTAAGGCAACCACAGTTTCAGCCATCATATTAGGCCTGAGTTAATTAAATGTTTGGCCAAATATAACTGGCTAATTTTTAAGTTGATAATTTTGTATGGCTTGCAAATGATGTTATAAATTTTGGCAGAAAAAAGATTCCCCACTTGTGGAAAGTAATATGACTGATTCTTGTATGTTGCTTTTATACTGTACTACTTTGCTAAATACTTCCACTAATTTGAATAGTTTTCTTTTTGAGACATGAGTCATTGGGATTTTCTATATAGAGATTCATATTATCGACAAATATGGTTTTACTTCTTTGATAATTTGGATACGTTCTATTTCCCTTTCATGTCTTATTACTCTCACTAGGATTCCAGTACAATATTGAATAGTTTTTGTGTGTCATTGCATTGGTTCCGACACATAGTGGCCCTGTATAGAGTTTCCAAAACTGTAAATCTTTATGGAAACAGCCTCATCTTTCTCCGGTGGAGCAGCTGGTAAAGTTGAACTGTTGGCCTTTCAGTTAGCAGTCCAGCTTGTTATCCACGATAGTACTCAGGCTCCTTACAATATTGAATAGTGACGGGGATAAAGGGCATCCTTGGCTAGTTCCTGTTCACAAGGGGAATTATTTCAGTCTCTGTCCATTGACAATAATGTTGACTTTTGATTTTGTGTGTATGGCTTTAATTATGTTGAGGAATTCCCCTTCTAGTCCTTCTTTGTTGAGTGTTTTTTAATCAGGAATTAGTGTTGATATGATCATTTGTTTGTTTTCTTTATGTGATAGATTATGTTGATTATCTTTTTGATGTTAAATCATCCTTGCATACCTGCAATGAATCCCATTTGATCATGATATATTATTATTATTAATATGTTGTTGAATTCTATTGGGTAAGGTTTTGCTGAGAATTTTTGTGTCTATGCGCAAGAGGGATTTTGGTCAATAATTTTCTGTTAGTGGGGTCATACCAAAGAGAAGTGACCCAAAATAATGCAGAGATCATCAGACAATATCATTAATATTTTGCTAAAGGTAATTTAAATATGGCTACAACAATACATTAACAGGAAACTGCCATAGGTTCAAGCTGGATTAAGATGAGGACGTGGAATGAGGGATACCATTGCTGATGTCAGCTGGATCTTGGCTGAAAGCAGGGAATACCAAAAAGATGTTTACTTATATTTTATTGATTACACAAAGAATCAAGTATGGATCATGACAAGCTTTGGACAACAATGCAAAGAAGGTCTTCCAGAACACTTAATTGTGTTCATGAGGAACCTATACATAGATCAAGAAACAGTAGTTTAAACAGAACAAGGGGATACTGAATGGTTTAAAAATCAGGAAAGGTGTGCACCAGGGTTATATTCTTTCACCCTGTGTATGCTGAGCAAATAATCCAAGAAACTGGATTATATGAAGAAGAACATGGCATTAGGACTAGACTCATTAACAACCCCCAATAGGTAGATGATAAAAACTGCTTGCTGAAAGCAAAGAGAAATTAAAATACTTACTGGTGAAGATCAATGACCACAGCCTCCAACATGAATTGTACCTCAATATAAAGAAAACAAAAATCTTTACTGCTGAACCAATAAGTAACATCAAGATAAATGGTGTCAAGATTGAAGTTGTGAAAGACTTCATTTTGCTTGGATCCACTATCAACACTCATGGAAGCAGTAGTCAAGAAATCAAACAACATATTGCATTAGGCAAATCTGCTGCATAAGACCTTTTTTAAAGTGTTGAAGCACTTGCTGAGGAAGATCAAAGACAACAGCCTACAATATGGATTACAAGTTATTGTGAAGAAAAATTCTCACAACTGGGTCAGTAGACATCATGACTAATGGAGAAAAGATTGAAGTTGTCAAGGATTTCGTTTCACTTTGATACACAATCAATGCTTATGAAAGCAGCAGCCAAGAACTCAAACAACATATCACATTAGGTAAATCTGCTGTAAGAGAGCTCTTGATATGCTAATGAACAAAGATGTCAATTTGAGGAGTAAGGTGTGCTTGAGCCATGTCATAATATTTTCTATAGTCTCATACGTATGTGAAAGTGAGACAAGAAATAGGAAGACTGAAAAGGAAAAGATATATTTGAATATGGTGTTGTTGTTGTTGTTGTGTGTCGTGGAGTCGGTTCCAACTCATAGTGACCCTGTACAGGATTTCCGAGGCTATAAATCTTTACAGGAGCATACAGCCTCATCTTTCTCCCATGGAACAGCTGGTGGTTTCGAACTGCTGACCTTAAGGTTCGTAGCCCGATTCGTAACCACTACACTACCAGAACTCCTTTGAATGTAGTGTAGGTGAAGAATATTGAATATACCATGGTACAAAAAAACATGGCTCAGTGCACAGGATTTCTTGGTTCAAAGGCTGTCTTCCACATTTATGGTAGTGAGATTGCACCCTCACTGCTTTTAAGACGGCTCATTTTAAACCCAGGAGGATGGTATCATTGACAAATCCCCTCATTATATTTCCAAGTGTTTACTATTCCAACCCTGTTATCACTCACAAGTAATTCATATAACTCAATAGCATCTTTCCCTTCTCTTATCCAGTTTATCAGGAAAAAGTCATTTGTTGGGAGTTTACAAAGACTATGGCTAGAAGAGACACTAAATAATTCAATGTCCTACAGATGGACTTCCAGAAGAATGAAGAAATCTGTTTGGAAGAAGTACTGTCAGAATGGTCATTAGAAGGGAGGATGGTTAGATTTTGTCTCATATACTTTGTTCATGCTGTCAGAGGAACCAGTCCCAGGAAAAGACGTCATGTGTGATTATCTTGGTTATCTAGTTCTGCTATAACAGAAATACTACAGGTGAATTGCTATAACAAATAGAAATGTATTTTTAACAGTAATGATCAATTAATTATCAGTGTATCTTGATTACATGCTTGATTAATTTCAGAATGAAGAATTCGGTAGAATTCTTCAATTTCATCATCACTGGCTTTAGTGGCTGGTGTGCAAATTTGAAAATAATGGTGCTAACTGATCTTCCTTGTAGGTATATGGATATTAACCTTGAAATGACAATGAATGCAATGCCATACCTCTTGAATTTGTTGTTCCCTGCATTCTATACCATATGATTGTCAAATTCAAAATGGCCAATATCTGTTCATTTCTGCTCACTAATGCCTAAGATATCATTGTTTATATATTTAATTTCATTTGTGAAAACTTCTAGTTTTTCTAGATTAATACTTTATCCATCCCATTTTCCTATTATTAACAGATGTTTGCAGCTGTTTCTCCTCGTTTTGAGTTATGCCTCACCAGCAAATGAAGGTCCTGAGAGCTTTACTCCATTCATGTCATTATAGTCAACTCTACTTTGAGGAGGCAGGTCTTCTTCTACTGTATTTACAGTGCCTTCCAACCTGAGAGGCTCAACTTCTGGCACTATATCTGATAGTATTCTGGTGCTATTCATAATGTTTTCAACTTCTGTTACTATATCTGACAAAGTTCCTCTGCTATTCATAAGGTTTTCAGTGGCTAAACATTCAGCCTGCTTCTCCTTCCTCCCAGTCTGTCTTAGTCTAGAATCTCTGCTGAAGCATATCCACCATGGGTGACCCTGCTGGTATCCAAAAATGCCAAGGGCATAGGTTCGAGCATCATAGCAGCACAGAAGTCACCATAGTATGACAAAATGACAGACTAGTGACTGTTTTTGTTATTGCTGCTAAGCGCTGTCAAGTCAGTTCTGACCCATAGCGACCCTGTATAGGGTTTCCAAGTAGCAGTTGGTAAGGTTGAACTGCCGACCTTGCGGTTCAAACCGACTTTTCAGTCCAGTGCATTAACCCACAGCACCACACCAGAACTCTAGACTAGTGGAAGGAAAACAAAAGTTTGTGTGGCTTACTTTCTTGTGATATTCACTTTATTGCAATGGTCTATCTCTGAAGTATGCCTATACTTAGGCTTTCTAAGTTTCAGCAATATCTATACTTATTAGAGAATAGGTGAATTTTCCCCCTGTTTCCTTCCATCTTAAATGATAATATTGAGGGGTTTTTTGTATAAAGTCCTTAACTTTTAGAGAGTCATACTAAAATGTTTTCAGATGAAATGATGTATTGTCAGGAACTTGTTTCAAAACTTGGGGGCAGTGTGATAGTGATTGTGGGTATAAATCAAACAAGAATTCTACATCTTGAAGTTACATGATAGGTACATTGTTGTTGTTGTTGTTAAGTGCTGTCAAGTCAGTTCCAACTCAGAGTGATCCTGTATAGGGTTGACCAAGAGGGGCTCGTGAGCTTGAACCACTGTCCTTGTGGTTCAAACTGTCCTTGCCGCAGTCCAGCACATTAACCCATAGTGCCACACCATGACTCCTGATAGGTACATAGAAATTCATTATACTAATCTATTTCTATTTATCTTTGAAATGTTTCATAATAAAAAGTTACAATATATTTTTTAAATCTCCAAGGTTCTGAATGCTCAATTTTCTTCTCCCCGATTCCACTTTAATTTATGATTCTGACCATATAGTTATACAATCCAACTGATTAAAAGTATGATATGTTTAACACTTCTTGGGTATGAATCCGGCTTCATCACTTACAAGTATGCATTATTAAAACCTTTTGGAAAAAGATTTCACAACCTCTCTGCTGCTCAGTTTCCTCTTCTATAAAGTAGAAATGATATTATCAATCTCATAAGATGATCATAAAACTACAAGATCATGAATATTAAATACAGTTAGTCACAAAATAAGTGCTTATTCCTGCTAAAAATGAAAAATTAACTCAATTGATTATTTATTGAGAACCTACTCCTCTCCACAGGTATGATACTCACAAGGCACCTGTTAAAATTTAGAGATTTCACTTTCAGCTATTAAAACTAAAACAGAAACAATGAGTAATAGAAGATATTTGTAAAAATTGGAGAGTTATGACAGAAAAAGGAAAGGCTTTGAAAAATCAGTATAAAGAAAAATGAATTAGGAAAGGAAATAAAACCATTGGTACTGATTTGTCTATATTTTTCTCCTTTGTACCCCTCCTCTTTGTACACTGAGGGGAGAGAAAAAAGCACATTGTGAGTTGGAAGGATGTCTCTGTCCATAGACACTATGGACAGAAGATATACTTTGAGGATCTGCCTGGTTAAAAAAAAAAAAAAAACAAAAAAACTCTATGTGCTGGGAACTCTTAACCATTCAGTAATGACAAACCCAGAATTTTTATTTCAAATTAAAATCCTTAAGAGGAAAGATTCATAAAGATTTTATAGGAAATGCTTTTTTAGGCTACATCAAAGGGAAAAGCCTCTCACCTCAGCCACGCATCTTGGGTTGCTTATTTATGTGCATAGACACCATGGTCTTAGAAAGATCTAGAAGCCAAGGCAGACAGGCATCCCCACCCCACAAAGGATAAAGTATCTTTGACATTGTGAATGCCCCTCTTCTACATTTTTGGTAGTCCAGACCTGTCCCTCCGTCCTATTGATTCTTCTCAGCCTTTACCTCTGTCCAGTGACAGCAGACCCAATGTGCCTGGCTCCCAGTGGAAGGTCTTCTATATTCCCTCCCCTCTGATACCTGCATGTCTTCTAGCCTGTCTGCTCAGGACTGTACACTGCCTGGCCCAGTGCTGTCCACCTCACTGCCCTCTGGGTCAGCAGTGTCACGAACCAGCTGTCACCTCGGGGCTTGGTGCTGTCAAGAGAGAGAAAGAGCACAAATCATGACCTTGGAAATTAAGACTTTTAATAAAACACTTATTTTATAGGCAAGAAAGGAAGAAAACAAGTAGAAGCAAAAACATTTCTTTTGGGCCAGCATATCAGTTTCTTTAAATGTAGAAGTTTTTTTTAGAATATATATAAAGACTTAGAAAAATAAACATTTTTATTCAAGTTTCAATTACTTTAACTCAGGATGGTCACAGGGTGACTTGGCTTTTCTTGGGGAGTCAGGTGTCCTGCCACCTAACCATGTGGTATCTGTAATAAAATAAGAACTATCATATAGGAAGTGTGATAAATGATGTCACGTGGTGGGGACTACAGCCAATGAGATAAAACAAGATGTGTACGAATTATTGAATGGAGAGCTGGTCTGCTCTGTAAACCTTCACCCAATTCACAATCAAAAGTTTAAAAACAAATAAATAAAAATAATTTATTTTGATGTTTGTCAAGATATGAATTAAAGGCGATTTCTTTTTTCTATTCTTTCTTTCGCTATCAGCTGAAGAGGAGGATCCACTCATGATAACTTCCAGTGGTATTTGTAGCAATTGCATGGAGGAATTGAGATTCAGTTCCTACTAAAGAGAAACAAATGTGCTGACGTGATCTTTTAAACGTTGCTGAATTTTATGGGATAAATGACACTGTTCGATGAGTATTTTTTAATATTGGTGTAGTTTGGGGTGGTAGTTGCTGGATATTCTGCTCTTGAAATCCTGGGGGAGCAGCAATATTCAGTTATTTAAGTGTTCAGTGTTGCTCAGTAACTATCTCCGTCTCCTCTTTTGATAGCACTGTAACAAGACATTGGAGACAGGTTTCATTCGCCTTAACCGCTCCATACCTTCTCTCTGCCTTTCATTCTCTGCTGCTAATATCACCTCTTCTTTTTGAGTCACTTAGGATCATGTAATGTGAACTTTCTCAGTCTCCCTCATTGCCACCATGATTCTTCCTGTTGTTGTTGTTAACTGCCATCAAGTCAGTTCTGACTCATATTGACCCTGTATAGGGTTTCCGAGGAGTGGCTGGTGGGTTTCAACTGCTGACCTTGTTGTCCAGTACGTATCTTACAGTGTCACACCAGAACTCCATGATTCATAATATTTGTATAATCTCATTTACTGTTTAAGGTGTGTGCTTGGGGGGGGGAAAGGGATCCCTGATGGCACAGTAGTTAAGCACTTGGCAGCTAACCTAAAGGTCAGCAGTTGGAAACTACCAGCCATTGCAAGGGAGAAAGATGTGGCAATCTGCTTTTGTAAAGATTGTTAATGTTGTTACGTTGTTAAGTGCTGTCAAGTCAGTTCCAACTCATAGTGACCCTGTATAGAAACAACTGGTGGGTTTGAACCACCAACCTATTTTCTTTAATCACAGAAAACAAGACCCAGAGATTATCTGCTCTCATGAAGCTTACATTTTAATAGAAATAGAGATGCAAACAGCGAATGATATAATCTTTAAGCTACATTTCTGACAAGTGACAAATACGGAAAATAAGAAATTATGAGAACACATGATAGGACATAGTCTCCATTTTGCCCCCCTGATGCCTCTTCTCCCTTTTCTTCATGCTCTTTGCCCTGGGAAGCTGATCACTTTAGGCGACATTTATGTGTTTCCTTGCTTTCTGATTTGCCTCTGTGTTCACCAGGGGACTGGAGGAAAGAAGAAAAGTGAGACTGCCTGAGTTCTAGCCTTACCAAACCCTGGTGTGGCAGTAAGTCCATTCCTCTCTTCAAGTTCTGGAAATTGTTTCTTCTCCCCTTCCCTCAGGTCAAGGGGTTGTCATGGCTCCCACTTGCCAACCTGGCATTCCTCCCCATCTCTGTTGATTTCCCTTAACTCTGCACATTTGGGCACCAGCTCTGTTGAACTCATCAATTTTCCAGTTTGATTGTGCTGCCTATTTTCCAATAGGATCTTGACTAACTCAATGTAGATAGCTAGGTGTCTGACCACATTATAGAGAGAGGGTGGGGGATGTAGAAGATTTTTGACAGTCATCTTTAAGTTGAGAAGCTACTGGGTGAGTCTGAATTCTAGTCTTTCTGTTAGTGGTCCAGTGTCTAACCTTTTGTGCCACCCAGGGACTCCTTGGTCTTTCTTATACCCCATCTTATCCCTCCTTCTTGAAATATCACATCAAGAGGAGAGTACTGGCATAGTACATCATTATTCTTATCTTTATCCCTTTTCTCCACTGCCTACTCCAACAGCAAACACTTTCTCTTTCAGATTTTAACAGAATGGTCCTCACTTAGAGTCCTATGTCTTGGGAAACCTTTCCTTGTTTTTTTTTATTCTTCTTCCCTGATCTCTCATGACCTATCACTATCATTCAAATAAACGCTCTTTCCCTAATGTGATCCCCAATGTGACCCATAGGCTTAACCTTCCTACTTCTATATGTTCAATCAAGCCAGTTCATTTGCTGTTCTCAGGCCTTGGTTCATACTGTTTTCTTCTCCTGAATCATTCCAAACTTCTGTTGAAGTCCTATCCAGTTTTAATGCCACCATATCTGTAAAGACTTCCTAAATGTCTCAGCAGGATGTGGTCATGTCCAGTATTTTGTCCAGTATTTTTTCTTTTGCTCCCATAGTTCTCTGTTTGTTCGTTTGTTTTACCTTTCTTGAACTCCTCACAAACTTTATCGTTTTGATACTTGTGAAAATGGTTTATTTCTCTTCCAAGATAATCATTTGTTTTTGGAGCATCTATAATACCTAACAGGATGCCCACCACATAATAGGAGCACTATGGCTTTTAATGCTGATTTATGCTATATGAACTTCTAGGTCCTTAGAAGCCAGGATGGTGAGACTTTACCATCACTTACTTTGAACATTAGATCAGATGGAACTAGTCTCTGGAGAAGACCACAGCCTATATTATAACAGGGCAGGAGAAAAATCATTCCTAAGTTATTCCTTCATACAAGGATTCTTCAAAAAGTTCATGGGGAAAAATGGAACTTTTCCATGAATTTTTTAAAGCCCCCTTATGTGCAAAATAAATGAAGACAATAGAGAACACTCTCCGAATGTGGTCCTTGGCATGGTTACTTTAATAATGTGCTTTTTTATTGCAGTGTAATTAAATTGTACATTTAAAACAACCATAACTAGGGGAAATAGAGCTAAGAACATTTTCTCCAGTTAAGTCTTGGGAGGCTTAACTTTATTCTTCCATTTCTAGTCTTTAAATATTCCATAATAGGCCATATCAAAATATTTAACATTTCAGGAAAAATATTAAAAATGTTTTAAGGGCCTCCTGATACCATATTGCTGCATAGAGCTGGGGAAGTCAGGATAGAACTTAGATTGATTGAGGAGAAACTGACAATATGTTTCCCCTAGCTCTATGCTCTACTCTTCAAATTGGGATGTCTAAAAGTGTTCCTCAAGGAGGTTTTTGTTCTGTCTACTGTTTGGTTTAATAATGTTGGAAGATGAGAAATGTGAAACTTGCATGATTAGAGGAATACAGACAAAATTATATGAAAGAGGATGGCTTTATAGGAGAGAGCATTTTTAGGAGAGTAAAGGAAAAGTACCAAATAGTATCATGTCAAATGAAAGAGACAATTAAGGTTAAATAAAATGCAGGCACACTGCTGCGAGTTTTAACCCAAAGACTTTTCAATTCATGTTCTGTGAAATTGAATTGGGTTTTGAATGACAGTTCCTTTACTTTTAAGACTTAAAATAAAGTTGTAATGATTCAGCTACTATGTATTAATCAGTCAATAACATTCTTAATCTTATAACCAGTTCTAATGCAAATATTACTGCCCCATTTCCCAGATGAAAAACAGACTCAAGATGTTAATGATCCTGTTTCAGGCTACAGTTTCCAGGTGGTTGTTCTGCGCTGGTTCAGTGCTCATGCTCTGAGCAGCTAAGTACACCTCCTCCTAGAAAATCACTGGGATGAGTGCACATTTGTTTGATTATCTTCAGTATATACTGTGACTGTTATACAACACTCTGAAACATACACTCCCTCAAAGAGTCCCTTCCTCAGGGTTTAGAGAGTCATGGAGACCTCAAGAAGAGATAGGTTGGCCAGAAAATAGACCAGACAGAATGTACTGAGAGTGAGCCAGCTCGACTCAGCATCCCAGAAGGCTTTTCATGCATTTTCACGTAACAACTGCTGGGAAGGGAAGTCTCTAGAAGGACATAAGAAGGACTTTCTGCCCTGCACATGCAAGTGATTATGGTCGGAGAGCATATATCATCTTCTCCCTTTAAAAAATCACTCTGGTAAGAACAGGTTTTAAGGTGATTGAATGGTAGATTTTTTACACTGATTTCTATGCATACCTAAATACATTTTTTCTCAGTTATTATATAAGTTGTTTAAACACCAAAATCCTCAGAGATAAAGAAAGCTGAAGAAAACATTTTTTTCCCACTGAAAAGAAGCTATATTTTTTAATCGAGAAAACAATCATCTAAGTGGTTTTTCCTATTTTCTATCTCACGTAAAACAAAACACCTCAACAGTAACATGAGAGACTGTATTCAGAAAGCAATTCCAAACACATTAAAAGAGCTGCTTTGGAAAAATGAGTCAAGTGAGTGTTGTGCTTTTATTTTTTCCCCTTTAAAGGCCACAAAAAAAAAACACCCTTCTTACAGGGCAATAGGTTGAAAAGGGGATGAGAGGAGGAACACAATATCTCATCTAAAATCTTGCAGGCAAGAACGTTTATTACTGCAGGAAGCAGAAGGTGAGTCTAGCTTATAAATGAGATCCCGCAGACGAGGGAGATGTATCTTGCTGAAGTATTGCTGTACAGAATGAACCCTTAAAGCTTGGACTCTGAAGGCATAAACCATCGTCCAATAAATCTTAACTGATGTATTCATTTTTAATAAAAGAAAACGCGACATAGCATGGCCACAATAATATGTAATTTCATCCTTGCATTTCAGTTCTCAAGGATTTTTTTTAATTTTCCTTAATACATTACAGAAAAAGACAAGGGATTCGATGAAAATAAATATTCTCACCTAGAATAGAATTCATTTCATCAACATGTTCCTTGCCACCGAGAAACAATAGGAGAATACTCAAATAGAAAAACACACTTATGGTCTATCTGATTCATAATTTGAAATACTCAGTTTGACACATAAAGAGTTATGGAAAGAGATGGCTGAAGGTCTTTTATTTGGATATTTAAATTTCCTGCAAAAGAATTAGCTTCTATAGGAAGGAAATTACTATCAATTATGAAAAATAAAGAACATTAAATAGACAAAATTATTTTATTGAAAATGATGCTCAATATGAATAATCAGTGTGATTAACTACAAGCCCTGGGTCCAAATGTTTACCAAAGCTATTTTTTTTAACTGCATCCCTTAATGTTCTGTTAGATTTTTGACCTCAGCTTTATTTCTCACTCCATTTCTTCCCCTACTTTCTTCCCTGTTGTTTTCAAAGCAGAATCTAAGTTAAATATGTTAGAATGCACATAAACAAAACTGGAAATTAGAAATTAAATAGGAATAACAATTGTTTGAGAATGTCCCTATGGGTGTCTAGGATCTTTCCGTGTCACTGACAATGCCGATAAGTTAGTTTCAGAGTGGCTCATGGTTTCTTTTTGCTGTTTACCTGGTCCTGTTGCCGGGTAGTCATATTCTGACACACAGCTACCTATAGGACAGAGTCGAACTACTCTACAGGATTTCTAAGGCTATCATCTTTAAGAAACAAACTGGCACATCTTTCTGATGCAGAGTGGTTGGTAGGTTCAAACTGCTGACCTTTCACCAAGCTGTCAAGCACTTAACTACTGTGCTACCAGGGCTATTTTTGCTTACCTGGTACGTACAGGCCAACATTAGGCTTGCTTTCTCAATGACAAATCATCAGTTACTTCCCCTCCACCAAGAGCCAACTTACCAAAGAAAGTTCTCATTTCAGTTAAATAACTGGATCTAATGTAAGGATGCCTTTCTTGAAGTTCGTATCACTAAAGAAAGAAGAAGAGGAGGATGAAGAAGAAGAATCTGGATTCAATTCAAATAATACTGACTTTCCGTGATTTCATACCTAAAAAGTTAGTTGTTTGTTTGTTTTTTTCTTTTTATTGTGAATTGAATGAAGGTTTACAGAGCAGTTCATCAATTTTACATTCATTACAATGAATTATATACTTTGCTTCATTACAATGACTGCATCCCCTTCATATACCAACAGTTAACAGTACTTACCTCTGTTTGCTTTAAGAATTTCATTCCTTCATGAGTCTCCGGCTACCTTTATCTTTCCTCTGCCAGCCTCCCTCTTGTAAATTGCCTGCCTCATCACTCATGTTAACTGTTAATATGTATCTGCCCTCTAACCCATGAGTAATTTCCCCTCCCTCTCCTTCCCCCCATAACTATCATGGATTGTTTCTTTTATCAAGAAAAACTTTCCTTAACTTTTTACAACATTGTTGTTGTTGTGAAGTGCCATTGAGTCGGTTCTGACCTAGAGACCCTGTATAGGGTATCCAAGGAGCAGCTGGTGAGCTTGAACCGCCAACCTTGCAGTTCAAATGGCTTTGCAGTCTGGCACATTAACCCACAGTGACACACCAGGATATTTTGTGATTGACTAATTTTACTCAGTATAGCGTACTCCAGCTTCAGCCATGCTGTGAAGTGTTTTGCAGATTCCTTATTATTCTTCAACATAAAAACCTCAGTTTGTATGTTGAAGAGAATTTTTTAAAGTTACGGAACAAAAATTCAAAGTTGTTGAAAGAAATTATGGCTCAGAAAAATATTGACTAGAGATATTGTACAGTCGGAATATGTATCTATGAGAAAACACGGAAGAAAAGTTGTTGTTGTTGTTAAGTACCATGGAGTCGGTTCCGACTCATAGTGTCCCTGCACAGGGTTTCCAAGGCTGTAAATCTTTACGGGAGCAAAAAGCCTCATATTTCTCCCGCGGAACGGCTGGTAGTTTCGAACTGCCGACCTTAAGGTTAGCAGCCCGAGTTGTAACCACTACGCTACCAGAGCTCCTTAGGGAAGAAACGTAAACACATAATATGTATAAGAATTAACAAACTTCCATACAATGACAAGCCCAACATGGCCCTCTCCAACACACATGGAGGAGAAACCATTGGGAGATGAATGAAACGTAAATAGTAGCCATTCAAAAAATGTTGTATCATTAATCAATTAACTAGTAAATGTCTTAATTCAAATTTTGTTGATAATAGATCATGCATAATTAATTTATTACATTATATAATTAGTATCAAATATTCAATATAATTAAAGAAATTGAAATATACTCCCTTAGTCTTTTTACAGAAGAGTTGCTGCATATGCCCTGTCTTCAAATATAATACAAAAGAAATTTCAGTCTATCTGCAGTCTGTTGTCAAAAAAATTCTAATGTAAGTTTAAATGGGTAAGATTTTTAGCGCACAAAAACAAAGAACCATATCAGAGTAAGAGATGTGGAGCAATTTTTTTAAATACAAAAAGAGAGCTATAAAAGTTCACATGTTGGGTCTGAGTTATAGAGATGGCCTGATACAGTTATTTCAAATCATTTTAATGATTAGAGTAAGTTAATCTGCAAAAAAGGAGAAAGGCAATTTGAAAAATGGAGACCATGTTGAGTACAATGCAGAGAATAAGGGAGCAAATAGGAAAAAGGAATAGAAAGTGTACAGGAAGCAATTACTCGCTCTCCCAGCGTTCTGTGAATGATCTAACAGTAGGTGCCCCTGGAGTGGAAAGGGGCCACTGTGGGTGAATAGCACCTGAGGGAAGTAATCAGAGATAAGAATAACTGTATCAGAAGCACAAGATACAGAATAGAGAGAGAGGATGACAAAGTTTACAGCCTGAACTTCAAAGACATTACACAATGAGAAAGAAAGCTAAAGCTGGGAATTAAATAGAGGGGCTTCTCACAAATATTATGAAAATGTAACATGATGGAATACAGGCTTACTGAAGGAGGCAGTCAGGGTGACTAAGAGAAAACCCAGGAATGATGTGCAAAAAGCAGGAACGTTATCAAAAGCATAAATGAATTTTTAGCCTTCATGTTCAAATGTGTATATAGGAAAGGTGAATAGGTGCTGTGGCTAGGAATATAATTCTCAGAAGAAACAACTTTGGAAAATCACAGTCTCATTTAAACTGAAAACTAGAAAAGTAGTCACCAGCCATCACAGATGCACTAAGGGAGGTCAGTTTCTCTTCCAGAAGTCTCAAGGAGATACCATTAGTGGAAATGAAAACAGAAAAACTTAGAGCCTGTCCAAAAACTTTTGTATTTGGAGAAATACTAAATGCAAAGAACAAAGCAAATATTGAAATTAGTAAGAATGTATAAGAAATAAGGTTTCATACATTTGTAAACAAATTGAAAACTAAGTAGCTACTTGAATTATACTATATACTATAAAATATATACTTGAAATATACTATATATATATCTCACAACCACATCCAAAATATATGTTTTTTAAATTTATATGTATGAATAAGTATGGATATCAAGTTAAGTGCTTTGTTTTTAATTGGGAATTAAGATTTAAATGTTAGATGATATAGTTTTATATTCAGCTTTGTCTCTTTCCAGCTGTGTCAGTTAATATTTGTAAGTCTCAGTTTTCTTATCTGTGAAAAGGAGCTAACAATGCCCGAAGTATACAATACGTATTGTCATTGTCATAAAGCTAGTTTGAATGAGGTGATGTAATGCTTGCTGTAATTTGTGAACCATTATGTTTATATTAATTTTATTATGACTAATATTGCCATTCTGTTTTGTTTTTTGGTCACTAATAGTTGATTGTGGTGCTGTAAGCACTGGACTACTAACTGCAAGTCAGTGGTTCAAATCCACCAGCCATTCCTCAGAAACCCTATATGGGGCCTATATGAGTCAGCACTGAATAACAACAATAGTCATATTGCCAGACTGCCTCAGTCAAATACCATGGAAATAAAATAATATAAAATTTATTAGATCAAGAAAATAACAAGCTCATTTTTTCCCTAAAGAATTTTTAAATGCTATATTTTATTAACAGCCATATTTTCTGCAATAAGGGAAAAGGTACACATAAAAAATTCTTTAAAGTGTCTTAGTTATCTCGACTGGAGCTATTATAACAAAAATACCACCAATGGATATCTTTGTTGTTGTTGTTGTTGTTGCTAGGTGCCATTGAGTCGGTACCAACCCATAGCAACCTTAGACACAGCAGAACGAAACACTGCCTGATCCTCTGCCAACCTCCCTACTGTTGCCATGCTTGAGTCCATAGATGCTGCCACTTGACCAATCCATCTCGTTGGGGGTCTTCCTCTTTTTCTCCCACCCTCCACCTTACCAAACATGATATACTTCTCTAGTGACTGGTCCCTCCCGACAATATGTTCGAAGTATGAGAGACCAAGTTTGGCCATCTTGGCCTCCAAGGAGCACTCTGGCTGCACTTCTTCCAAAACGGATGTTTTGGTTCTTTTGGCAGCCCATGCACTTTGAATATTCTCCTCCAGTACCATGACTCAAAAGCATCAATTCTTCTATGGTCTTCCTTATTCACTCTCCAGCTTTTGCATGCATTTGAGGTTATTGAAAATACTGTGGCTTTTGGGTCACGCACACCTTAGTCCTCAAGCTGACATCTTTGTTCTTCAACACTTTAAAAAGGTCTTGGGCAGCAGATTTACCTAATGCAATATGTCGTTTGATTTCTTGACTGCTGCTTCCATGAGTGTTGATAGTTGATCCAAGAAGAATGCAATCCTTGACAACTTCAATCTTTTCTCCGTTGATTAGAAAATTGTTTATTGGTCCAGTGGTGAGGATTTTTGTTTTCTTTACATTGAGATGTAATCCATACTGAAGGCTGTGCTCTTTGATTTTCATCAGTAAATGTTTTAAGTCTTCAACAAACAAATTTAATTCTCTCACAGATTAGCTGGCTTGTCCAAATTCAGAGTGCTGGTTCTAAGGAAGGGGTTTCTTTCTCTGTTGGCTCAAGAGAAGGTCCTTGTCGCCTTTTAATATTGTGGATTTGGCATCCCTTGAAGAGCTTCATGTCTTGGCATCAGTCTTCCCCTGGGTCCAGGTTTTCAGCACAGGGACCCTGAGACTAAAGGACCCAGTCTGTCCCTGGCACTTCTTTCTTAGTAGTAGTGACCTTGTCTCCACTTCTACTCTCTTCACTACAAAAGATCAAAGGAGATGCAGACCACACCCAGGTAAAACTCTCTTGCATCAGATTAGGGCTGTCACTTGAGCAGGGGTGTCGCATTTCATCCTAACCACATTACAACTGATTGACTGTTTACATCAGAACACAACATGGGCGATGATTATATCATTATGTTGTTGCTGTTAAGAGCCACTGAGTTGGTTCCGACCCATAGCGATACCATATAGAGTTTCCAATGAGCAGCTGGTGAGCTTGAAGCTCCAACCTTGTGGTTCAAGCCAACATTGCAGTCCAGCGCATTGACCTACAGTGCCACACCAGGACTCCTATATCATTACATAATTGCCCAATTACATCAATACATAACTGACACACTGACAAGCTGAGACACATGATCCAGCCAAGTCGACATATACTTTTTCAGGGGACACAGAAATTGGTTGGTTGGTTATGTGCCGTGGAGTCGGTTCTGACTCACAGTACAGAGTTTCCGAGGCTGTAAATCTTTACAGGAACAGAAAGCCTCACCTTTCTCCCTGGAACAGCTGGTAGTTTCAAACTGCAGACCTTGCGGTTTGCAGCCCGATTTGTAACCACTACACTACCAGAGCTCCTTACACAGAAATGAGTGCAGTTTAATTGCCAAAATATGAATTACCGAAATGCTAACTGATAAGAGTATACTTATATGTGTCCTATTATAAAAATCAGATATTTAAATTAAACTGCCTTCTTGAATCAATAGGGATTTGAGTTGAAGTATGCTTTTTAAAATATAAAATATTGTTTTTAATTGCTTTGCTACTTGAACTAAATTTGTACATTTTATAAAAGTTTTCAAAAGAAAATTATCAATGCAGTATGGAGATTTGTATGTCCTCCAACGTCTCTCTGTACCTTTGGTCCTAAGATAGAGACTTTAGATAGGAATCTGTTGTTTTGCAGTTCTGTCAAGTTGTTTCCAATTCATAGCAACCCTGTGTAGGGTTTCTAAGGAGCAGCTGCTGGGTTTGAACTGCCAACCTTGTGCTTATCAGTCCAGTGCTTATCCTACAACACTATATCAGCACTCCATAGTAAAGAATAATAGAATAGAAAAATGTAAACCAAAATAAATATATGAAATACTTTTTCTTCCAGAATCTTGAGTTTAACATAGACATTTCTGCATAAAATTTTAATCCTAGGAAGGGAGTATAAAGATGGAACACCAACCTAGAAGAGTTCAAGGCGTAGGTAGGGAGCTTGGCCTCAAGTAAGAGAAAGGAAATCTGAACCTCAGGATAAGAGCAACTGAATACAGGTGTGGATACAAATAGTTTATAGATAGAGGATTTAAGAAAGACCATGCTCAATAGCCTCAATATTCTTGACCAATTAATAGGAGGCAAGATTATCAGCTGTGTGTGGAGTGTGCAGGTGAGAAGCTAAAATTAAAACCAAAACTAAGAGAAGCATTAGTTATTATCACAGATCCATGGGCTTGGAGAAACCCTAAGAAATGTTAAACATTTGTTGTTTAAATCTTTCTTTTGACATCTGTTCCCAAAGATATCAAAGGTTGTAATCTAGAATCCTAAATATTTCACATGACCATTAGAGTATCCTTTTATCTCCCATGTAGTTTACACATTTTCTCTTATAAATATTTTTCACTACCAGAGATGCATATCATTTGTGTCTTGTTCGGGCAGAAAAATCAATGCATCAATCTCCAGTTCTCCAAATGTATCCATACTTGCAAAAGTAAATTCTCCTCAGGCCTGTAAGAAAGGTGATTTCTAGGGACCAGTAAAGGAGCCTAGCTTGTCTGTGCTTGACTACTAACGCAAAGTTTGAATCCACCCAGTGGAGGCAGGGGTGAAAGCCCGGATGCTATGCTTCTGTAAAGATTGCTGTCATTGTTAGGTGCTGTCAAGTCATTATCATCACATGTGACAGAACTGCTATATAATGTTTTCTTGGCTGTAATCTTTGGAGCCTCTGGATGGGCTCAAACCACCATCCTTTCGACTAGTAGCTGAGTGCTTAACTGTTGTGCCACCAGTGTTCCGTTGCATAAAGATTGCAGCCAGGAAAATCCTCTGCAGAAGTTCTGTTCGCTAAAAGTTGGTGTCACTGGAAGTCAGAATTGACTCAATTACAGTTTTGAGGAGGTTGGTTGGTAGGTTGGTTTATATGTGCATGATGCTGTGTCTTAGCAATAATTCCATTATGAAACTTTGATTCCTATTGAATAACTTGACCTCTGAAGACTACGTTTGGGAAAAATGACTGTAATTTCTATTTTAATTACTTCAGTCTTCTGGGGTAAACCCTGTTTCAGGATGAAGTCAATTTCTTATCCATTTGTCAAAAAACATCTGTCCATTTAATTTTTACTAAAAACTTGTTCGGCAAAGAAAAGTTTTTAGCACCTAGCCAACAAAACTTACCTGTTTGAGTAACAATAGCAAGCATGTATGTTCTTCTCAAACATCAACTTTGGATATAGACTTGGTTAGAAAGGAGACTTACAGGCTCAGCACGATGTCAAAGCCTGGCCCAGATAACATGAATTTGTCAAAACACTGCAAAATTGAGATCCAAGAGATTATAACAACTGTTGAAATATTTGTCTTGCTTTAGAAAAGTCCTTTAGGTGGATCTAAGAGGGTTGGTTGTAATCATGGTTCCACTCCAATCATACAAGGTGTTGGAGTCTCCAGGAGAGAAGTCTGCTGCCACTTCTATTATGGAGTTCCCTGTGTCTCGATTACTTTTCATGAAGTCCTGGAAATGTTCTTCAAAGCGAGTAGACTCCTGGGTATAGAATATATCTGAATGTACTAAACATAAACACTATATGTAGGTGAAGAAGACAGGAAAACATATAGGCTGGGCTTGACCCATTGAAAGTACTATTGCATCACCCATCTCTATCTGTAGCCAATTCACATGGAAAATCAAATCTGTAGGTGGTGTGTACTACGATAATAAAACCTTAGATGGGTGGTTAGGAGAAAGAAAATGATGAAACTGCGTGATGTCCTAGAAATAGCCAGAACTGATTCAAAGAGATGGAAGCTCGATTAGCCAGAGCACACATCCTGTCTTCTTACTAACAATCAGTAGATGAAAGACTGTTGGTGCTTGTGGCTGAGCACTGGGAATTGCCAGTTGGATAGTGTGCACTGATTTGAAAGTCACGAATTTCAGATGTCAGCAGAAAGCCAGGACCCAAGCAAATGTGAACACCTAAGGAGAGACAAAACTGAATAGCATGATTGGATTTAAGCACACTTGTTTACTCATTACCCAGCCATCTCCCTCTTAATAATCAAAGTTCATCAATCAGAAAAAGAGAAGAATGAAAAAAGTGGCTGTTACATTTTTTAGTGATTTAGTTTTACTGTATGTAAATGTAATCTAAGATGGAAGTTCTACCTTTCTCCTTAGAAAATAAGGAATAATACCTGAGTCCCTCTGTTTCTTTCTAATATTGCATCAATCCCAATATCCTGGTTTTAATATGCAATGGTTACTCAAGATGCTATCACTGTGGAAAACAAGGAGACACAGAAACTTTTTTGCAATTTCTTGTGAATCATAAATTAAAAGTTTTGTTAAAAAAAAAAAATCATCCCAAACAACTCCCCAAATGATTCTACAGATTCAACACAAATTCTTTCCAAATTCTAGTAGACTTCTTTGTAAAAATTGAGAGGTTGATTCAAAATTTATATGAAACTCCTAAGGAACTAAAACCAGGAAAATAATCCTGAAAGGCAAGAATAGAATAGGAAGACTCACAATTCCCAATTTCAAAACTTAACACAAAGTAAAGATAATTAAGAGCGTGATGCTGGCATAAGGCATAAATCACTAAACTAAAACTATTAGTCAAGAAATAAACCCATATTAACTGATTTTTGACAAGGATACCAAAACCATTCAATGAGGAACTCTTTCCAAGAAACTATGCATGGACAATTGGATTTACATATGTAAAAGAATGAAGCTGAACCCTTATCTCACATCATATAAAAAAAGTAACTAATAAAAGGATCAAAGAACTAAATGACTGAGTAAAAACTCTTATAAGAAAATGTAAGAATAAATCTTCATGGACTAGCATTTTCCAAAAGAATCTTAGATATGACACTAAAAACATTAGCAACAAAACTATATAAATTATATTTCATGAAATTAAATGTTTATGCTTCAAAGGATACCTTTAAGTAAGTGAAATAACAGGGGCAAGATGATAGAGTAGACAAGTGCACTAAGCACTTGTCTACTCTATCATGGGAGACCTAGTGAAACAGATACCGAGCTTCAGAGGATAGGACAGATAGGTGGACTGAGTGCCAGCTGGGAAAGGAAGCTGAACAGGAGCAGTGGGAGAGGAGAAAATGGGGGGGGGCGGGGGGGAGAGGTATAGGTTAGCATAGCAGGTGTCAGTTCTGCAGCCTGCAGGCACCAGATGTGGCTGGAGGTTGGGGACAAGGGATTGCAGTTCTTTGTTCCCATGTCCTCCTGTAGCCAGGGGCATGGCTAGTTCCCACCCATTACAGCCCAGTGGCCAGTAACACCACCTCCTGTGCAGCCTCTGCTCTGCCTAGGTTTGGGTGCCTGGGATAGCACCCCTGCTTCTGAAGTCACATGAACCCACCTTGAAATACTCTACAAACAGTGAACAGAAAACTGTATTCACATTCCATTGCGTAGTGGTTACGAATCGGGCTGCGAACCTTAAGGTCAGCGGTTCGAAACTACCAGCCACTCCGCGGGAGAAAGATGAGGCTTTCTACTCCCGTAAGGATTTACACCCTTGGAAACCCTTTACAGGGTCGCTATGGGTCGGAACCGACTCGACGGCACTTAACAACAACAACAACAACCACATCCACCAGCACCAGGAGACAGGTGGTAAATGCCTGAACACATACCATCATACAATCATCAATTAAATATAAATATGATACCACAATATCTTGGAAGAAAATAGATAATTTCAGTTTGCACAAAGAGACAAGGCATAGTGTCTCAATTAAGTGACAAAAATATAGAATTAGAAACTATAGTACCAGAAATGTATCAGAAATACTTGATAAGGAATTCAAACGAACACTGTTTAGGTACCTTCAATGGAATGAAAGAATGACTGAGAAAAACTGCAGATAAAATTGAGGAGAACACAGGCAAAACTATAGAAGATTTCAGGAAACAAATTGATAAAATAAATGAAAAAAAGGGAGGAGGGAGCCATACAAAAGCAGCAATGAAGATTAACACTAAGACTACAGAAGTAGATACTACACTGAAAAGGCAAAAAAATAGAATTGAATCTGAGCTTGAAGAAAAATCTGTCAATATGCAGCTGCTAAAGGAACAATCAGAAAAAAGTACAAAAAAATCTGAAGCAAGGCTAGGATTTATGTGGGACATTATCAAGAAGAATAAATTACATGTGATTGGAATTCAAGTACAAAAAAAGACAGAAAAATAAAACCCATAGAAAATGGTGTCCAAGAGGTATTAGAAGAAAATGTTCCTAATATCATGAAAGATGAGGAAAAAAGCCATTCAAGAAATTGAACAAACTCCAAACAGGATAAAATTTCAAAAGTAAAACACCAAGACATATTATAATCAAACTTTTCACAACCAATTTTGACAGTAGCTCATAGAAAACAAAAACTTATCACAAAGAATAACTAATAAGACTAAGCTCTGATTCCTCAGCAGAAATCATGCAGACAATAAGACAATGGAATTACATATATGTAACTCTGAAAGAAAAAAAAGTGTCATTAAGTCAATTCTGACTCATAGTGGCCCTGTACAGGACTTCCTAGGAGAAGGTTGTGGATTTGAACTGCTGATTTTGTAGTTCGCAATCCAGTCAGTGCTTATCCTACAGCGCCACAGCAAGAATCACATACCTAACAAAATTGCCCATCAAATATGGTGGAATTAGGTCATTTTCAAATAAACATTAAAAAAAAAAAAAAGAATTTGTAAAAACCAGACCAACCTTACAAAAAGTACTAAAGGGAGTTTTATAGAGAGAGAACCAACAAGAGCAGACAACAATCTGAGACTAATATACATGACAATATCACCTAGAACTCAACCCAGATATACAAGTATTCAAAGTAAAACCAAAATACTGTAAAACGGAAAATAGAGAACCAGAGATACAGTTGTAACAACAACAAAAACAAACATAAAGAAAAAGAAGGAATACTGTAGTTACAGAGCTTCCAAATGAAGAAGAAATCAAGTAAATTTCCATTAAAAAAAATTAGCTAACTAAAAATAAACCTAACTGTAACCGTACAAACTAGACTAAGCCTTATCCTTACCTTAGCCCAACCCTTGCCCCTAACACTAGCACTAACTTTAGTCCTAACCATAACCCTTTACTTGTTCATACCCATCCCCTAAACAAAACGAAACCAGTAAACCTACATGTGTGGGGTCAGGAGCACAAAAAAGAAGAAAAACAAAGTGCAAAGACAACACACATAATGGGAGAAAATATTTGAAAATCACATATCTGACACATATCTAGACTATATAAAGAAGTCTTAGAACCCAATAATAAGACAAATAACTCAATTTTAAAATGGACAAAAGTTCTGAATTTGCATTTCTCCAAAGAATATATACAAACTGCCAATTAGATGCACATTAAAAGATGATCCAGGATAGGGAAACCTAGAGACAGAATGCTGTTGTTGTTGCTGTGTGCCATGGAGTCGGTTCCAATTCATAGCGACCCTGTACAGGGTTTCCGAGGCTGTAAATCTTTATGGGAGCAGAAAGCCTCATCTTTCTCCCACAGAACAGCTGGTAGTTTCGAACTGCTGGCCTGTGGTTCACAGCCCAATTCATAACCACTACCCTACCAGAGTTCCTTAGAGACAGAATAGAGATAATGATTACCTAGGATGGTGGCATCCTGGTGTGGTGCTGTGGGTCAATGCACTAAATTGCAAAGTTGGTTTGATTAAGGTCTGAGACTCAAGCTCACCAGCCACTGCTGCGAAACCCTATACAGGGTCACTATGTGTCAGAACCGACTAAACTGCATTGACAACAAGAATGGTGGGGAAGGTAAAATGGGGATAGGACTGTAATTGCTGAAGAGTAGGGTTTCTTTTTGTGATGATGAAAATGCTCTAAAATTGACTGTGGTGATATCTGTGAAAATAAATAAAATACTTCAAATAGATTAATTATATGGCATGTGAATTATACCTGGTAGGATAAGTACTGGACGACTAACCACTAGCTGTCCTTTGAAACCCTATACAGGGTCACTGTGAGTTGGAACTGACTAGATGGCACTTAAGAACAACAACAACCAAATTGCTACTAAAATAAAATCAAGCAAACAAAACCAAAAAATCCTTCTCAGTCTGTCTCCAGTGTCAGAAATACATTATCTTCATTGTCAACAGAGAAGTCATTTCCCTCACTTTTCTTGTCCCTGGAAATTTACACCTTACTATTAATGTGGCGCTGTAGGATGAGCGCTGGACTGCAAGGTCAGTTTAAACCTCAAGATTGGTGGTTCAGACTCATCAGCCACTGCTTGGAAACTTTATACAACACTTAACAGCATTTAGCAACAACATTTATTAATTCAAGGCAGTGGTAGAAGTAAAAGAGATAGGAAGAGTAAGCCAGTCTATGCTGGTGCATCAATAGTGCAGAAATGGTGTATTGGAGTTATTGTAGATTTGACTTTTGTGAAGAAACAAAGTCCAGGCAAAGTCCATAGTTTATCAGGAGTTGGTGCAGGCTGAGAAGCCCTAAGCACACAATTAATGTCTTATACCTGAAATGGACTACTGGCTGGTACCTTTCTTCAGGGGCAAGTAGAGAAGGAGAACAGCCACCAGTCCATGTATTGCCTCCTTTTATGTTTCTGTTTGCTCTCCTTAATTCCCTAGTCCAGCCCAGGAGGTGGGCAAAGCCAGCACAAGCCTCATAAAGTCACCCATCCACCCAGAGATTCAATTAGGAAAGTGTTCTTTCCTAAATTGGTTAACACCTCCAGGTAATCCCCACCACTTAGTTCTCCAGCACCATCCCTATCAACCCATGACCACATCCTTCTCCAAAGCTCAATGGCAAATTTTCCAACAATCCAAAGCAAGACCCTATGACTAGACAAGACCTCACTGCACCTTAAGTTCTCCTTTGGGCTTTGCTGTGTATGATTATTTTACTGTAAATGATTACATCACAGCTGCTGGTTCATCTATGTCCAGCTCATCAAAGATGTGTAGAAGAAAGTATTAGCACAAGGTTTGTAAGCTGGGTCTGTACTTTGGCCAACTTACACACTGGTCCTGATTTTTCAGAAACAGGCAAGGGAGATTAAAAGGAGAGCCAGGTGTCCTTATCCCTGTATGCATATGCCTCCCACAATATTGTACTGCTTAGTTAACTTGTGGTTTACGTGAGAGAGGTCTCAGAGAGACTCTGAGCAAAGCACTGGAAGAGAGGATCATGAAATATACTGGCCACGCTAGCGCTTCACTTTGAGAGGCATGTTGAGAAGTATTAGGTGAGTATGTTGTTGTTGTTGTCAGGTGCCATCGAGTCGGAACCGACTCATAGCGACCCCATGCACAGCAGAACGAAACAATGCTCGATCCTG
>NW_006408540.1:2204499-2237085 GCF_000296735.1 Chrysochloris asiatica
CAGATTCAAAATGACCAATACCAGTCCATTTTAACTCACTAATGCCTAAGATATCGATGTTTATGCGTTCCATTTCATTTTTGACCACTTCCAATTAGGTGAGTATAAGAACTACAAATTAAAGATGTTAAAAGATGCAAGGCAGAAGGCAAAAAAGGTAAGAAACAGAAGGGAAATGTAGATATCATTAAGTTGAACCAGATGAAATAGCCTATGATCTGGGTTAAAATGGAGTATTATATAACATTTAGCCTAATTCTAAGAGGCTTAGTATAGACTTACTTATGATGTACCTTAAATAAATAAGCTGTATAGTGTCCCTAGGCGCCCTGGTGGCACTGTAAGATAAACATTGCTAACCACAAGATTAAAACTCCCCAGCCATTTCATGACAGAAAAGATAAGACTTTCTGCTCTAGGAAAGGTTTACAGCTCTGGAAACCCTGTACTGTCCTTGATTCGTTTATGTATTCATTTAATCATTCACTTAATAATGATTTATTGAGTTTCTACTATATACTAGCCACTGTTCCAACTGCTGGGGCTCAGCAGTGAGCAAGCCATCAAAAAAATCTCTGCCCTCACAGAGCTGATATTCTGGTAAAGAAAGATAGACTATAAACTAATTTTATTGGCAGCTTATTAAATCAACTTTGAGGCATATTGTATGGACAGAATCAATAGAATTTGCTGAAAAACGGGATATGGGGTGTGAGAGAGATGAAAAGTTCAAAAAAACTCCATAGTTTTGTCTTGAGCAAAAGGAAAATGGAAAACTGGAAGGCTAAAAAGAGGAAAACTTCAGTTGATGCAGTTCAGGACAGGATGTGAGGAGGTAAAATCTGTTAAGGTTGTATTCAATTTGAGATCTAAAGGTCATAAACATTCTCAAATGTTTATAATGTTTAAGCCACCTCACATGATTGTTTGTGTGGTTATATATTACCTAATTGTTCAAAATTAACTTTATTTTCATTCTAGCATATGTGTAAACATGCTCTTTTCTCAGAATGACAGGAATTGTAACAACCAATGCAAACAGAACAATAAAAGAATACATAAAGGTAGAATTGGATCCAAAACATTTTGCATGTCAGTTGCATAATTTGGGAACTTTTACATTACAAACAAAACAAATCTCACAGTCTTTTGTTCTGGCTATTGTTGATTTCACTTCCAAATGTATCTATCTTGTCAATGCTATGGAAATTAAAAATAACTTATCTCACCTTACACACATATGCATGACAAGTAAAATTTGACTTCTCTCTAATTTTTTAAATTTACAACCTTGTATCTGGTGTTTGGTCATGTAAGACCTCAATTTGCTACATTTATGTTCTCTTTCTTTGTAAAGTTCAGCTTATTTGACTCTCTGATGCCAGAGCAAATATGTCCAGTGTATTTCAAAAGAGTGCATATCATCTCTTTCTATTTCACAGAGTCCTTTAGAAATCAGAATCCAAGCTGGGGGGCAGTCAGAACACAGGCAAGTGAGTAGTGGTTTTCATCATTTCTGTGGATCAGAGACAAATGAATATGTAAGGCAGGAATACAGTTATGTGTATGTTGTTACTTTTGTGATTGAGCTAATTTAATTCGGATATTTTATCAGATTACTTTTTTGTTTTAACAACCTTTGGGTGAACATTAAAAAGAGCTTGGATTACAATTAGTAGAAGAAACTCTTGGATGGCAAAATGAATGACTAGAGACATGGAGGGACAATGGAAGATACAGTTTAGGATAAGAAAAGGATATTAAAAAGAAAAGAAAGGACAAAACAGGGATTTTCCCCAAATTTAGTGTTGTGCAATGGCGGCTAACCTAAAGGTTTGCATCCACTCAGCGCTTCCACAGAAGAAAGATCTGTGGAGAACTGCTTTAGTAAATTTCAGTCAAGAAGACCACTCGGAGTAGTTGTACACTACGACACATGAGGTCATTATGAGCCAAAATCAACTTGATGGTTGTGGGTTTGGTTTCTTGGTTTTCCTGCTTCCCATCTCCTAACCACCAAAACAAGAGAGTCAAGAGTGGAGTGTGTTCTTTGAACCTGAGGTCTATGCACAGTGAAACCGCCTAGATCCAGGGAAAGACTATTGTTTAAGATACATGCATGGGGATCTCTAAGGAATACTGGGCCTACAGACACTGAAAGGAATCCTGGTGTGGTGCTATGGGTTAATGCGCTCAACTGCAAAATCAGTTTGAACCACAGGATTAGTGGTTCAAGCTCACCAGCTGCTCCTCAGAAATCCTATCCAGGCTTGCTATGAGTTGGAACCAACTCCATGGTACTTAACAACATAACAACAATTTGCTAGAAAGAAGCCCTTGGTGATGCTATGGGTTAGGCAGTGGGTTGATAACTGCAAGATTGTCTGTTCAAACCCACCAGCTGCTCTAAAGGAGAATTATGAGGCTGGCTGTTCCCATAAAGATTTGCAGTCTCAGAAACCCTATATATATAGGGTCACTATCAGTCAGAATGGACTTAGTAGTAGCGGGGCTTGGGGTGGTGCAGTGGTAAAAGGTAACGGAAAGTCAATGATTCAAACTCACCAGTCCCATTGGGCTGATGTTGCAATTTCCATCCCTCCATCTACTCCCTTTCTTTTCTATTAATCCTTAGCTTTGAGCCAAGTAAACATAACCATGAATACAAACAGAATATTTTGATGTAAGCAAAATACAAAAGTGAGTAACTACACAATTTAACATTAAGATTACCAGAGACTTCCTTCCCAACATAGCCCTCCTTAGAGATGAACAAATTCCTCCTAGTTGGTTAAAACTACAATAAATCCACAACCTTATGCTTGGCCTGCTATACAAGAAAATAGAGTGTTTGGAGAGGGGAGGCTACAGACACATTTCTAAAGGAAACATAGATGAAGCAGAAGCTTGCCTACAATCCTCACTTTTTATTTGTTTAGGTACAACCTTTGAACTTTCTTATGTTGTTTTTTAATCCCCAGATTTAAAAGAAAAGCAAGAAGGGGAAGAAAAAAAAAAAAAACTTGAAAAACAGGAAAGATGAGTGATTTGATCATCACAAGCCCCAGAGCCCTGTTAAAAAGTATTTGTACTTTAAAAAATATTTTTTGCTGAAAGCTTTTTCAGGAGAAATAAATTATACTGACTCTATATAAATAAAAGCAGAAAGAGCAAAGACGAACATGAACATATATTACCAATGCCATTCATCAAATATAGTTGACACTTCAATCTAATCCGGCAAATGAAAACACAGAAGTTTATAGAGTTATAGGAAGTAAGCAATTTAAACACACCAGGGCACAAGGTCATCTAACAACACAACTAGAAGATGTTTCTTTTTCTTCCTTTCATCCTTTTGAATATCTCAGTCCTGATTGATATCCATTTTTCTCACAGGCTGAGGAGATCTTTGTATCAGATAATTAATAATAGCCATCCAAATGGTCCTTAATGAGTCCACCTTCCTCCAATGCCATAAAATAAAAGGACGTTTCATGCATTTCATACTATCATTACTGTGCAAGGTTTCTCTTTCCATAATAAAGTCATACATTTCTTAACTAATTAGTTCATTAATTTTAAATGTGATTCCCAGTAAAAAACTTTTTCAGATAGTTAATCTTTCTTAAAAGTGTGTGAGGTTGTAAAGAACCGTTCTCTGGACACTCTGGCCACCAATCATTAACAGTTTGAATGGGTGAGGAAAAACAGGGTTGCAAAAACACATTTCATTTGTTTCTTAAAAGAAAATCTCCAAGGCTGTTTTATAACCAGAAATCAAATCCATGTCATGCAACTGTGGTAAACTTTACAGTTCCAATTAGGAGCAGACAGTTTCCAGTGCACTGCTCAAACGCTTTGCTAGTCTATATGTAAATACTTCACTGAAACCACTGAACAGTGATGAGGCTCAATATTAATATCGCAAATTAAAGATGGCATCTGAATGCCTACTATCCAGAAGAGCGATCAGAGCTCATGGCAAAGCAATAATCAGTAGCTTAAGCAACTTTCAAGCACCATGGGGGAAAAAACAAATGTGATGAAGCTTGGAAGCTGCACTGATGCATGACGAACATACCATATTAAAGAGCAACTGCTGACTGACCCGGTGATGAAATGGAGGGTCTGACCATATGCTTCCAGAAAGAATGTTGGAAATGGCTATGAGATTATCCCCTGAGAGCTCATCACTATTACCTGGTGTATTCCCATTAACTGACAATGTAAACTTTATCAGTAACAGTGAAATAAGCTGTCAAAATAACTGCCTGCCCTCCTGGGAGGAAAAAAAAAAATTATCTGAATAATTATCATGCCCAGGATATTTTCCCGATAGAAATATCAAAGAGTTATGCTGGCTGTATGTCTCTTAAGTATTATAGTCATTGCTTTGGAAGAAAGAACGATTTCAACTTCTTTATTCTTTAATTTGGATGGAGAAAGTAGGCATGTTAATGTGAAAATTAGGATATAAAGTGTGAAGTTTCTCTTTGTTTTATACTATGTTAGGATATTTTTTTCCTATTTCTGGAAGATAAAAGGAAGTTGTGAAGCTCTTAAGACACAAAAGGCAAGGTCAGTGCTGTTATAGAACATACATTATGCATTACATTAGAGACGTTTCAACTACATAAGACTCAAGTTCCTCAGAGTAGCTGAATGAGGCTAATGGTGGTGATGGTGGTGCAAAGTCCCATCAAATCATAGTGACCACAAGGGAGGGTTTCTAAGGAGCAGCTGGTGTAGTTTGAGCCACCAACTATGAGATTCAAACCAAATTTGTGACATGGCGCCACACCAGGACTCTGAGTCTAATGGTGGCCTGCCCATATTCCCTAGCACTTAATATTCCAGTGCACAGAGTCTGCTTTCTAATCTCCAGCCACTGATTTATTCACCTGAGGAGTCTCCCTGTGTCTCGAGTTAGATTCCTAGTACCATTGTAACACAAATATCACAAGTGAGTACCTTAACAGAACAGAAGTCTAATGTCTCACAGTTTCAGAGGCTAAAAGTCCAATGAGGATCTCAGCCATGTCAATCTGTTCCATGAGCCTCTTCTAGTTTCTGGTGCTGGCTAGCAATCTTTGGCATTCTTTTGCTTATGGATGACCCTCACATGGAGTCTGCCTTCCCCTTTGTGTTTCTCTGTGACTCTTCCGCTCTTTTGAGAAGATAACCACTTCAAAGTGATTAGGTTTAGGACCCACCTTAGTCTGGTACAGATCTTTAACAAAAGAACATCCTATATCCAAGCATGGTCTTATTTACAGGTACAAGGATTCGAATTGAAACATAACTTCTCTTCTAATTCATTTATTTTTTTCTGTTGTTGGGAATATGCACAGCAGAACATACACCAATCAACTATTTCTATATGTAGAGTTTACTGACATTCGTTACATTCTTCAACTTCTGCAACCATTCTCATCCTCCTTTTCCAAGTGAGTCCCTCCCTATCAACATAAATTCATTGCCCCCTAAATTTCCAATCTCACAGTTCAAGTCGTCATTGTTAATTGGATCCCATATAGATAGATCTTAGGTGGGAAGTGTGGTGGCTCACAAGATAATAAGCACTGGACTGCAAACCAGAAGGTCCACAGTTCAAGCCTGCCAGCCACTCCTCAGGAGAAAAATGAGACTCCCCTTCTCCCCATGAAGATTTAAAGTCTCAAAAACCCAATACAGGGTTGCTATGAGTCAGAACTGACTTAACAGCAGATATTAACAACAAGAAGATCGTTCTTAAAAAAGCACAATGCTGAGACATCCACAAAGCTTCTGGGGGGGACACTACTCAATTAAGAATACTGGATTATACACATGAGTATGTACACATTCACATATCTATGTGTGTGTATGTGTTGTTTGTTGCTGTTAAGTGCCATAGAGTCAGTTCCGACTCATAGGGGCTCTGCATAGAGTTTCTGAGGAGTGACTGGTAGGTTTGCACCACTAACCTAGCAGTTACCCATCCAGTGCTTATCCGACAGCGCCATACCAGGAATCTCTCTCTATATATATATATATATATGTTGTTGTTGAGTGCCATCAAGTCATCCAACTCATAACCACCCTGTATAGAGTTTCCAAGAAGCAGCTAGTGAGTTTGAACTGCCAACCTTGTAGTTCAAACCAACCTTGCATTTCAGTGCTTTATTCCACACCAAGTATATATATATACATTTATTTATCAGAATGCTTGTCTCAGGATCTGCTTCTAGGGAAACCCAAATTAAAATAGTCAGTTAATGTTTATTCTGATGGTATCATTAGTTCCCAACATAGATTAAAGAACTCCAGTGGTTACATTGCTTGGGGGCTACATCAGCAGAAGCTAAGCAAACACCTGTCAGCAAGTAAACAACATGAGAAAGAACCACAGAGACTAGCCTTTGATGTGACTCCTCCATGACTTTTATCTATGGCCTAGGTGTACTGTAGGATAAGCACTGGGCTGCTAACCACAAGGTCAGTGGTTCAAAAACATCAAACTACTTCTTGGACCCTATCTAGTGTTGCTATCAGTTGAAACCAACTCAATGGCACTTGAGAACAACAGGAAGTATCTTTCTGCATATTCTCTGTTCCAAGAGATTTTAAACTGGGAGTAGTAGAAGCAACAAAACAGGATGTGGAAATAAAGCATCACTTTACTGTAATTGCTGTGAGTACAGAGACAGGCTGAAGAACAGGTGCCACATTGGGTCCAGATTTCCTCACCTGCACTTTTTCCAGGAAGGCTGACACAAGTGGAAGGATGTGACATGAAAGTGATCTCCCTGTAACAATCATCTTCCACCACTGTACAATCCGTAAGATCTGAAATTGAGAAAACAAGCTGTAATAAAGGGACACTGTCTTTCCTCTGTGAGATCAAACAATGCTCAGGTTGATGGAGGGGGTACTTTAATGTCTTCTGAGAAGTCCATATTTCTGGATATTGCTGAACTATCAAGACTTTTATAAAAGTAAGGTTAAAAAAATAATTGTAGTTTAGGCTTCTATTTCAAAAGGGGAACAAACTGTTATTTAAGCTCTGTGAAAGAACAACAGAGACACTGGATATAGATAGTCCCTCTGACCCATCGTGCAACAGAAAAAAGATAAAGCTGTCCATTAATACCCTGCCCTGAATTCAAGGATTGTTGGGGTGAGTAGAGCAAGCAGGAGGCATTATTATTTTTTAATGGCTGCTTCAACAAAGATGTTCACATTTTCATTGTTCTTGGGGGAAAAGCTTCCATTCTGTAAGACACTTGTTACCCTCCAATTAAAAACAGATTTATTGTGAAGGAGTAGTAGAATAGCGGTTTCCTTCCACCTGTATTTTGTCTATTGTTGAAAATCTTACATAAAGAAAAAGAGACCGAGAAGAGCTTTTTATATAAGTCCAGAGTGAGGAAATATTGCCACTTAAAAAATACCATTTCTGAAAGGAAGCAGAGGTGTCAGAGACAAAGAGAAAAGGCGGGAGATGTGTCAGTCAGTCGATTGTATTTATTGAATACTTACTGTGTGGGGAGAGCACAAAAGGCATCATACACATGGTACATGTTCTCCACAAGCTTGTAAATCATGAAAGGACAGCATTAACACAAGTAAACACTTACAATAGATACCTAGAAGAAAGCACAGGACTAATTGCAACTTTAAAGAGCTATGTCTCTGTGTGTTTAAAAAGAGCTCAAACGTAAGAAACAACCTAGGTAATGAAACCAGCGGCAAAACGCCACTAAGCACAGGAGAAATGATGTAAGAATACAAATGATCCTGTAGCACTTTTGTCTTTCAGTTGACTCTTCTCTGAGTATAAATCAGAAGAGGAAATATAACACAGAGTACCTTTCTTGTCACTGGGACGTCAGGAAACTGGCATCTCACCATGTCTGATAACTAATGCTTCAAAGATATGCATCACATGTACTACTGTTCCACCTCATGGAAGTGATTTGACTTGAAAATTCAATGACAGGGAGCCATATTGGGGAACAGAAATTGTTTACATAATTGCTTGGTCTGTTGGTGAATCCAGGCCTTCATTTAGAATTCATTATTTTATAAACTGCACAAAGGGATTTCCAAGTTGTCAAGCTTGGTTTGTAAAAAATAAAATAAAAAGATATGATGAAATGTCTGGCACCAGCTTTTCTGACTTTAATTTTTTTTCCTTCCATACTATTCATCTTCCTAGTCATAGCGGGTACTCCATCAGCTATGATAGCTGCTATTTTCTCTGGATTTAGATCAAACAACCTCAGAACATCCATCAGGGCCATTTTTACATTCTTTTTCCTTTGATGCCAAACCCCAAAGATTCCCCATCATGTGCAGTCTGCGAGTTGTTGGACTGACAAGCATTAGTAACCTTGGAATGTCACCCAGACACCAGCTTTCATCCTGGAGGAGGCTAATGAATTTTGCTGCAACAAACTTGGCTTTGAAATGATTTTTCTTTAGGTCACCTTTCATAGTTAAAATAGTTTGTTTTCTTATACTTTTTTTTTTTTTTTTTGTCTGCTGGGTTAGACCAACAGAGAGGATTGAGCACTAGAAGCCTGAGGTACAAAACTCTAGTATCTATTTTGATACTTTGCAAGTGGATCCCAACTTACTATGGAATTCTCTTCCAACAGCTCTGGTGTCAGTAGATTCTGATGTCAGTTGAATACCTCATTATAATAAAAGTTTTTATTAGTAGTGCCTTTATAAATCATAACATCAAACATCTGTTTGTGAACATTTGAGAATGATCACATCAGCAGATTCTGCACTCCAAGATTACAGGTAATATATATTACTAATGCTAAGGTGTAAAAAAATCAAAACAAAAAACCACACAGTTCTAAGTGTGGTTCCTGATAACTCAAATAGGTTGTAAGTTGAGGGTGATCTGTATATTTTTTAATCTTCCAAAGAAAAATTTCTCATTTCTTAGAGTGTCCGCATCTGCTAAATGTGAGTCTAAGGGTACAGAAACATCCTGTGTTATCCTTGCAATCGCTAGGATGAAGGTATTATGGCAATTCATCTTAGTGAGGGTTTCCCACACCTCATTTATCTTTTACTAACCAAATAGCCTATAATCTAGGATTTCTTTAAAGCCTAAGAATTTTTTTTAAAGACAATATACATTGACTATACCACAGTGAGTCAAAAAGTATTGCTACTAGGATTCCACTTGATACATGTACAGGTTTATTACAAACAAAACATGTCTCTGTAGTCAGTGGATGGCTGCAGACAAGTTCTCTCGGTAATACACTTGTCTTAGGCTCATTAGGGTGCCTTCAAAACATGGGTCCAGTCAAAGAGTGCCTTCCAAAAGGATCTGCTGGGCCAGTGTGATTCAAGGAGAGAGCTCACAAGCTCTGGTTACTCTTTTGGGGGTATTCTTGTTAGAGTTTCTCAAAGGGCACAGGGTGAGCACAGGGGCTTATTATGAAGTTTTAAGAAAACTATAAACTACAGTGGTGAGAAAAGGTCAGAAAAATTATGCCAAGGACCTTTTTTTCCATCATGACAATGTACCTGCTCATTCTTCATAGGTAGCAAAGCCAGTCCTAGGAGAATTTTGTTAGGAAATCTTGCCCTCTCAGACTTCTTTATTAACCCCAAACTCAAAGAATGCTTAAAGGAAACCAATTTGAGTTCCTCGAGGATGCCAAACTCCCATTTTGATGTGGTGTAAATCAAATAACATACAATTAGACAGATGAAAATGCTACCTTCGAAAGTGTATATATCTAGAAGGCAGATATGTTGAGCAAAAAGAGCTTCACATTTTGATATTTTTGTTTGTAAAGGTTTGTATGATTTTGTAGTAATACTTTTTGTCTTACCTTTATACTTTTGAGACATATATATATATATATATATATATATATATATATATATACACATACACACACACACAGAAGCTCCTGTATGAACTTAATGGTAACTTTGATATACTTTAGATCTAGAAAATGTAGAATGATGTAACAGTAACTAAAGAAAATGTCAACGAATTTGTCTTTTATTAAGCCCATTAGCCACTCTAGATACTCTTTACCAGTACACATACTAGAGGACTTCAGGACGTTGTTGGAAAAAAATGGAACTAAACAGTAATGAAATCCTTTTAAATAAATAAATGTATTTGTTAAATACATTTTTAAAAATCAATAAACATATTTGTGACATATTAATTGTTAATACAATTTTATCATGCAAAAAAAAAAATTCTGTTTTTCATAATAACTGAGTTGCTATAAGGGTTCCATAGATTTAAGAACCACTGATCTACAGCTAAAATATTTTAGATCTATAGTTTACTCAGAGAATAAATAAACTGACACCAGTTAAACCCAAGATTTATGCATTGATGTAATTAATATTTGTTGAAGTCTAACTACATGCATTTCACCATGGTTTTTCCAGCTTTAATTATATTGTTTGAGGGCAGAATAAACCCTCAAAATGTCACATGAAAATAAATAAATGTATGTAACCTAAATTTCCCTCTGTCCTCAGTCTACGGCTACTACTGGATCTACTCCAATTACTCAAATCACCATCATGTTGCAAGCCTTTGGCCCCCAGACAAAATGCACGGGTTATTGCTGAGTCTTCTCCATGAGTTTCACGTGTGCTCAGAGTCCTTGCCTGGTCTTCACTCCAGTCACCCCCCAACAGATCCACTGGAGGGCGCCAATGCCCTCCGTGAGAAGGCTCAGCCTCCCATGGCTTCCCAAAGCTGCAAACTGGTTGTTTCAGCGGCTTGTCGCATTCCCTGATGACTTCTCATTGAAGTTTCACCGTGTTTGTCGCAGGATTGGAGGGAATGCCCCTCTTCCCCACTTTCTGTCACATTTTGTCAGCTAAGCATCCAAATAGCAGATGTCTCACCTAATCTTTCATGAAAACAACTCCTTTAACTTTTCCCACAGTCTCTATTCCACAGGGTGTACCCATGATCAAGATCTGAGGAGCAGTAATCTTAAAGGTGCTCGCGCTTCCTCTTCATACCTTGCCTCCTTCATACCCGAGCCCCCTTCACGCTGTCTCTTTTGTCGACTTCAATAATGCAGTGCTTCTCAGATTTTATTTCCCATCTGAATTGCCTGAGGAGCTTACTAAAATGAAACTTCTGATTTAGTAAATTGGCCCTGAGGCCAAACGGCCCTGGTGGTGCAGTGGTTAAGCAGAATGACCGCTAACCAAGAGGTCAGTGGCTTGAACCCATCAGCCACTCCAGGGGAGAACAATATGGCAATCTGTTTCTGTAAAGATTGTGGCTTTAGAAATTCTACAAGGCAGTTCTAGTCTGCCCTCTAGGCTCATTACAAGTTAGAATCAACTCAATGGCAAAGGCAATTAGTTTGGTCCTTGGAGCCTGAGATCCTGCATCCATCAGTTCTAGCACTAGGAACAAAATTTAAGGTGGCACCAACAAGCTCAGTGCATTCGTTTATTGGAGCTGCCATAAAAAAAAACACCACAAAGTGCATGGGAAATTGAGTGGCTCATGATTCTGGAGGCTGGGAGTCCAATCCAACATGAGAGCCAGGCTATGCTCCCTCCAAACTCTCCAGCAGCGATGTTCTTGTCTCTTCCAGTTTGTGGTAGCCCCAGGCCTTGCCTGGTTTGTACATGCATCTTCACATGACTGTTCTCTCTCTCAGTCTCTTCTCTTCTTTTAGAAGGACACTCCTCAGATTTGATTAGGGTCTAGTATGACCTCATACTAACATTGTCAATAGTATGTTCAAAGACCCTATTTCCAAACAAGATCATATTCACAGCTACCTGGGGTCAGGATATGAATATATTTTTCGTAGACACAATTCAATCCATAACGCTCAGTAATCAAGATGGATGGTGGTGGTAGTTGTGTATCACTGACTCATCTATGACTCAGTTATAGGGTTTCCGAGTCTAAATCTTTATGGGAACAGAAAGCCTCATCATTCTCCCATGGAGTAACTGGTAGATTAGAATTGCTGACCTTGCAGGTAGCATCCCAGATTGGAATTCACAACGCGCCCAGGGCCTCTTAAAATGTATAATATAGATCATATTTTGAGCAATGAGGTCCCATTGCCAAAAAGTTTTTAATTTATTCCAAGAGGTCATCCCCTTCTTTTTAACAGTTATTCACAGATCTACTAATTGGAAGCAAGCTAGACCAACTGATATAAATACATACATCTCATCCTTACAATTCAGTGATCATTAGCTAAAAAAATTCATACTCTGGAACACTGGTTCTCGACTAGGGAAGGAGCCAATTTTGCCCACTGGGAAGCATTTAGAAATACTGGAGATATATTTGATTGTCATAAGAGGGGAGGAGGGTACTGACACTTAATAGTTAGATACTACAAATGCTGCTAAACATCCTACAATGCACAAGATTTCTTACAGAACCAAGAATTATCTGGCCTAAAGTGTCAATGATGCTGATGTTGAGAAACTCTTCTATAAAAATAGAATACAACAAATACACTGTGCCACAGATAATGTCACCACTGAGTTTAAGTTTACATTTGTCAGATTCTAAACGCTTTTCCATTCACCATCTTCCCTCACCACAAATCATTTCTACTTCTAACTTTGCCTTAATCACAGTAAATAATGCTTCTTCATGTATAAAGGTGCAATATAGGTAAATTAACATTCGGTAAGTCCTGGGGGAAGGCCATAAGGTGACAAATTGAAAAGGTTAGGGAGAGTTCCTGCATAATATTAATGTAGAGCCTATTTAAAGATGCTACCCCACTGTGGTTCTGTAGAAATTGGAATCCAGCAATGTTTAATAAAAGTAGATTTCTTTAAAAAAAAAAAAAAAAAATGTGGCTTCTAACTACGTTCTCTGGTTTTGAATTCCAAAACCTTAATTTATCTTTCCACTTTTGTAGCATCTTTGATTTGAAGTCTTTAGAAACTCATCTTTCTAACCTTTTTATATCTGTCAGTTGAATCAGAAATCCAAATGAAAAAAAAAAAAAGCTTAAATTTATGAGCATGGGAAATAATGAAACATCAGTATAATATTTCTATTTCACAACAATATTTTAGGGATATTACAAATGATAGGCTCCAATCTTATTTTGTATACCTTTGTGATCACAAATCTCCACACCATAAAATGGTCATTAATGATTTTAAAGAGTCTTAAGGAAAAAGTACATTTTACAGGCCCAGCAGTAAAAAATTAAACATTAATGAACTACATTAGCTAATAGTTATTATGGAACTATAAGTTAAGAAGAATGTGGCATCAGGATTGGAGGAAGACTCATTAGCAACCTGCAGTATGCAGATGATACCACCTTGCTTTCTGAAAGTGAAGAGGACTTAAAATACTTACTGATGAAGATCAAAGACCACAGCCTTCAGTAGGGATTGCACCTTAATGTAAAGAAAACAAAAATCCTCACTACAGGACCAATAAATAAAAGCTGATAAAATGGAGAAAAGATTGAAAGTAAGTTGTCAAAGACTTCATTTTGCTTGAATTCACAATCAGCACTCATAGAAGCAGCAGTCAGGAAATCTAACATATTGCATTAGGTATATATGCTGCAGAGGACCTCTTTAAAGTGTTCAAAGGCAAAGATGTCAGTTTGAGGACTAAGGTGCACCTGACCCAAGCCATGGTATTTTCAATAGGCTCATTTATTTGCATGTGAAAGTTGGACAATGAATAAGGAACCATAGAAGAATTGATGCATTTGAGTTATGGTATTGAAGAAGAATATTTAAAGTACCACGGGCTGCCAGAAGAACAAATAAATCTGTGTTGGAAGTAGTACAGTCAGAATGCTTCTTAGAATCCAAGATAGAGAGACTTCATCTTCAGATATATTATCAGGAGGGACTAGTCCCTGGAGAAGGACATCATGCTTGATAAAGTGGAGGGTCAGGGGAAAGAGGAATTCCCACAAGGAGATGGATGACGCAGTGGCAGCAGCAATGGGTACAAGCATAACAATGATGGTAAGAATGGCCAAGGACCAGGCAGTGTTTCATTCTGTTGTGCATAGGGTCACTATGAGTCAAAACTGACTTGATGGCAACTGATTATTAATAATAATAATATTGCCACCCTTCTATGTGATGCTGTGGCTGGGATTAAAAGGACATTTCCCAAGCTCCCTTGGCATCTATTTTCTGCTAGTTTGCACAATGAAAGGCATTAGCAGGGGACTGAAAGGCAGGAGGAGAATATGTAAGAAGGTATTTCTGCTTTCATCTCCAGTTTCCAATGGCACTTCTAATACCAGACCTGCTGTAACCCCTCCAGGGACCAACAACAGTTTGGGGGCAGGGTAGAAGAAGTCTCCTCTGAGCTCCTGTGGCATAGTGGGCTATGCATTGAGCTGCCAACCACAAGTCAACAGTTCAAATCTACCAGCTGCTATGTGGGAGAAAGAGAAGGCTTTTTGCTCTTAAAGATTTACTGTTTTGGAAAGTCTACATTACAAGCCTACATATCAGTTATTATGTGTTGGAATTGATTCAATGGCAGTGAGTTTGGTTTGGGTTTGGTTTTGGGTTCCTACGTTTTGATGACCCCTTTGCTTTTCCTTTGTTCCTACAGGCCTGGGCTGTTTCAGCATTCCCTTTCTGCTCATTCAACCTTCAAATTCTTGTGTAAATAATTCTCTGTATGAAAACCCTTTACCATTACATTTTTATCTTGGTTTTAATTTTCCTTAAGAGAACCTGGCTAAAATAGGATATTATGTTCACCTGGTGTCATACTGTAAGCTCAGCACTAAACTGCAAACCACAGGTCAACAGTTCAAATCCACCAGCTGCTCCTCAGAAGTCTATACAGGGGTGTTACAAATTGGAACAGACTCTACAGCACGTAACAGCAACAACTGGCTTATTGAAGTCCTGGTGTGGCGCTGCTGGGAGAACAAATAAAACTGTGTAGGATAGCACTGAACCAAAGGGCAGTTTGAACTGCAAGGTTGGTGGTTCAAACCCACCACTCTGTACCGGGTGGCTATGAGTCAGAACTGACTCAACAGTAATTAAAATAACAAGAAACAACAACAAAGTAATACATATTTTATGGAATTTTTCACATGAAACACTTTCTGATTATATTAGAGATGGCATTGCTTGACTAAGCCAACTAAATGCATACAAGTGTGCTGATTATCTGTTGACATCGAGCTAACTCAAACTCACGGTGAGACACATGGGGTTGCCAGGTGCTGATTGTTGTTGTTGTTGTTGTTAGGTGCCGTCAAGTCAATTCAGACCCATAGCAACTCCGTATAGGGTTTCTAAGAACCAGCTCAAACTAACTTTGTAATCCAGAGCATTAACCCACAGTGCCACACCAGGACTGTTTACATGTTTTCAAAATCTTTCAAATAGAAGTTGTGCATCTCTCAGTGACCCTACTAGAAATAACATGGAAAACATTCCATGCATGCCTGGCACAGAAATGGTACTTGTAAAGGGAGTATATGTATTTGTCATTCATGTGTGTGCATGTTTTCCCCCCTCCACAGAAAGTTGAAGATTAAGGCAGATCAAAATTATGCTAAAAAATAAAAATAAAAATCCAGCTGTTTGGCCAAACGAAGCAATGTGTGGAATATATTTCAATAATGTATCACAACCAGATGTTAACTAGAGTTTTCTCCTTTTTAAAGAGCAATGAAGCCTGTCCAAGAGAAACACTTTAATCATCCCACTCTCCCTTTGGGACTATGGGAAATTGCTGCCTGCAAATGCTACAGGCTTAATTGATCGTGTGTGTTGAGTATGTATGTGACTGGGTATAACTTACTTTATGGCTTTCTATTCCTGACTTACTTGTCTGCTCATTTTTAACAAATACTTCTTAATTTTTCTATACATGCTCGATGTCCTCAAGTCTTAAACAAAAACTGAGTATTTTGACAGCCTGGCTTCCACCAAGTAAATTTCACTATGCTTTGAAACACAGAATCCTAGGGATGTTGACATTTTCTTACTATTCTGATTATCATTTTCTCCTATGCAAACACAGCAGTTAGTGATTTTTTTTACCAATTTCTGTGATATTTGCTATGTCGGTAGAAGATAAATAAATGTCTATATTTTTATCATATGGATGCGAAAGCTGGACAGTGAATAAGGAAGATCGTAGAAGAATTGATGCCTTTGAGTTGTGATGTTGGAGGAGAATACTGAAAGTGCCATGGACTGCCAAAAGAACCAATAGATCTGTTTTGGAAGAAGTGCAACCAGAGTGCTCCTTGGAGACCAAGATGGCTAGGCTTCGTCTCTCATACTTTGGACACATTGTCCGGAGAGAACAGTTGCTGGAGAAGAATGTCATGCTGGGTAAGGTGGAGGGTCAGAGAAAAAGAGGAAGACCCCCAACGAGATGGATCAGCCAGGTGACATCATTGATGGCGTCAAGTGTGGAGGCAGTAGTAAGGTTGGCCCAGGATTGGACATTGTTTTGTTCTGCTGTGCATGGGGTCGCTATGAGTCGGTTCCAACTCGATGGCACCTGACAACAACAACAACATATTTTTATCAAGTCACTTAGCTATCTTAGAAAAACCCCTTGTTCATAATACTCATGTTAGAGGAAAATGCTCTTTTGCCTTCATTATAAGCTGACAATCAGTGAAATCTACTTTTCTAAAGCCATTTGTATGGTCACTTTTTCCAGAGTACCAGTGGTCCAGCACCATAGTGAATCCAGTAACTATAGAAGCACATCCTGGATGCTACTAGAGATTAGCTACAAAAATTTATGAGAAAATTGTGGATCCTACTTGCCTAGTTAATAGTTTCCCACAATAAGTGATGGCTAGTCATGTGTTTCTTTATATCAATGTGATAAACTTCATAACTACGTGTATACATGTAGGGCTTTTCATGCTGCACTGAAATGCTTCAGTGAGAGAAGATTCGTGGTGGAGAGCCTGTGCGGAAGTTAGGAGAAGAATTATAGGGGCCTGTATTATGAATCTGTTGTCTTGGATGTTCCTCCTAGGAAAATAAAGCTGAGAACAGGGCTTATGTACAGGAAGTTTGTGTTAGAAAGTAATTCTAGGTGATAGTACTGAGGGACCAGGGAGAGTGAAATCAGGAAGGAGAAGAAGGCAAATTAAGAGTCCATTATTGAGTTGATCAGCACTGTGGACAAGTGCAGCTCCATTCCTGGTATCTTCTGGACAGCTGAGAAGGAAACCCCTTAGCATGTACACCCAAATGATCATGTTGCTGTTGTTAGCTGCAGTCTAATTGTCCACTTCCCACTGGCAATGGAGAACCTTGCTTCATGGTGACCCCATGGACAGTGGGATTGTTTTTCACCATATCATTTTCACGGACTGGTTTTCAGAAGCACATTGTCAGGCCTTTCTCCCTAGTCCATCTTAGTCTGGAAGCTCTGCTGAAACCTGTCCAGAATCAAAACAACACACAAGCTTTTACCGACAGATAGCTCATAGGTATACTTCAGGTGCTTTGCCAAGAATTAAACCTGCACCTTCAGCATGGTAGGTGAGAATTCTACCACTAAACTATTAATGCCTCCTATTATGGTGTAAGCCAACCTTGTGGTCCAGTGCTTTACCCCACATCAGGACTCCAAGTTGATTTCAACTTGTAGTGATCCTATATAGGCTGTTGCTGTTGTTGTTAAGTGCCATCGAGTCGGTTCCGACCCATAGCAACTCTGGATAGAGTTTCCGAGGAGCTGCTGGTGAGCTTGAACCACCAACCTTGCAGTTCAAATGGCTTTGCAGTCTGGCACATTAACCCACAGCACCATACTAGGATTCCCCTATATAGGTAGAGTTCCCTAAATGAACTGGAGTTTACAGTTTCGACTTTCTCCCTCAGAGCGTCTGGTGGGTTTGTACCAATGACTTTGCAGTTAGCAGCCCAACACTTAACCCACAGCGCCACCAGTGTTCCTTAAACAAAGGAAGAAGCTCTAAGATCTCCATTGGATTTCTTTTGGCACAGGGTTAACGATTGGATGTTAATAGTCTAAGACTTCCAGGATCATAAGCTAACTGTACCACAGAATCAGAGAAACCCAGATATCAACTTTGAAAAATATAGGACTTTCAGCCCAATTTTAACTGTACAATTGCTCTTCTAAGGGTCATTTTCAGCACAAAATGGGTTAAAGCTTATGTCAACCGATTCACAGCAGCTAAACTAAAACAGGAAACAAAATTGAGAGGAGTGAGGTAGTGCTCAAGAGGAGTCTAATATTGACCAAGCCATTGGGGACTAGAGTTAAGAGAGAAGTGGCCAGATGATACGAAGTGGGGGAGGCGAGAAAGAACTTCCAAATTTACAGATAGTACCCATTTAACCTAGCTTTGATGGCTTGCTGACCAGAAATCAATCAGATAAAAACAAAGAAGTTTGATACAGAGAGCAAGTGTAAATTGCTACAACTTAACAAATTTGACATTTGCTTACACATGAAGTTGCCCAAAATTCCAATCGAAAGGGAAAATTTCTTCATATCAAGGATCAAGCTTGCATACTCAGTACACTGAGTTGATTTGTTGTTGTTGTTAGGTGCCATCGAGTTGGTACCAACTCATAGTGTCCCTATGCATAGCAGAATGAAACACTGCTCGATCCTGGGCCAATCTCACAATCGTTGCGACGTTTAAGCCCATTGACGCTGCCACTGTGCCAGTCCATCTCATTGGGGGTCTTCCTCTTTTTCTCCAATCCTCCACAATACCAAACATGATAACCTTCTTCAGTGACTAGTCCCTCATTACAATATGTCCAAAGTATGAAAGACGAAGTCTGGCCATCCTGGCTTCCAAAGAGCACTCCGGCCATACTTCTTCCAGCACAGAATGATTTGCTTTTTTGGCAATCCATAGTACTTTCAATATTCTCCTCCAACTCAAATGCATCAATTCTTCTATGGTCTTCCTTATTCACTATCCAACTTTCACATGCATATGAGGTTATTGAAAATACCCTGGCTTACATCAGGTGCACCTTAGTCCTCAAACTGACATCTTTGCTATTCAACACTTTAAAGAGGTCTAGTGCAGCAGAATTTCCAAATGCAATATGTAGTTTGATTTCTTGACTGCTGTTTTCATGAGTGTTGATGTGTGATTCAAGCAAAATGAAGTCATTGACAACTTCAATCTTTTCTCCATTTATATGAATGTTGTTATTTATTGGTCCAATGGTTAGGATTTTTGTTTTCTTTACATTGAGGTACAGCCCATACCGAAGGCTGTGGTCTTTGATCTTAATCAGTAAGTATTTTAAGTCCTCTTGACTTTCAGCAAGCAAGGTTGTATCATCAGCATACCGCAGGTTGTTAATGAGCCTTCTTCCGATCCTATGCCATGTTTTTCTTCATGTAACCCAGCTTCTCTGATCATTTGTTCAGCATACAGATTCAATAAGTACAGTGAAAGGATACAGCCCTGGTGTGCACACACCTTTCCTAATTTTAAACTATTTGGTCTTCCCTTGTTCTGTTCAAACAACTGCCTCTTGGTCTATGAAGAGGTTCCTCATGAGCACAATTAAGTGTTTCAGAATACTCATACTTCAAAATGTTGTCCATAGTTTGTCATAATTCACAAAATTGAAAGTGTTTGCATAGACAATAAAGCACAAGTAAACATCTTTCTGGTATTCTATGCTTCCAGCCAATATCCATCTGACATCAGCAATGATATCCCTCATTCCACGTCCTCTTCTGAAACTGGCTTGAACCTCTGAAGTTTTCTGTCAATGTATTGAGCCATTTTTGTATTACCTTAGTAAAACGTTACTCACACGGGATATCATTGATATTGTCCAATGATTTTCTCATTCCACTGGGTCGCCTCTCTTTGGAATGGGTACAAATACAGATCACTTCCAGTCAGTTGGCCAAGAAGTTGTTTTCCAAATTTTTTTTGCGTAGATGAGTGAGTGCCCCAAGTGCCATTTCACTTTGTTGAAAGACACTGGGTTGACAGGGATGGTCAATTTAAGCTTCAGCTATTAAAACTGGGAGACTATAAGGGCACAAAGTGGCTGGCTTACAAACTCTCATGAGGGTGCTTAGGGTCAGAATAAGGGGGATAAGATAGAATCCCACTGAATAGTTTTCCTTTTGTCTGGATGGGTTTAGTGGTGATGGGGATAAGATATTAGGATTCGATTGTGAATAATTGTCAGAACTAATAGTGATTGTCATAATTGCAAATTTAGAAGAGGTGTAACTAAAAGGGAAAGCAATTAATCTGTCATTTCAGCAACAGAGGACATCAAGAGGGAAGGGCATGTCAGGAGCAAGGGATCCTAACCAGAACAGCAGCGACAACAGAGATGGTGGCAGGGCGATGGCATAGAGAGATAGAGCAGCAGAGAACTATAAGCCCATGGACTGAGAAACACAATGTGCCTACAGACAGGAGGCTGGCTTGCAAAAGGTACTCTTTTGACACTTAAACAAATATGTATTTTCAATGTTGTATGTGTACATAAAAAAATTAAAAAGGTAATAGAGGTAAATCCTGTTAGTTGATGGTGCATGGATTGGATTGTAATCATTGCAATGATTTGTTGATCTGCCCTATAAACCTTCACTAAATTCACAACAAAATCTTTCTTTAAAAAAAGAAAAAAAAGAGTCCCATAGATCCAAAAGTCTTGAACAGGGTTTGAACAAGCAAGTCCTCTACAAAGATATTAGGCCATCTATACTGTGCTGGTGGCACTAAAGAAAAAGTGCTCAACTGCAAGGTTGGTTTGAACCGCAAAGTTGGTGGTTCAAGCTCACCAGCAACTTCTCGGAAACCCTATACAGGGTCGCTATGAATTGGAAAGGACTGATGGCACTTAACAACTACAACATACTGCAAAGGGTATTTTCATAAGAAAGCATCTACCCGTGTATCCTGATTTGTACTTTTTTAAATGAACCATCTCAATTTTGCAAAGATATCACTAATAAGAAAATATTTTCTTCTAACTCTCATATGATATGCCACCAATTTTGAAGGGAGGTTTTATTTTAATTTGGTTAGAGTTCTAATACTTAGTTTTTACTATAGTTCTCCTCAGACATCCCTACCTAGTATGTGCAGGAAATCCAGACAATTTTTTTTTTTTAAAGCAGGTTCTGCTTCTATATATGGAATCCCTGTGTGGTGCAAACAGTTAACACACTCAGCTGCTAACCAAGAGGTTGGACATGCAAATCTATCCAGTGGTGTCTAAGAACAAAGGCCTGGAAATCTGCTCTAAAACATCAATCATTCAAAATCCTAGGAAATAATGTTGTGCTCTCACACACCTGGTGTAGCCATGAGTTCAAGTTGACTAGGTGATAACTGGTTGTTTGTCTGTGTGACTGTGTAAAGAATTTAAGTCATCTTCAGCACCACTCATATGGTCCAGGCTCACACAATCCCACAATGTAAATACTTACCAGCCAGTAAGTGTGCTATTCTTACCAGGCTGCTCTGCATAATCTGCATCAGCTACAGAATCACAGGAGAACCCTGAGCAGAACAACCCCACAATCACAAGTCCTAGAGCTCCAAAGCTCATGTGGCCAACCCACACAGACAGGTTTATGGGTAGAGAAGATGGAGAGTATTCTAAGGGCAAGAGATGGGGCCCAGGACCCACACAGGTCCTGGTCCAGCTTAGAAGATCCTGCTGAGATGGGAATCTACAATCAATGCCCATGGGAGCAGCAGTCAGGCAACCAAACAACGTATTCCATTGGGCACGTCTGCTGCAAAAGACCTCACTAAGGTATAAAAATATAAAGATGTCACTCTGATGACTAAGGTACACCTGGCCCAAACTATGGTATTTTTAATGGTCTTACAGGCATTGGTAGCATAGACTCATGTTGAGCTGTTAACCTCAAGGCTAACAGTTCAAAACTACCAGCCATTCCACAAAAGAAAGATGAAGCTCTATGCTTCTGTAAAGATTTACAGCCTCAGAAACCTTATAAAGGGTTGCTATGAGTCGGAACTGACTCCATGGCACACCACCATCACCACCACCATATGCATTGGGCAATGAATAAAGAAAACTGAAGAATTGATGCTTTTGAATTATGGTGCTGGAAAAGATATTCTTCCGGACTTCCAGAGGAATCAACAAATTTGTCTTGGAAAAAGTACAATCAGAATGCTCCTTGGAAGCCAGGATGGTGAGACTTCATCTCTCGAAATTTGGACATGTAATCAGGAGAGACCAGTCCCTTGAGGAGGACATTATGTTTGATAAAGTAGATCAGAGGAAAAGGGGAAGACCCTCAATAAGATAGATGGGCTCAAACATAGCAACAACTGTGAGAACAGTGCAGGCCCAGGAAATGTTTCCTTCTGTTGTACATAAGGTAAGTATGCATCGTAACTAACTTGACATCACCTGACAGCAACAACAAGGGTGATGCTGCTTTCTTAGTTCCTATTGTTACCATTGAATCAGCCCCAGACTCATGGTAAATCCAGGCACAATAGGAGACACTCTTTGTTGTAATCTGCAGGGCTTTCATTGATTGATTTTCAGAAGTAGTTCGCCAGCCCTTTCTGCTTATTGCATTTTAGGAAGTGTGCTCCAGTGAAACCTGCTCAGCACCATAGCACCATGCAATTCTCCACTGACAGTTTGCTGGTGACTGTACATGAGGTAGGTACATTAGCTGGGAATCCCAACGTGCAAAGCAAGAATTCAACCAACTGAACCATCAATGACCCCACTGTTGTTGTTGAGGTTAAGTGCCATCGAGTCCACTTGTTGTTGTGAAGTGCCATCAAGTCAATTCTGACCCATAGTGCCCCTGTATAGGGTTTCCAAGGAGCAGCTGGTGAGCTTGAACCACCAATCTTGGCAGTTCAAACGGTTTTGCAGTCTGGTGCATTAACCCACAGCGCCATAGCAGGACTCCGTTTAGTCCACTAAGCACCTTAAAAAAGGTATCTTTTCTATAGGTCAATTTAGTATTATTCTGATAGACTAAATAAACACTCAGAGAAATAGACTTTTCCTTTGTGTGTTAATGCCAAGTAGTTTTAATTTGGGCTTTATGCAGTGCAGAAATGTGTATGTATATTGGCAGCCCTTTTTTATCTGCAGCATAACCAAGGGGCAACTCATTAGCGGTGTTAAAACACCATCTTCATGCTTTATAGATTCCTCTCCAGACATTCATATTCCACTTCCAATGTACTCCTGGTTTGAACAAAATGGAACTTAATCTCATTTTCATTTGATGTGTAATAGAATCTATAGGTAACACTGCATTATTTTCTTCTTTATTTTGAAAGGTGCCTCTTTATTATTTTAGCATTTGGTTAATATTTCTTACAGCCTATATTTACCATGCAGTCTACAGAATATAATATTATCAAGGTCATCTAATGTAGATATTGTCACATTTACCCTTTCTTAAGAAGACAGCGTTAATGTTGCTGTTACTGTTCCTGTTTCCATGAAGTTAACATATAAAAATGTATTATTCATGAAAGAAAATGCACTTCATATATTTTGCCAATTGTTATTATTGTTCTAAAGGGGGAAATAAATTAAAATGGTGGTAGTTGTAGAAATGCATCCTTATTCAGGAGTTAATATACAATACCAATTTAGACTACTTACCTTTTTCAACTTTAAACCTTCCATTAAACTGCAAAGCTTGATGTCAGCTAAACTCTATAAATGTTAATTTAAGGTCAAGGCGCTCCTGGGAAGCATTTGAATGCTTCGAGCAGAGCCCAAGAAAACTTCTTTTCAAAGATTTATGGGATGATATGGCTCTTTTCTGAAAAATGGGAACTCTATTTCTACTTTTTCCAATCACTTTCTATTTCAAGCTCTAGGACACACTTTCCTTTATGGATCTTTCTGAGATATTTAATAGCATTCTGGAGATGTTAAAATGCAAATTTTTCCATGTGTAATGTATAGTTTCTCTTCAATTTAAATTTCATTTAGTAATGCCAAATGCTTTGTATAGTGAGAGATGAATCACTCGTAACTCAGAATCACCTTCACCCATAATGATGGTCAAAACACAAATACCTCATTTTTGATATTCAAATGATCATGAGGTAAGTTTTTAGCCAATAATCTCTTTTTCTGAAACTAAATCACATGCCAAAATGCGTTCACAGTTTGCTATGAAGTGGCTCAGTGACCAGTTTTCTCTGTTACCTAAACCACTGTTTGGAAGAAAGTTGGACAGCTGGGAATGTAAATGGTGGTTATGTGCCGTGGGGTCGGTTCTGACTCATAGCGACCCTGTACAGGGTTTCTGAAGCTGTAAATCTTTACAGGAGCAGAAAGCCTCATCTTTCTCCCACAGAACAGCTGGTAGTTTTGGACTGCTGACTTTTCGGTTCGCAGGCCGATTCGTAACCACTATGCTGTTACTAAAGTTTTTTGCTCACCAGGGTGGCACAAAGAGTGAAGTGCTCAACTATTAATTGAAAGGATGGGAATTCAAACCCAAGGAAATACCACTGAAGACAGACTTGGCAATCTGCTTCTGAAAGATCACAGCCTTGAAATCGCTGTGGAGCCTAATTCGACCCAGCACACATTGGGTTTCCTTGAGTCAGTACTGAGTCAGCAGCCACTAACAACAATAACAAGCAAAATTTCTTTCATCAGGGATCCTTCCTTTCTCTCTTTATTTATTTTTGGGGGGTGGGGGAACAACATAGTTTTATTTCCCTGGAAATCGTGAGATAACTGTATGCATCAATGTGAGGTGCTGAGTGTGAACTCTCTCAAAAAGGATGGAAATCATTGTCATATTCCTACCTCTCTCTGTGTCATGAACTAGGCAGGCCAATGTTTACTAACACTCCTAGAAAGTCCCATCCACAGTCACTGTCAAGGAAAACAGACCTACGTGGGCCCTTAAACATTTTATATAATATGCCATTTCTAAGATCAAGTGAATACACTTGATGAAAAGCAGCCGTTATATAGGCTTTTCAGAGGTTAATTAGGTAGCTTGACACAACAGCTTCCTCCAAAAAAAGGAGGATGTTGATGGGTCCAGGCAATGAGATTTTTCTCTCAGGAATTTGAAAGTGAAATAAGAGACAGGGTTGAGCAATTAGTGGAGGGGCTGAAGGCAAAAGGACACACTAAGAAGGCCGTTAGCTGAGGCCGTGAGGCAGTAAAGGTTATAAATGAGTAGAAGCACTAATAATGCTGTGGTCATAAAGCAGAAAATGGACACATAGAGAGAATTTCTCAGAAACGGCAAGAGAGAAAAGTTAAATTGTATTAATTACAAAATACCAGAATACAAACCACCTCTATGAGGCCTAATTGTGAGCATTTGGATTCCCTAAGATGTGTGCTAGCCTTCTTCTCACATGTTTTTTAAATTTTTTCACAATAAAATCTTCACTACATGATAAAAAACAAACAAACAAACAAAAAACCCTGATTTTCTTCTACCCTGAAAGACCTAAGTAAGCTGATGAAGCTTAATGATAAACCTGTGAAATGACCTAAGGGAACCTTCTCTTTTGGTGGAGGACCCCTGAACTCTTGTGACTGAAAAAGACAGTCTGAATTGCACAGGCTGAAAAATAACCATTGCATTCTTGAGGAGAGTTCTGTCTAAATAACACCATTTTGGGGGTGAGGAGGAGTCCCTAGATGGTGTAGTTAATATGTTCGGTTGTTAACTGAAAGGTTTGTGATTCGAGTTCCCCCAAAGATACTTTAAAAGAAAGGCCTGGCCCAGTACCTCTGAAAAATCAGCCATTTAAAGACCTCTGGCACACAGTTCTAGTCTGACACACTTAGTTGTTTGTTGTTAAGTGCTGTCGAGTCTGTTCCAACTAATAGAGACCTTGTATAAGGTTTTGGAGGAGCAGCGGGTAGGTTTGAACTTTTCAGTTCAAGCCGATCTTGCAGTCCAGTACTTATTCTACAGCGCCACACATGAACTCCCCATAAATTGGAATCTTCTACATGGGTCCTGATGTGGCCGTGTAGGATAAGCACTGGACTGCTAACCACAAGGTTAGTGATTCAAACCTACCAGTTGCTCTTTGGAAACCCTATACAGGGTTGCTGTGAATGGGTACTGACTTAACAGCCCGTAACAACGACAACATGACAGCTGGTTTTGGTTAAGGTGGGGCAGCTAGAGATTGGTGTGAATGTGGCTTACAATAGCAGCAGCAGGAATCCAGATCATCCCAAAAACGTTAAACTGAGCAAGTGGTGGACTACTCAATAAACAAAGTAAGCATAGGCTTATTTGTGCTTACTTCTAATCTGTAGTGAACAATTTCACATCTTTGATGTGGTGAAAAATGGGAAACATTCACTACAGATTAATAAGTAGAATCAAGTAAGCTCAAGCTTAAATTTTTTCACTAAGTACTCATCTAAGTCACTACCCATATCACAAAGATGATTCTGACTCATCGTGATCCTATAGCACTAAGTAGAACTGCTCCTTAGTGGTTCTGAGGCCAAAAATTGTTATGGGAATAGACAACCTTTATCCTGAAGAGCGGCTGGTGAATTTGAACTGCTGACTTTGCAGTTAGCTGCCCAATGCTTAACCCACCCACTGCACCACCAGGGCTCCTTCATTCATGTCAGGGTTTGTAAATTTGAAAAGAAACTTTGATTTTGGAGGAAGGTTTTGAGGGGATGTGAAAGAGATGCTAATCGTACCTTCTAAGCAGAATCTTTGATATGGTAAAAAATGTGAAATTGTCCACTATAGATTAGTAAGTAAACACAAGTAAATTTGTGTTAACCTTGTTTACTAGGCAATCTGACATTGTCTGAGGACTTGAGAGAAGAAAATCAGCCCTGGATTTATTGTTAATTCTTTTCCCTCGTTGATGCTGACAGACTTGATTTTTTAGAAAAACACATCTTTGGGTGCTGCTGTTATTTGTTTTAGCCTAGAACAAAAAACCCCAAATTAAAATATCTTGGAATTCTTGGCAGTAAGAATTGTGGGGATCAGTGTTGGCTTCCCATTAGGAACTCTTTCTGTCAGAAAAAAATCTGGCCTAAAAAGATAAGAAACCAGAGAGTAGGAGTGAAATTCCCATGAACTCAGCCAGCCTTGTTTGTGAGATTGTGGTGGAAAGGGTATTGGGTTAAGAATCTGGAAACTATGACCAAAAAATGTCTCATTTCACCTTTCTGGAACTGAGTTTCCTCCTAGGCAAAAGTGGGGTGCAGTGGGATCAGGTAAGGAGTCCCACTTCCGAAGACTGGAGGTCTCTGATTTTATGCTTGCTCTCTCTGGGACAAAATCAGGAACTGGACTGGTAAAGAAATATTTTTCAGATAAAAACGTTGCAGTTGCCAGCTGTGATTGTTACTGTAGTTAAGTGTTGTCAGGACAGTTCTGAGTAAGTTCCAGTTTCAGAGGTTGTAGATCTTTGGAGGAGTAGAAAGCTTCATCTTTCTCCCATGGAGCAGCTAGTGGAATCCAATCGCCTATCTTGTGGTTCACAGTCTAGTGCTTATTCTATGGGGTCACCATTCTCTGGCTGTAATTACCATACACTAACTTCCAAAAATAGAATACAACTAATGAGCTGTAGTTTGTCCAGACTCTACAATACCTCAGCCTACTCAAATTTAGAAGATGCATGGAAATGAGAATGGTTATAATTCCCTTCAGTGAGTAGTGCAAACCACCCTGTAGACTGATACTCTTAACCAATGTTCACTTTCAATCTTCGTCTAGTCTACTCTAACCTCTCTTAAGGAAGAAAGCCCCTCACAGTAATTTCTGTCAATCTCAGGTCTCCCTAACAGACTCATGACCAAGGATGAAAGGAAATTAGCTAATTGGGGGTTATCTTAGTTGGGGGGTGGGGCTCCCTAAAAGCAAACCCTGAGACAAAGATTGAGTTTACGTATTTGGGCATTAATCTCAAGAACGACGGAAGTGGTCGTTCAGTGGCAGAATTTTCACTTTCCAGGTAAGCGACTAGGTGTTCCATCACAGGCAGTGCGCCTCACATAGCCATCACCCATCAAGTGGAGCCTTGAGTGTTGCTATGATGCTGAATGGGCTCTAGAACTTCCAGACTAAGACAGACTAGAAAATTCCTAGAGATGTATTTGTAAAAATCAGCTAAGAAAAACCCTATGGATCACAAATGTTTCATTTGCAACCTATCACAGAGATGGCACAGAACTGGGAAGTGTTTTATTCCATGTGTAAGGAGCTGTCAGGAATTGATGGCCAACTGGATAGCAACTAACAACAATTCCGAGACTCTGTGAAGAGGTGTGGGGCAGTAAGACAGGGAAGCAGGGAAAGGTACATGACCAAGGTAGTATTGTTGTGGTCAAAAGGAACCAACTTCTACCAGGATAACTCTGGAAGCCAGTGTAGGACACATGACTAAGTATTATTCCACCAGAGGGGCAGTTAGACACCAACTCCTGGGAGTCATGGATCGAAGGTTTGAGAGAGGGGTTGATTCCTGGATACTCCTGGCCTGCCCAATAGGCTACAAGATGGGTTCTGGCAGCAAAAGAAAGCTGGAAGCAAAGAAATGCAGGAGTTAGCAGTTGGAAGCCATCTGGTGTACACTGGAACTGAGGATAAAAGTGGTGGAAGGGAGGGCCTATTAGGAAGATGTCTCAGTTTTGCATGTTCACAAGATGTGATTATCCTCTTCTCAAACTTGTTTAAGCAGTCCTGCATCCTAGAGTCTGCCCTGCCTGCTTTATGTAGCTCCCTGGGTTCAGGTATTCTTGCTATGGAGGAATAGTTACTGTGTGACTATATACTTGGTGCTACATGCAGAAATTAGAGTTTTTCTCAGTGCATAGAAGAGCTCAAGAAGTTTGGTCGTTGCTCCCCATTGTTAAGAAATAGTTCATAGAATGAATAGCTACTGAAACTGTCACTTTTTCTATAAAGGAGATTTGTATATTTCTATAAAGGCATCTCAGTCTTTAGAGTCTGAAGAAACTTGGGAAAGTTGTTGGAACAGTTGCTCCATTTAGATGTTGTTTTACATAAATTGGTGACAGAGATCTTCTCTCTTCACATTTTTGAAGGAAAGCATATTCACTTACTCATCTATTATCTATTAAACAAATATACAATCACCCACTACAATGTATTTGGAACAATTTTAAGCACTGAGATACAGCCCTGGTGGCATAGTAGATTATGTTTGGGGCTTCTAATCACAAGATCAGCAGTTCCAATCTACCAGGTACTCTGAGGGAGACAGAGGAGTCTTTCGGCTCCCATGAAGATTACAGTCTCAGAAACCCTACGTAGCATTGCTCTGGGTCAATGCTATGGCAGTGGATTTTGTGGGAAAACAATTATGAAGGTATACCTCCTACTCTTAAGGAGCCTTTCCTCTAATTAAAAAAAAAAAAATAGAAAAGTAAATAATCAACTATAATACAATGTGATGAGCTCATTAATGAGGTATGATCATTAATGAGGTTTTTAAAAAGATGCATTGTTCTCAGAGGTGATATTGTTTATTTTCTGAACCAATCTGCTACTTAACTGAAAGATGACCTCCGAGTGTGGTTTCAGAACAATGTATAAAGGGTATCTCAGGGGTTCCTTGAGTCTCTACCTGTCCAGTAAATCTGGCCTTCTTTAAGAACTTGAGTTTTCCTCTTCATTTGTCTCCCATTCTATCCTGAACCATCTGCTGTGTTCCTGGTCAAAGCATTTGGTTACCAAAAAAAGCCATAGGGTGTGTTTGGCTGTAGTCTTTACAGAAGCAGAGTTCCAAACTTTTCTCCCACACAACTGCTGGGTGGGTTTTAACCCCCAACATTTGGTTAACAGCAGAGATCTTAACCATTTGCATTAACAGTGCTCCTTCCTGCTGTCTCCATAACCCCTTTTTCAAAGGCCAATCTTGAGATTAGAAGAAAGAGCAAGCCCCTCAAATGTAGTGAACAATACAGTCTACAATAATTTCTTTCATGTAGATGGTTGTGGAGGAAGTAAGGAGACTAGGGAAGAAGGGTATAGATGGGCAAGAGTACATCTTAGGTGTAGCTCCTAGTCAGTTCCCATAAGCAAAGAAGAGAAAAAAGCACAATCTGTTGAAATGAGAACCTGAAAGGGTTTGTGTTGCAATCTATCCATTAGGTTGCCAAAGCACCACTATGGCAAAGGAGTGTCAACTTCAATCCCACTCACAAGTTGCCCAACCATCTCTTTCCCACAAAACTATTTAACATTCCATTTCATTTTTCTTTAGATATATATGTATAAGAACATACTTCCTAGCAGGAGAAGGGGGAAGGCAGCAATATTGAAGCATAAAACTTCCATTGTTCTGTTGCTTCTAAAGTAAAGGATGGAAATTATAAGCTAATTTACATATTGGAGATTAGCAGAGTATCCCTTTATTCCTACTAATATATTTTCCTTTCCTAATTATAAAGATTTGAATCTTTTTTAAAACAACTTTATACAAAACATTTGTGTGGATATAAGAACTGCATGTTAAATGCTAATTCTGGCTGAGGTATTTGCATAACCTTACAAAGGAGCTAAATTGCTTGTATTTAATAATAAATAGAGAGTTTTAAAAGGATTGCGGGTATCTTGAAAGAATGTGAAACAGAGAAAAAACTTGCCTCTATTTTAAGATATGGAACTTTTTTTTCCCAGTTTGAATTTAAAACTATTCTTTGCCCTCTAGGGAAGACTTGTCCCTACTTTCAGATAAGCTTAATATTCCAAGGCTTCTACAAGCATGACAATTCAAAGGAGTTGAAGATGAAAAGCATATATATTTTCAAATGAACGTGGAAAAAATTTTTTTTAAATAATAAAGTAAATTGCATCTAACATAGTGTTACATTTGAAGAGTGGAGATTGTTCAAGTTTAGACTCTGTATATGATAGCAAAATGGAGAGAATTGTGGGAATGATCCTTCTAATTCTGAATGAAGCAAAATTATTAAAGAAAGATTAAAACTTTGCTTTAAAGTATGTGATTTGGTGGTGTTTATGATGCCTTTGAATTGTGGTGTTGGAGGAGAATACTGAAAGTGCCATGGACTGCCAAAAGAACCAATAGATCTGTTTTGGAAGAAGTGTGGCTAGAGTGCTCCTTGGAGGCCAGGATGGCTAAGCTTCGTCTCTCATATTTTGGACATATTGTCAGGAGGAAACAGTCGCTGGAGAAGGATGTCATGCTGGGTAAGGTGGAGGGTCAGAGAAAAAGAAGAAGACCCGTAACGAGATAGATTGGCCAGGTGGCATCATTGATGGACTCAAGTGTGGCAGAGGTAGTGAGGTTGGCCCAGGATCAGACATTGTTTCGTTCTACTGTGCATGGGGTCGCTATGAGTCGGTTCTGACTCGATGGCACCTAACAACAACATCATGACTCAGAGTAGTCATCATTTCTGCAGATGGACAGCAGAAACATGCTGGCAAGTAAAAACGTGTTAATAACTAAGATGACAAACACATTGATTTGATGATCATGATTTTTGAGGTCAGGATCCAGTTTCTTGTCAGTATTCAATAAAGTGGGCCACTTCATCCTTCCCTCTCATTCCCTGCTCCCAGCTCTTTCTTTAATTGTTAACATATTCTCTTGGTTTATCTTCTACATCTTTGCTAAATACCCTTAAGTTTCCTTTGTGGACCCCTTCTTTCTTTGACCTCAGATTTTTATCATTCCCTAGAATTCAGTCCAGGCCTTCTCCATAACTGATTTCTTCAGTTCCCATTGCTTATGCTTATGACTTCTAAATGTACACCTCAAAATCTTTCTACTGAGTTTCAGTTTCCAGATGCCTACTAGCCATCTCCTCTCAGATGTCTCCCTCCTAACATCTCAAACACCAATAGGTCCAAGATCACACTCCTAATGTTGCCCACCACCCCTGCCATCCAAATCTTCCTAACCTTCACTTCAACACCTGGCACCCCAGTTCATGCATTCTAGCCTTCATTATCAACACACTATCTCCGTCATTTCTTCGTTGAAAAGACATTCCAAATCCTTTCACTGTTCTTCATGTCCACTCTTGTCATCCTAGGCTAAGCCACCATTTCACATGGATAGTTTTGTTGGTTTCTTTGCTAGTTACTGTCACTCCTTTCTCCTCTAACCAGGTGTTCCCACAGTAACCACAATGATCTTTTCAGTCTTGAATTGTTAGCCACCACCTTTCCTTGAAAGAACCCTGGTGACAGAGTGGTTGGGTGCTCAGTTGCTACCCAAAGAGTCAGCAGTCTGAGCCCACTCGGCACTCAGAAAGGTCCGTACACATTTACAACCTTGGAAAAACTATGGGGCATTTCTACCCTGTCCTGTAGAATCACTGTTGTCATTGTTGTTGTTAAGTGTCGTTGAGTTGGTTCCGACCCATAGCAACACAGCGTAGGGTTTCTGAGAAGTGGCACATGAGTTTGAAACACTTACTTTGAGGTTCAAACTGACCTTCTGGTCTAGGGCTTATCCTACAACACCACACCTGGATCCTGTAAGGTCACTAGGCTGACTCCACAGCAATAGCTTTATGGGTTTCCTTTACTGGGAATACTCTTCCCTTGATTTTTTTTTTTTTTTTTTTTAATTA
>NW_006408540.1:2238259-2239406 GCF_000296735.1 Chrysochloris asiatica
CTCGAGAAGATAAAGCCAAATATTACAACAAAATGTGCTAAGATCTGGAATCAGAAAACCAAAAAGGAAGAACGCGCTCAGCATTTCTCAAGCTGGGGGAACTGAAGAAAAAATTCAAGCCCCAACTTTTGTTATTGAAAGATTCTCTAGGCAACTTATTGAATGATGCAGAAAGCATCAATAGAAGACGGAAGGAATACACTGTATAAAAAGGAAATGGTTAATGTTCAGCCATTTCAAGAGGTAGCCTATGATTAAGAGTCAATGGTACTGAAGGAGGAAGTCCAAGGTGCATTGAAAGAATTGGCAAAGAACAAGGCACCAGGAATTGATGGAATACAAATTGAAATCTTTAAAGAAAGTGGGGCGGCACAGGAGGCACTCACTCATCTATGTCAAGAAATTTGGAAGACGACTATCTGACCAACCGATTTGAAGAGATCCGTATTTGTGCCCATTCCAAAGAGAGGTGACCCATCAGACTGCAGAAATCATCAGACAATATCTTTGATATCCCATGCGAGTAAAGTTTTACTAAAGGTAATACAGAAATGGCAGCAAGCGTACATTGACAGAGAACTTCCAGAGGTTCAAGCCAGTTTCAGAAGAGGCCGTGGAATGAGGGATATCATTGCTGATGTCCAATGGATCTTGGCTGAAAACAGAATATCAGAAAGATGTTTACCTGTGCTTTATTGACTATGCAAATGTTTTCTATCGTGTGGATCATGATAAGCTATGGACAACATTGTGAAGTATGAGAATTCCGGAACACTTCATTGTGCTCATGAGGAATTTGTACCTGGACCAAGAGACAGTTGTTTGACTAGAACATGGGAACACTGAAAGTTGTAAAATTAAGAAAGGTGTGAGGTATGTGACAAGGTTGTTTTCTTTCGCCATACTTACTCAATCTGTATGCTGAGAAAATCATCCAAGAAGCTGGATTCTATAAAGAAAAATGTGGCATCAAGATTGGAGGAAGACTCATTAACAACCTGCCATATGCAACCTTGCTTGCTGAAAGTGAAAAGGACTTAAAACATTTACTGATGAAGAGCAAAGAGCACAGCCTTCAGCATGGATTACATCTCAATATAAAGAAAACAAAAATCCTCACCACTGGACCAATAAACAACATTCTTAT
>NW_006408540.1:2239506-2294077 GCF_000296735.1 Chrysochloris asiatica
ATCTGTTGAAGAGACTATCCCCTCCCCATGGGACATAATTTGGTGTTTTGTCGAAGATCAGTTGGCTGTACGTAGATGCTTTAATTTCTGGATTCTCGATTCTGTTCCATTGATCTATGTGCCTTTCATTGTACCAGTACCATTCCCTTGATTTTTTATGCTACTGACTTTACTTCGTCAGTTTAAATGCCACTCCTTCAGAGAGGCTTCACCTGTCCACTAATTCTGAGTAGGTTCTTATCTATAATGTCCCATGCATCACTCTACCCTGTTTGTTTACTTCAAAGCACTTATCATCATCTATATTTTTATATTTACTTTTCTATTGCCTGTCTCTTCTACTACATTGCTAATGCCTTAAGGAAAATGAATAATCTGACTTATTCACTAAAGTACCCAGACCCTTGGTATACAATACTAACACAGAGTAGAACTTCAATAAGTATTTGTAGAATGAGTGAAGGCATGAGGAAATGGGTAAGCTGAGGGTCATTACAGTGATAGAGTGTTCTATAAAGTTATTAAACAATCAGTGAAATTAGTCTACTGTTGAGTATCTGGAAACTTGGTGGTTGGTGATTGTAGCTTGCTACATTAGGGAAGAAATTACATCCTATAACAATGTTTTCATGTCTAGAGAATATTAAAAGTTTCACAATACAGTCTTCTGAAATGTCAAGTGTCCATTGTATTGATGTTTTTAATGTTTTAAAACAATTTCAACTAAATTGCATTCTCATTATTTACTCACAAAATCTTTGTCTGCCCCCAAGGAATAGAGTCAGGCCACACAAATGAAGACAGAGACGTCAGCACTTAAAATCTGAAGTGGGTTGTCTTTGCAGGTCTCTAATTTTCCCAGCATGAAATGGAAAAACATCATGGCAGGTTGCTGGAGAGTAGAATTACTCACCAATGGGGCTTGAGACCAAATGTCTTTTACTCCGAGAGTATCTGATTCAATAACCCTCAGCATATTCAATGACTTGATGTGGCTCCTTAGACTTCTTTGTCATTTTCTCTGTTGCAATATAATTTTTTCTCTAGTCTTAAATATTGCTTCTGGAGTTATTCTGAACAAGTATCTATGCAAGGGCAATGTCAAGCACTTGGCTATTCCAAGCATATACTCATATACTGTGACCTGCCAGGGAATCACCTCTGCCCTGCTGATTCCCTCTGAGCAACATTTCAAAGATGATTACTTAGCCCTGTTCAGACAGAAATCCCACTGCAATCAGCATCCTTCTTGTGTTGGCCTCAGTAGGGATTTTTGCCTTAATAAGAAATATAGAATTGGATTCTTAGCAATAATTATGGTAATTTTCAAAAGACAAGTCTTTCCCTTAATAAATAATCCTCACTCTAAGAACAAGCATCCTTGAATCTTATCTCTGCTGTTTTTCAAATTAACATTTTAAAAATCAATTTTGATACTTGAGACGTATGCAAGGATAAGTGGAATTCTGAAGTGACAGACTCTGCTTTTATCTGGCTATAGATGTATACCTAATGCCAACAGGAGGGGGAAAATAAATAATTTCTTTATCAGGGTCCTCTTCAAACTTCTAACATCAAAGAGAGACTCAAATCGTATTAAATAAAATAGCCCACCTTTGTCTTAAGTTATTAAAATGGCCAAAACTATCTATGATCAAGTGAAATTACTTGGTATAGTTCTTCTATCCAGTTTTGCAACATCCACCAAATAACTGGGCTGTTGTTGCTAAATGCCATCAAGTGAGTTCTGACTCGTAGCAAGTCAGTATAGGGTTTCTGAGGAGTAGCTGATGGGTTTGAACCACTAAACTTGCTGTTACCAGTACAATGCTAATCCTACAGCGCCACACCAGGGTCCCAATAATTGAGTGTTGTTGTTAAGTGTCATCGAATCAGTTCCGATCCATAGTGACCCAGTATCAGTTCCGAAGAGCAGCTGGTGAGCTTGAACCGCCAACCTTGCAGTTCAAACGGCTTTGCAGTTTGGCACATTAACCCAAAGCGCCACACCAATTGAGTGGGACCATGCAAATTAGGTGTGTGGAACTCTAATGCAGAGATTGGTTAGTTTTATCATCCTCCTAGGCTTAAAAAGAGCCATCTCAGAAGTGGAGATTTCCACTCATAGCAACCCTGCGTAGGGTTTCCGAGGCTGTAAATCTTTATGGGAGCAGAAAGCCTCAGCTTTCTCCTGCAGAATGGCTGGTAGTTTGGAGCTGCTGACCTTGAGATTAGCAGCCCGTCCTCATAACCACTGTGCTACCAGAGTTCTCTAACATAGTAGCAGAGGCAAAAAGTCACGTATTACTAGGAGAAACACATGATCTTCTTGGTGAAGTAAAAGTGGCACAAACTCTACACAGAAAACTGTACAACAGTCTCTACAGTGAATACCCTGCCCGCCAGTACAACCGGAAGATCCTTAGAGAAACCTGCCAAATATCTATGAAATAAGAATTATAGGATGAATCAGTCTCTTAGGGTTTTATTTTTAATGACATCCAAGAACTACTAGGTATGCAAGGATATGCTCCAATGTAAAACATAAAATATAAATTAAACAGAAAAAATTAAATCTAGAGGAAATAGATGTAAGCAAGAAGCAGAAAAAATTTTTTTAATTTGAAAAACTTCAATTAATGTCATTAGAGAAGGTATTGTATCCATGAAAAAGATGAGGGGAAATAATAAATAAAAATAGCTTTGGGAATTAAAAAATGCAATACCCAGCCCACTGCTATTAAGTGGCTTCCAATTCATAACAACCCTGTACAAGGTTTCTAAGGCTATAACATTTTATGGGAGCAGGGAGTTTCTTCTTTTTTCCCATAGAATGGCTGGTGGATTTAACCTGCAGAAGTAAGTAATTACATAGATAGTTTGGGGCAAAAAGATAATTAAGAGATCAAGAAAGTAGAACTGAAAGATACACAGATGGAAAATAGGAACAAAAAAATAAGAAAATAAATTGCTTAGGCTTGAAAATTCTGTAAATTAATATAAGAAATTATAGAACAACACTACAGAGAAAATGAAGGGGAAAAAGTTCGGAAAGTAACATTGAAAGCTTAGAGCAATGCTTTCAAATTTTTGCAGAACAAAATTTCAAACAGTCAAATTATTACATGAAGTATGATGATCAAAAAATATAGTTTAAATAATATAATTGCCTATCGTTTACCTTTTGTTGGCAAACCCTTGGATTATGTGCAATAAATAAATGAAATAATAAGCCAAGAAATGTATATAAGTCAGAATGAACCAACTGCTATAAAATAGCAACCTTCAAAACTTACTGTCTTGACACAGAAGTATATGTATTATTTAGGCATCTGCCCAACAGCAACTCTTCAGAGCAACTCTCCTCTGCACTGTGACTCCAGGACCTCATCTAGGTCCCAGAGTCTTCTCCATTCAACCAGAAGCTGGTTTCTAATAAGCCTCAAAAATGGCCTACATCTCTTTTGCTTACATTTCTTTGACCTGATCCCAGTCACATAGCTGCAACTGACTGCAAAGAGTCTAGAAAAAGTATTCTACCAAAAGTAAAAAGAGAGCTAATAGTTTGAAGAAAGTATCTCTGTTGAGTATGGAGACCTGGTGACACAGTGGTTAAGATGCTCAGTTGCTAACCAAAGAGTTGTTAGTTTAAAATCAACAGAAACTGCATGGGCCAAAAATGCGGCAGCCTGCTTCCCCAAAGATTTACAGCCTTGGAAACCTTTTGGAGAAATTCTACCCTGCCTTAAAGAGTTGCTATGAGTAGGAATCAACTCAATGGCAGTAGGTATATTTAATTGGCAAATTTTGTGGTAAAGTGTGAAAATTTATTTTGAGGGGTTTGTTTTTTTTTGTTTTTGTTTTTTAAGTACTGAAAGCTTTAAATAAATGGCCATCTAAAATAAATGGACATTCAGTCAAACATTTAGAAATGGCAACCAATCTGCTCTGAGTATGTGATTTTCTTTTGAAGTTAAAATTTTTTTCAAAAGATATATCAGTATATGCATCTATTTAAAATGTAGATGAAAATATCAACAAGAAACTAATGCTGAAGTTTAGCTAATATTTTATTCAAACTATCTATACACAAATTTTTACTGGATTCATATAAAATAAACACAACAATAACAGTTAGGATATTTGATAAAGAATAAGCATTAACCTACAGAGAAAAGATTGATGTTGTCAAGGACTTCATTCTTCTTGGATCAACTACCAACACCCATGGAAGCAACAGTCAAGAAATCAAACGACGTATTGCATTAGGCAAATCTGCTGCATAATACCTTTTTAAAGTGTTGAAGAGCAAAGATGTCAGTTTGAAGACTAAGGTGTGCCTGACCCAAGCCATGGTATTTTCAATAACCTCTTATGCATGTGAAAGCTGGACAGTGAATAAGGAAGACTGTAGAAGAATTGATGCATTTGAGTTATGGTGTTGGAGGAGAATATTTAAAGTACCATGAGCTGCCAAAAGAACCAACAGATCCATGTTGGAAGAAGCGTAGCCAGAGTGCTCCTTGGAGGCCAGAATGACCAAACTTCATCTCTCATACTTCAGACATATTGTCAGGAGGGACCAGTCACTGGAGAAGGATGTCATGTTTGGTAAGGTAGAGGGTCAGAAAAAAAGAGGAAGACCCCCAATGAGATGGATTGGTCCAGTGGCAGCATCGATGAACTCAAGTGTGGCAACAATAGTGAGGTTGGCCCAGGATTGGGCAGTGTTTCATTCTGCTGTGCATAGGGTCACTATGAGTCGGTACCGATACAATGGCACCTAACAACAACAAATAACAAATAGGAACCCAGATGGGTTCATTTCTGTAAAAATTAGTCTAGTATCTAAACTAACCATTTCTGACTACTTAATTGATATCTAATAATATTCTCTAGAATTTAGATAATTAATCTTATTCATTTTCTTAAGCTGACAACAAAAAAATACAGAAAACAACTCAAGGAATACAGATCATATAACAGATGACTTTTCTTATTGCCTCTGGAAATAAGAATTCCCAGGGAAGATAAAACGTTCTTCATACTATTATAAAATGAATGAAAGCTGCAATTTAAAATTCCAAATCCTGATAACATAACTGTACAAGAGGGGAAAGTAAATTTACAGGGAACAATTAGAAAAATTATAAATACTTAGGTTTTCTAAAATTATTTTATAATGTATTTGATCACTGAGCCATTAAGATTTTCCTCTCATAAAATTATAATAAATTCTAGGCCCTCTGAAAATCCTATCAGCAGGAAGCATGTGCTTTTTTTTTTTAAATGCAATGTGGCTTTTAAAATGAGCAATTCCCAATTATTAACCTTAAAACATCTCAACAGACAGAAATAGAGATAAATGCTTTGTTTTTCTGGAGACCCACACTAGGCATTTTCATCTTCTCCTCCTTTCTTCATAGGAAGCAATTAAATCTTTGCATATACGATTTACAAGTCTTTGGAAGAGCAAAATCATTAGAACAAAAACAATGTGACCATTTGAAAAGAGTATGGAATAGATAATAACAATTGAACTCTGAGTTATTAAAGCAATATATTTTTTTAATCAATTTGGGAAGTATGATGAGTATCTGAAATCTTTATTTGGTATTAAATGATTTTCTTCCTCTAGAATAAGCATTTTCAGACTGACCTCTTAAGGTTCCTCAAAGGCATGACTCCATTATTTTTGTTTCTTCAGTGTTTCTAAAGAAAGAAAGTAGTTTTAAAGATCAGCATTGTGTTTGTTTTACTTTGCATAATACATGTAAAAGTTAGCAGTCACACAAGTCTTAGAGTACTGATAAATACACATCTCCTTTTGCGCCTCATATCTGAAGTTGCCAGAAGCTAAAATGTTGTTTTTTTATTGTCATCCAGCCCAGCCACAAACCATGGCAGTCCTGTGTACAAGGGATCAGACCATTGTGATCCACAGGGTTTTCACTGAATGATTTTTGAAATCAGCTTGCCAGTGGTTTCTTCCTAGTATATTTTACTCTGGAAAATTCATGGAAACCTTTTTAGCAACACAGCAACATGCAAGCTTTCACTGACAGATGGGTAGTGGTTGCCCACGAGTCGCACTGGCCAGGAATTGAATGCAGGTCTTCAGCATTGAAAGTGAACATTGTGCTGTTGAGCCACCAATGTCCTGTAGTTGTAACACCATCATTCCATTTTTTTTAGAGTACGATGATATTTGCCAGGTCACAGTTATGACACCATTTTGGACCTTTTCCACCAACAAAGAACTGAAACAAAATGCTACGCAGGTCATGTTTTTGAGTAAGCAAAGCTAAGATTGTAAACAGGACCCAGAAACCAAGATCAAATTGGTTGAAAATCTGGGAAACCATTTTCATTCAAGAGAGTACAAGCACCACATATATATATATTTAATCCCTCAGTTGTCAAACAGCTGAATACTGATGAATAAGCACCTGGACTGCACACTCAAGCATTATTTACTATATGTGGAACTGTTCTGGGGAGTCGGCACAATATGGTGGATTCATAGCCAGTTGAAGGACAAGTCACAGCACAAAGATATGGAGATCAAAAACATAATTCAGAACCACAGAGCTGTGGACTGAGACCAATTCAAAAATGCCTGGAAATCTTATAAAAGAAATTGAATATCGCTGTAGGAGGACATTGTGTTCCAGCTATAGCAAGGGCGAAGGATACGTTCCAAAAGATGGACTGTAGCATTAGCCTCAATGATGAACTTGAACAAGCCAGTGGAACAGAAGATAATACTGAGGATGAATAAAGGTAATGTTCATTCTGTTTTCCATGACGTTGCTATGATTTGAAGTTGACTATATGGCAGCAACTATCTATTTATTTACTTTTATTGTTGCTTATAGCACTTTAATTTTGAGATAAAATTAAAGAGCTATATAAATAGCTGCCATCAACTCAATTCTGAATTCATAGAGACCCTGTATAGGATTTCTGAGGCTATAAATCTTCCCCAGAAGAATGCCTCATTTTTTCCCCATGTACCCACAGATGAGTTTGAACTACTGATCTTGTTAGCAGTCCAGTTTCTTATCCTATAGCACCACCAAGTGTCCTTAAAGAGCTATATTGTTGTTGTTATGTGTCATTGAGTCATTTCTGACTCATAGAGATCCTATACATGGTTGCAGAGGAGTAGCTGATGGATTTGAACCACTAATGTTGCAGTTAGCAGTTAAGTGTTTATCTTGCAGTGCCACACCAGGACTCCATAACCACAAGGCTATGGACATATTTATTAAATGAAAATATCAAAATGTGAAACTTGGTTCTCAACATATCCTACACTTCTGAAGGCATTGTTTCCATCTCTGTAACCCTTCCCCTGCAAATTTGCACCACTCAAAACATCCTCCGATGATGCAAATTGTGTTCCTTTTAAATGGTCTTTCAGTTTGGGGTGCAAAAAGATATCCGAAGGGGCAAGATCATGCACAACATAACGAAACACTGTTTGATTCATAGTGACCTCAGGCATGACATAACGAAACACTGTTTGGTGCTGTTCCATTTTAACAATTGTTATGTTTGAGCCAATCGCTGCTGCCACTGCGTAAACCGATCTTGTTTTTTCCCATGATCCTCTACTTTACCAGGCACGATGTCCTTTCCCAGGTATTTCCAGGTATTTTCCTGATAATATGTCCAAAGCACATGAGATGAAACCTCACCACCCTTGCTTCTAAAGAGCTTTCGAGTTGTTCTTTTTGCTTGTTCTTCTGGCAGTACGTGGTACTGGTGTAGCACTGTAGGATATACACTCGAACCAGAAAGTCAGTGGTTCAAAATCACCATCCACTCCTTGGAGGGCTATACAGGGCCACTATGGGTTGGAACCAATTTAACAGCACTTAACAACAACAACCAACTTTTTCTGTCTGAAATTGATCAAGGCCATTTGTGATTGTCCACAATTGTCCATGATTCTAGAATCATGAACAATTACAAATGGTCTTTGTTTGAAGACACTAAGTTGGGAGGTGATTTATTTCATAGTAATAAATAAAGACTGTAGCGCCCACATACCCCCACCCATTCTACCTCTATGTTTATGCCTACACACAGTTCTTCCTGGAATGCCTCTATGTCCATCTGTCCAAACCCTTTTAAGACACAAGCCACGAAGCTTTCTTTGATTTTTCAACCTACACAAATGTTGTCCTTTTTGAACTTTCCAATATTTCAGTTCAGTATAAAAATGATAATTTTCTCTTATATGTTTCCTGTATCCTCTATTGGATTATGCATGCCCAGAGTTTCCCTCAGCCCCTCATATCGAATGCTTAATAAAAATGTATAGACTAAATGCAAACAGATTTGATATTCTACCCCCTACCCAAACTGTGCCCTGATTTAGTCATCAGTACTAACTTCCTCAATTGACTGTGTCTTAGAACTGATGAACAGGTGCAAAACTTTCCCTGTGGAAGTTCTTTATAAAAAGAATTGGTGGCTATATAAACACAATTTGCTTAAACCATCAATTTCCTTTAAATAAAAGAAGTGTGCTGATAGGTATTATATATAAATATAGTGTCGCTATGGGTCAGAACCGACTCGATGGCACTTAACAACAACATATATATGTCTGTATATATATGTATAAAGCTTAAGAAAATTCCTTCTTTGCAAGGGCTATCAGTTTTTGTTTCTGCTTATTAAGGATGCACTTCGTATTCATTTTTCTTGACACGACAGGAAATTGTGCACACCTCCCGCTACATAATTCTGAACCTATCTCAGAGATGTTTTGCCTATTACTTCCAGCTGTCACAAGGTCAGTTGATTCTTAACATACATCAGGTAAAATAAGAAATATGCATAAACATATTAATTTAAATACCATAATAAATTCCTCTGTTCAATGTAGTCCATAGACACCTCATGTTCTAACAACACTTTTTCCAGAAGATATGAAATTTTATACATGATAGTGTAAAAATTATGGTGTTGGAATTTTAGTTCAATAAACAATTATAGTATATTTATCACTTTGAACTCACTCATCATCTAAGTACAATTCCAATAATGTAACTATTTTTAAATTAATAAATTAGTCTTGGAAGAAGTAAAACCAGAATACTCCTTAAAAGTGTAGATGGTGAGATGATATACGACGGAATGAATGTGGGACTAGGGTTCTCCCATGTAGACTATCACATAATTCACAATGAAACATTAAAAAAAAAAAGTGAAGATGGTGAGATTTTCACCTCATACACTGTGGACAGGGCATCAGGAGGGTCCAGGCCCTGAAGAAGGATGTCATGCATGGTCAAGTAAGGATTCAGAGAAGAAGAGGAAAGTCCTCAATAAGGTGAATTAACACAGTGTCTGCGCCAACATAGCAACAATTGTGAGGATGGCGCAGGACCAAGAAGTGTTTCATTTTGTTGTGCAAGAGGTCACTATGACTTTGGGCAGAGTCAAAAGCATTTAGCAACAGCAAAATTAATCAGGAAGGGTTTCATGCTGTTTTACACAAGGTCACTATGACTTCGGGCAGAGTCAACAGCACTTAACAACAACAACATTAATTTCTTTTAAATGCAGTTTTCTACTGAATTTTCCTTAGAAATCAAGGAAATGCTCATTATATATATAAAAAATATGCTCATTACAAAATATCTTGACTCAGTTCAAAACATCTTTCATTCAAAGATTGTTATTAATTAATGAACTGTTGAATACCATAAACAGGACACTCAAGAAGTAAATGTAAGCCAATTCATAACTTGGTTCATGCAGAGATTGATATCTGTTAAGAATACTACTGATTAGAAGGAATGAAAGTTGCTATTCCTTATTTTAAAATAGCCATTTACTAAGTATTTATTTAGGTCAGGAATCCTGTAAAGATCTTTACTTTTGTGATTATGACCTAATTCTCACAACAATCCTAGGAAACAGGTACAATAAAATCTGCAAAAGCCAGAACCTGTGAAGGCAGACACCTGTCAGAAAAGGAAAACTCAAGAGCTTTTTTTTTTGTGTGTATACAGCAATAGTGCAAAAACAGCATTGAGGACATGTCTGATTTCCTTTGGCTTCACAAGGAGAAAGGAGAATCATAATCAAAATCAGCTCAAAGCAGATTCCTATGAAGTGAAGATCAGACATGCCTGACTGATCTTTACAGTATTCTGACACCAACATGACTGATCTTTACCATATTCTGACACGAATCATTCTTCCCACAGAAACTCTGTACTTCACATCTGAGTTCCATAATCCATTACAATGGCCACACAGAAGACATAGACAACACTCAGGGTTATAGGGTTTATTATGGAAGTGAACAGGGTACAATTCAGGATAAGAAACAGCTCAGATACAGCAATTCTCTAGTCAGGAACACCTCTTCTGTTTCTTGCCTCAGTGTTGTCTTCTGCCTCTCAGCCATGTAGCCCTTTTGTCTCTGCCCTTTTCCGGCAAGTTTTATAAAGTGCCTTTGTTGTTGTTGTTGTTGTTATTAAGTGCCATCAAGTCAGTTCCGACCCATAGCGACCCTATAGGGTTTACAAAGAGACACTGGTGAGCTTGAACCGCAAAACTTGCAGATCAAATGGCTTTGCAGTCTGGCGCATTAACCCACAGCACCACACCAGGACTCCTTTAACTAGTCTGTAAATGACCAAAGGGCACATTCTGCTTTATTCAATCCATGCCCTGGAAAGCCTGAAACTGCTCTGTGTCTCCATTCCACTGCCTTCATCGCTACAGTTTCTCACTCATTGCTCATTGTTCTTTCTTGAAGGTCCTGTGACCCTCTGTTGCTGCTTCTGAGATGGGACTGCTAAACTCAAGGTTGGTGATTGAAACCCACCAGACGCTCCTCTGAAACCCTAAACAGGGTTGCTATGAGTCAGAACTGACTCAACAGCACTTAACAACAACAATCTTATTAGGCTGTGTCTTAAGGTTATATATGTATATACAAACAAAGGTTTATATCAAGGAAATAGATCACTCAGTTGTAGAGATGGAAAAGTCCTAAGGTGTGTGGCCAGATGTCAGGCTGCAGGTTTGTAACTCATGTAGTTGCAGAGCAGATGAACTAAGATCAGCAGGTCAGATGGCAGGCAGGCAAGTGGTTGCAACAGGTAAAAAGGCAAGCTGCTGACAAGTCCCAGGATAAGCAGATAATAGAGCAGGCCACTTGTTCAAGTTCAAAGAACCAGAGGTCTGAGATCTAGCCAGATGCAAGATCCAGACCAGCAGAAAATAAGCAAACCTTACCTGAATGTACAATATATTGGAGGCAGGCCACACCTCTGAGGAAGTTTCCCTTCAATTGATTGGTTGCTGATAGCATACTTCTTCATAGAGTTGATGCTATTATATTAGATCCCATCATGGTGGTAATTGCATCTCAACTCCCAAACTACTAAGAATCCTGGCTCTGTCAAGTTGACACGAAATCTGAACTATCCTGGGACACCTTGAAAAAAATGGATACTTTTTGTATTATTGAAAAAATATTTTTGAGGTCTGGGCTAATATAAATTTTTTTTTTTTAACAAAGCTCCAGTGGACAGTTTCCTAAATCATTGAAGCTATGCAGCAAGTTTATAGGAATATTGCCCCACAAAAACTAATAGTTTTTAGCAGGATCAAATGTCTTAAGCAAAGTTAGGAAGACCTAAAAGGGGAAATCAGTTCAGAAGGTTATGGCAATAGTTTTTTGGGATTTGAAATCTGGATAGGCTTACTCAAAAGACACAGAAAAATCACAAGGGCTTATTAGGAAGAAGTTTTAAGAAAAGAGAAAACTGCATTGGTGAGAAAAAGGCCAGGTACATCTTGCCAAGGAATTTATTTTCAACACAACAATGCACCTGCTATCTTCAAGGGTAGAAATGGCTGTCCTATGAAAATTTCATTGGAAAAACCTTACCCCACCCACCCTACAGTCCTGATATTGCCCCTTGAGATTTTGGTTTGCTCCCAAAGCTCAAAGAACATATAAAAGTAACTCAATTTGAATACTTTGAAGATGCCAATGCTGGCATTGTTAGATGGTGTAAATTGTACAGAATTATTCAGGGAAGGGTTAGAGAAATGGGAATGTTGCCTTCAGAAGTACATAGACTTATATGGAAGATACAATGAGAAACAATAGCTTCACATTTTGAGATTTTTGTTTGGTAACGATTTCTATGATTCTACAGCAATACTTTTTATAATTAGCCTCGTATCTTGAACAATTTCTTTTGAGATATAAAAGCAATTAAACAAGCAATTAGAGTAGAGATAGGACAAGATTAATACCTAGCCACATACAGATATCCAAGAAATCAGAAAACAAGCTAAAAAGACAAAGACCTTTCTCGTGGGCTTACATAGAGAGAAAGTCTTCCTTTAGAGTCAGCACCCTGAATTTGGACTTATAGCTTCCTAAACTATGAGAAAGTAGATTTCTGCTTGTTGAATCCATTCAGTTGTTGTATTTGTTATAACAACACAAGATAACTAAGATGCTACAAAACTATAAAGAAGAATGTTGCTGTTGTTGTTAAGTGCTGGTAAGTCACTTCCAACTCATAGTGACCCTGTGTAGGGTTTCCAAGGAGCAGCTGGTGGGTTTGAACTGATGACCTTGTGGTTCACAATCCAGTATTGTTCCTACAGCACCACACCAGAAGTCCAATGAAGAATGAGACATTCATAAAACATCTTAAAACGAGAATTAATCTGGAGGCATTATACTAAGTGAAAGAAGTCAATCACAAAAGAACAAATATTGTATGGTGTCACTTTTATAAACAGTCAAGAATATGTATAAGCAATGTTCTTTGATAGTTATCAGGGATTGGAGGGTTAAGGATGGGGAATCACTTTCAAAATAGTAGATACATGTTACTTTTGGATGGGAGCAGCAATACCCAATATGAGTGAAGTGTGCGCAACTTGACCAAGACAAATGAAGACACTAAGAAGTATGCTAGACTACAGGGGCAATTTTGGTAAATGCTATAACATACACAGTTTTGCAGAAACATTAATAACAATTTTAAAAGTATGAGAGTAGTTGCATAGTTAGATATGTATGCTTATACATGTATTAGGAGGCATATGCGAGCCAATGCACCTGCATGTATAGGTGTAACTATAGGCATACATCTTTATGTGTGCTACACATACGAGAAAGTTTCAGCAAGTTAATGAAAAGATTAAATTAAAAGATAATGGAAATTTTCCATAAACATTTTGAAGCCCCCTCATATAATCATATACATAATAAAGCACATAGCTGATACAGTTACATAAACCTCCTAGAGATACCCCAGTCACCTGTAGGATTGGTTCACTGGTTTAAAAGGTTTAAGACTATAGTTTTATGACAAAACACTTTGTAAAGGTAGTGCTCTACATCCTACTTTCGTGAGTAGTATGTTGTTGTTAAGTATCATCGAGTAGGTTCTGACCCATATATATGGGATCCTAAAAGATTTTGACCAAATATTTAGTCACTGAAAACCTTATGAATAGCAGAGAAACACTGTCAGATATAGTTCTGGAAAATGAGTCCCTCAGGTTGGAAGGCACTCAAAATGCAACTGGGGAAGAGCTGCCTCCTCAAAGTAGAATTGACCATGATGATGCGAATGGAGTAAATCCTATGGGAGAAAAGCATGAAGGACCTTCATTTACTGATGGGCCACAACTCAAAATGAAGAGAAACAGCTGTAAACATCCATTGAAAATAGGAATATGGAATGTACGAAGTATGAATCTGGGAAAATTAGAAGTTGTCAAAAGGAAATGGAACGCATAAACATCTATATCATAGGCATTAGTGAGCTGAAAAGGACTGGTATTGGCCATTTTGAATCTGATGACCACATGGTTTTCTATGCCAGAAATGACAAATTGAAGATGAATGTTGTTGCATTAATTGTCAAAAAGAACATATTCAGATCACTCATGAGGTACAATGCTGTCTGTGATAGGATAATATCCATATGCCTACAGGGAAGCCCAGTTAATACCACTATTATTCAAATTTACACACCAACCACTAAAGCCAATGATGCTTTCCATGCTTTCTAGTATGTCATAGTCTAGTAGTTCTGCTGAAACATCGCACACAGTGCTGAAAGCATCATAGCAACTCAAAAGCCACCAGTGACAAGCAGGAGTGACTATGGTAAGGCACATTGGTCAGGATTTCTCAGATGAGAAAATCAACTCTTAGGACTTATCTAGAGCCCCAGAGCCTATGAATGGCAGGGCAAAAGTCTGAAGCCACATCTCTGATTTCAACAAGTTATAGTAGCAATCTTACCTTAAAATAATAATAATAATTGTATTACTTAATGTATACAAACAATTATATGTACCATTTTCATGATGTTCTGGTTATCTATTACCTAATAAACCACTTCAAACTTTTTAGCTTAAAACAGCTGTTTATTATTACCTCTCACAGTTCTGAGGATTGAAAAACCTTTCTCACCTCATCCTGCTACCAACCCTATCCAATCTCTTGCTTATCATTTCACCTCTAGTTCTTTATTTTGATTACTTTTTACTGTTATCCTCTCTCTACTAAGGGGAAAGACTTTGGAAGTCGAATAATATTATATACTGTGCATTCCTGAAGAATTTTAGGAGCCCTGGTAGCACAATGAGTTACAAATCAGGCTGCAAACCACAAAGTCAGCAGTTCAAATCTGCCAGTCGCTCTGAGGAAGAAAGATGAGGATTTCTTCTCCTGTAAAGATTTATAGCATTGGAAATCTTATATAGGGTTAATAGGAGTCACAGCCAACAACCACAATTAAAGACTGTTTTGTAAATTCAATGACTTTTTCAAAGCCACAAAAGCACTTAATGGTGCATCTAGGATGAGAACCTAAATTTTTTTTGTTTCTCGTCTTTCTACACCATGCAGTGCATTTTTATGACCAAAATGTCATCTTATTATAGTGTTTCTAATATCTGGGCCAAAAGAAGAGGTGTAACTTCCAGCCCCATCCTTAGGAAAGAAGTACAATCCATGCCTGAAAGGTTACTCTGAAAACAGTGCCAGAAATAGTTGCAAATCTTCAGACTTCAGTATCTTCCCAAAAGGACTCACTATAGTTCTCTGAGAAGCCATGGTGGTTAAGCCACCAAAAGGTTGGCAGTTTAAACCCATGAGACTCTTCGCAGGAGAAAGATATGGCAGTCTGCTCCTATAAACATGTAAATCTAGGAAAACCCTATGTTGTTGTTATTAAGAGCCATTGAGTTGGTTCCGACTCATAGCAACCCTGTATAGGGTTTCCGAGGAGCAGCTAGTGGGTTCAACTTGCAGTTCGTAGTTCAGTGTTTTTCCTACACAACCTACTCTGTCCTACAGGGTCACTCTGAGTCAGAATCCTTTCCAGGACACACAATAACATGGTTCTCCATGTGTATGAAAGTGTGGTCTGCTTACTTGAGTAAATATCTTAATTTTTAAAACTTAACAATGTTTTAAAAAGTTGTTGATGTTGTTAAGTGCCATCCAGTCGGTTCTGACTTACAGAGACCCAGTATAGGATTTCTAAGGCTTTAAATCTTGGCAGGAACAGAAGAAAGTCTTGTCTTTGCAAAAGTAACAGATTGACTTATATCATCACTCATCTTATTCTGATTTGTTGTAACTTTACTTGCCTTCTTGTATTGTTATAAGTCTTTTTTTATTTACCTATAGTTGTCAAAATGGATGTCAGAAGAGACACTGAAACTTGCTCTCTGGCATAGAGATGCTAAAGCAAATGGAGGAAATGAGAAGGTCCAAGAACTGAACAGAAATTTTCAAAGATCAGCTCGAGAAGATAAAGCCAAATATTACAACAAAATGTGCTAAGATCTGGAATCAGAAAACCAAAAAGGAAGAACGCGCTCAGCATTTCTCAAGCTGGGGGAACTGAAGAAAAAATTCAAGCCCCAACTTTTGTTATTGAAAGATTCTCTAGGCAACTTATTGAATGATGCAGAAAGCATCAATAGAAGACGGAAGGAATACACTGTATAAAAAGGAAATGGTTAATGTTCAGCCATTTCAAGAGGTAGCCTATGATTAAGAGTCAATGGTACTGAAGGAGGAAGTCCAAGGTGCATTGAAAGAATTGGCAAAGAACAAGGCACCAGGAATTGATGGAATACAAATTGAAATCTTTAAAGAAAGTGGGGCGGCACAGGAGGCACTCACTCATCTATGTCAAGAAATTTGGAAGACGACTATCTGACCAACCGATTTGAAGAGATCCGTATTTGTGCCCATTCCAAAGAGAGGTGACCCATCAGACTGCAGAAATCATCAGACAATATCTTTGATATCCCATGCGAGTAAAGTTTTACTAAAGGTAATACAGAAATGGCAGCAAGCGTACATTGACAGAGAACTTCCAGAGGTTCAAGCCAGTTTCAGAAGAGGCCGTGGAATGAGGGATATCATTGCTGATGTCCAATGGATCTTGGCTGAAAACAGAATATCAGAAAGATGTTTACCTGTGCTTTATTGACTATGCAAATGTTTTCTATCGTGTGGATCATGATAAGCTATGGACAACATTGTGAAGTATGAGAATTCCGGAACACTTCATTGTGCTCATGAGGAATTTGTACCTGGACCAAGAGACAGTTGTTTGACTAGAACATGGGAACACTGAAAGTTGTAAAATTAAGAAAGGTGTGAGGTATGTGACAAGGTTGTTTTCTTTCGCCATACTTACTCAATCTGTATGCTGAGAAAATCATCCAAGAAGCTGGATTCTATAAAGAAAAATGTGGCATCAAGATTGGAGGAAGACTCATTAACAACCTGCCATATGCAACCTTGCTTGCTGAAAGTGAAAAGGACTTAAAACATTTACTGATGAAGAGCAAAGAGCACAGCCTTCAGCATGGATTACATCTCAATATAAAGAAAACAAAAATCCTCACCACTGGACCAATAAACAACATTCTTATTAATGGAGAAAAGATTGAAGTTGTCAAGGACTTTATTCTTCTTGGATCAACTATCAACACTCATGGAAGCAGCAGTCAAGAAATCAAACAACATATTGCATTAGGCAAACCTGCTGCACAAGACCTTTTTAAAGTGTTGAAGAGCAAAGATGTCAGCTTTAGGACTAAGGTGCGCCTCACCCAAGCCATGGTATTTTCAATAACCTAATATGCATGTGAAAGCTGGACAGTGAATAAGGAAGACCATGGAAGAATTGATGCTTTTGAGTTATGGTGTTGGAGGAGAATATTGAAAGTTCCATGGGCTGCCAAAAGAACCAATCAATCTGTTTTGGAAGAAGTGCCGCCAGAGAGTTCCTTGGAGGCCAAGATGGCCAACCTTCATCTCTCATACTTTAGACATATTGTGAGGAGGGACCAGTCGCTGGAGAAGGATACCATGTTTGGTAAGGTGGAAGATCAGAGAAAAAGAGGAAGACCCCAACGAGATAGATTGACCAAGTGGCAGCATCGATGTACTCAAGCATGGCAACAGTTGTGAGGTTGGCCCAGGATCAGACAGTGTTTCGTTCTGCTGTGTATAGGGTCAGCAGGAGTCAGTACCCACTTGATGGCACCTAACAACAACATAGTTGTTTTTGCTGTTTGAATTAAAGCCCAGACCATGTGAAATCTAAATAAAATTTCCCATTTTTTATAATGTGTTTACTTTGGGGGGATGTTTTGTCAGTTGGGGGAAACATTAGGGGATAGCAGAGTGGTGGGAGATTCTCCATAGAGCAGATTGAGTTTTGTGTTGTTGTTGAATTTGGCTTCTAGTTTTGGAATTCTCTCCAAATGCTTTCTCATCCAGACTTTCAGGATCTGCTCTAATTTAATGTTTTAATGCTTCTGAATTTCTGTTATTTATAGAAAAGCCATGCTGTAAGCAGCTTCAAAGAAAACATAAACAACAAAAAAGATTGAACTGAAAAGTCAATAAAGGTGATGATTGGTTAAATGAGTTTAATTCCATGTTGAAATAAGTCAAGATATTTCCCTTTCATGACAGATCCTGTTTCTCTAATATGAATTCTTGTCTTGTCCATGAGCCACAGCAGACAACTGGAGACAAGAATAATTAATTAAAAGATACATTTCATGAAGCAGATGACATTGACAGAGTAAGAAATAAGCAAACTGAAAGGCAAAACAGCATTCACAATCTAAAGATGAGACACTGAAAAAAAAAAAAAAACCAACAACAAAAACTCCAGCCCTTTCAAGTGCTGTAGGTATTTTCTTCTGATGAACAAAAATGCAGAAGGCAATTCAATCCTTTAGAGGTCTGTTTTTCATCAGCTTTGATCTGAAAATTGAGACAAGTGTTTAGAGTACTGTTGCTGATAAGGAGGAAAGCAAGGGCTGGCAGTACACTCAAGCAGAATGTGGTTACTCACACTCTGAGCGATTAAACACTCACTGCATTTTTTAAGGCAAATTTTGCAAGTCACACAGCTTCAGAAATCATTACGGAGGAAAAGAACACCACACACAGTACTTTCATAAGAGCAAAAGCTGTCATGACCAGAGAATACCAAAGCATAAGCTGTGTACATATTCCCTCTTTCATCTTCAGTTTTTCTTATTTGCTACTAGACACTGTTTTCTTTGCCACCGACAGTGTTTACAGTCTCTGGCTGTCACATAATAAAAGAGAAGTAGAAAGTCTTTATTGTGATGTTAGTACTTTAGAAAGATACCAGAGAAGCTGGGTGTTGGGCTTCCTTTTGTTTTACTTTATTGTTATTAACTCTTCTAAGGAAATGTTATTTCCTTGATCTAAAATTTCCTGGTGTGGCACTGTAGGATCAGCACTGGACTGTGAACCACATGGTCGGCAGTTCAAACCCACCAGCTGCTCCTTGGAAACCCTATAAGGATCGCTATGAGTCGGAACCAACTCGAAGGCACTTAACAACGATAACAACAAGATATCCCAAGGAATGGTATGCAGGTTTCCAATGTGCTGGTCATTGGAAGATCAAATTAATGAAACCAAGTGTATCGTTAAGATGTAATCAATTGAAAGCTAAATGATTAAAGGCACTTGCCCCCTAGAGAAGACATCCTGGTGTGGCACTGTGGGTTAGTACACTGGATTACAAAGTCGGTTTGATCCACAGGTTGGCGGTTCAAACTCACCAGATGCTCCTTGGAAACCCTACACAGGGTTGCTATGGATGAGAACTACCTCAACGATACATAACAACAACAAAAGCAAGAGGAGGTGTCCTGGATGTCACAAAATGAAGTGTTTGATTGTTAACTGAAAACACCATTAAAGGAAGTCCTGCAATCTTCGTATGAAAGGTCATAGCCTCGAAAACCCCACGGAGCAGTTTTATTCCACATACATAGGGTTGCCATGAGTCAGAATTGACTCAACTTAAGTGGATTTTTGGCAGGGAAGGAAAGCAGGGGGAAGGAAGTTAATGCAAGAGGTAAACCAATAAAAGAAAACCTTACCCAGCTCTCCCAAGTTCAACATATGGGGAATATGACGTTTTATTCAGAGCCCCTAGCACCTTTAGCAGGGATAAGACTCAAATATGCCATCAGCTGGCACTTAGCCCCCACTTTGTGGGACAGACTGCATGGCACTGCAGACAGAAAGAGGAATAAGACTTACTGTATTTTTCTGCCTGTAATTCACTCACATAAATAACGTACACAGTCCATTTAAGAGACTAATGCACTAGGAGGTTACATGGTTTGCTAAAACTACATAATACATGTGTTATTTGAGTCAGATTACGGTAACTATTCGAGACCTCCAGCAGTCAGGATGTAGAATGGGTAGCCTGTGCTACAAGGTTGGTTTGAACCACAAGGTAGGTGATTTAAACTCACCTGCTGCTCCTCGGGAACGATAGACTGGATCTCTATAAGGTGGAACTGTCTGGAGGGCCCTTAACAAGAACAACAACAGCAATTACAATATAATGGCATAATGTAGTCAATGTTATAATAGAGGAGTTCACAAAAATCTGTAGGAATGTAGAGGAGGGAAACAATAATTCTGTTGTGTTTCCAGAAAACGTGGGTCTGGGATCATGACGCAATAGACTAATCAGCCAAACCAGAGTTGTCTAAGTAGAGATGCCATAGAAAGCAATCCCCAAAAGAGAAATCAGCAAAAACCAAGAATGGTTATATGTTTTAAAGGGAATGTAGGAAATGGTAGCATAGTGGTTACGAATTGGGCTGCGAACCGCAAGGTCAGCAGTTCGAAATTACCAGTTGTTCCGCAGGAGAAAGACGAGGCTTTCTATTCCTGTAAAGATTTACAATTTCAGAAACCCTGTACAGGGTCGCTATGAGTCGGAACCAACTCCACGGCACATAACAGCAAAAAAGGAAACAACTAGTTTGGTAAGTTTGTTGGCAAATGATCTTATTCCACAAGGGAAAACCCTGGAAAAATTTATCTGTTTGTTAACATTAGCATACTGAGGAAGGCAAACAAAATAAACAACATAGTTCTCTGGAAAGGGAAAAGTAGAGATGCTTCAAAGAGACAACAGGAAGCATGATGGGAAGGGAAGAGGGTAAGGAAAGGGAAAGCCTATTCTGGTCCATTGCCCTTCTTACATGTTTCTCCTATGTCCATATGCTTACCTAGTTGGTTCATTTCCATTGTGGCACACATTACCCAGCAGTCTGGTCTCTGAAGTAGTAATGCATCCTTTGAGTGACTTGGTTCAAACATGTATCCAGCCATTGCCATGTTATTTAACTTTTAGGAAGGACATTGAGTAGAAGTTCTCACAAAAAAAAAAAAAAAATTGAAGGTAGACAAATACTACCTGAACAGAATTTGGGATGCTGAGGAGACAAACTCTTTGGAGTTATTGAACCTCCTCACCAGTAAATTTGACCAGGACCTGATTGACCAGGGACACTCATTCAGAGCTATTGCTAATGACAGGAGTAGCAAGTAAGGAGACAGAATTTAAACCCAATTACTCTACAAAAGATTATGAGCGGACTGATAATTCAATGGAGGAAAGATTTCTCAGGAAAGCCTTTTCTTACTCCCATGATAGAACAAATTTCTTCTTATGTTCTCTACAAGAGCCATTCTTCTCGTGCCATAGTATGTGGATGCTAAGTGTTGTTGAGTCAGTTCTGACTCATAGGTTTTCCATGGAGTGGCTGGTGAATTTGAATCACCAACCTTGTGGTTCAAACCAACCTTGTTTAGTCCAGTGCTTATCTAACAGCATCACACCACTCCATGACACAGTAGAGACCTCGGTTTGTATGATTCTGCTTCACTTTTATGATTATCTCATTAGTTTGTGTGAGAATAAATTCTGTCCTTTTTACCTCAGCATCATGTCTCCACCAAGTGCCTAACACACAGTCTGGCAGATGGCAATGTTGCTGCTGGATGTTCTCGAGTCAGTACCAACTCATACTGACCTCGTGGATGTTGTTGTTGTTGTTGTTAAGTGCCATCGAGTCAGTTCCGACCCATAGCGACCCTGTACAGGGTTTCCGAGGGTATAAATCTTTATGGGAGTAGAAAGCCTCATCTTTCTCCCGCGGAGAGGCTGGTAGTTTCGAACTGCTGACCTTAAGGTTCGCAGCCCGATTCATAACCACTACGCTATCGTTTTTTTCTCTGACCCTCTACTTTACCAAGTATGATGACCTTCTCCAGTGATTGACCCCTTCTGATAGCATGTTCAAAGTAAATGAGATACAATTTTGCCATCCTCACTTCTAAGGAGAGTTCTGGCTGTGTTTCTTCCAAGACAGATTTGTTCATTCTTCTGGAAATCCATATTCATCACCAGCACCATGATTCAAAGGCATCATTTTTTTTCTTTGGTCTTTCTTATTTATTGTCCAGCTTTCACATGTATGAGGTAATTGAAAATACCATGGCTTGGATCAGGCTCACCTTAGTCCTCAAAGTGATATCATTGCTTTTTAAGATTTTAAAGAAGGCTTTTGCAGGAGATTTTCCCAATATAATACTTTGATTTCTCTCTGTCTTTATTTATTTATTTAACTTTTTGCTGTGAAATGAATGAAGTTATACAGAACAGATCGTCCATCTCACAATAAACAATTTATATACTTTTTGACATTATAATGATTACAATCCACTCCATGTATCATCAAGTTAACAATATTTATTTTGACTCACTTTATTTTTTCCTACCCCACAAACCTACCCACCCTGTAACCATCATAGAATGTTTCATTTAGAAAGAAAAAAATTTCTTGACTTTTTACAATATTGGTCTCATACAAGATTTGTCCTTTTGTGATTGACTAGTTTCACTCAACATAATGTCCTCCAGGTTCATCCATGTTCAAGGTATTTTGCAGATTCTTCATTAAGTTTCAATGTTATATAATATCCCATTGTTATCTCCATTTTTTTTGCTATTATGAATAGTGTTGCAATGAACATGGGTATGCATATATGTATAGTCCTATTACAGCTTTTATTTCTTTTTTTCATGTTTTATTGTGAATTATATGATATTTTACATGAGAGAACTTTAGTTTTACATTCATTCCACCGTATATTGTTTCATTGCCATGGTTCCAATCCCCTCCATGCATCATCAACCGACCAAAGGGTATATCCTATAAACCCGCCCCCTACACTCTCCCTCCCACCCCCATTCTTCAGCACACAGTCCCTCTCCCTTTCTGGATCCAAAGTCCCCAGCCACTTCATCACTTCACGTCGTTGTCTCTGCCTCTATCTCAGGCCTCGCTGCTTCTCTGGGTACGGTCCCTCTCGGCTCTTCTCCGTTGATGGTCCTAGAGACCTCCGCTCCTAGACTGGAGAGTTAATCACTCCCCTCCTTGCTACAAAACATCTACCTTTACATTTCCAACCCTCACAATCAGTCCTGATAACAATCATTCACTATTGTATCACAAGTGACCCTTCTGCATTTCATTTCACCAGCTCCACCTAGACAGATTGGATAGTACTCACTGGAGATTCTGCCTTCCTCCATGCCCCCTAGCTCTAGGTTCCCTCCTGAAAGCTTGTAAGCCAGTCACTTCTTGTCTTTGTAGCCATGCCCCCCCCCCCAATTTGGGCATCCAATGTCCAAGTTGCCCATCTCTGTCTACTCTGTGTGTGGAGGGGGTGGGAATGTTCCCTCTTTTGGGTTACTGCATCCATAGGTGCAGGTCAAGTTCTTCAAATCGTATCAGTTCACTCTTTTTTTTTCCCCTCTTCTTTCTTCTCCTGATTGAGTTCTGATCATCCATTCATCGGGGCCAGGTCATATGGGTACCATCTGCATGTGTGGGTGTTCTTGTGTGTATGCCCTCTCTTCCTATCAGCTGGTAGCTTCACTCTCCACTCTAGTCCTCTGTGGCCACGCCGCTGACTCTGGGCCCAGGAATCCTCAGGTCTCCCCACACTGCACAGCTTTTATTTCTTGAGAATATATACCAAGTAGAGGGATTTCTGGGCCATGTGGTATTTCTATTTTCAACTTTTGAGAATGCGCCATACCATTTTCCACAGAGGTTGCACTATTTAATCATTCCACCAGCAGTGTAGAAGGGTCCCAGTTTCTCCACACCCTCACCAGAATTTGTTGTTTTCTGTTTTTTAGAACTTTGCTACTAATGATTCAGTATGTTGATATTTCATTGTCCTGGTGTGGTGCTAAGGGTCAATGTTCTGAACTGCAAGGTCCATTTGAAACGCAAGGTCAGTAGTTCAAGTTCACCAGCTGCTCCTTGGGAACCCTATACAGGGTCACTATGAATCGGAACCAACTCCATGGCACTTAAAAACAATGACTAATGATCATGAAGATCTTTATAGTTCTAGGATTTACACTTAAGTCATTAATCTATGTTGAGTTCATTTTTGTATATGGTGAGAGAAATGGGCATTATTTCATTTTTCTGCAAATGGATTTCCAGTTTTGCCAGCACCATTTATTGAAGAGTCTATCTCTTCTGCATTTAATGCATTTTAGCCCAGTGTCAAAGATCAACTGACCCTTCTGTTCTGTTAGTGTCTTCAAGTCAATTCTGACCATTACTTCCAGGTTCTCAATTCTGTTCCATTGATCTATGTGTCTTTCATTGTACCAGGACCAGGATGTTTTGACCACTGTGCCTGTTTTGAGTTCTGTACTTGTATCAGGCTCTTTTGAGTACTGTAATAAGTTTTGAGCTCTGGAAGTGAGAGACCTCCTACTTTGTCCTTCTTTTTAATAATGCTTTGCATATCTGTGGTCTCTCTTTTAAAGTTAGTGATTAGCTTTTACATCTCTTTAAAGAATGATGTTGGAATCTAGACTGGAAGAACATTACTATTTATAGATTGCTTTGGATGGTGTTTGACATTTTCACAACGCTAGATCTTCCTTTCCACAAGCAAGGAACATTCCTCTATTTTTGCAGGGCTGTTTTGCAGGACTGATTTATTGGCTCAATAAATGTTTGCTCAGTAAATAAAAAGTTGTGTACCATCTTTTATGAAAGTAATCTATAATTGTTTATGTGTGCTTCTTTGTAAAACAGCTATTAGGTATTTGATATATGAACATGTTGCAGATGACTTACAATTAGGAGGTAAAGTTGTTGTTGTTAAGTACCACTGAGTCAGTTCAGACTCATAGGGACCCTCTATAGGATTTCTAAGGTGGTAAGTTTGAACCACCGATCTTGAGGTCGAGTGCTTATCCTATGGCGCCACACCAGGAGTCTAAGGAGATAAAGAGGGGGGCTGAATTTGAACCATCTGGTAATGTACTGGAAGCAGGTCGTTTTTGCTCCACCTTTTCTCTTAGTGTATCCCCTATTTCATTGAATTTCTTTCTGTTCCTTAAACATGACATGTTCTCACTTGTCTCCTGGTCGTCACATGTATGATCACTTCTGTTTCAACTAACACTGTACCAGCTGTTTTGATAAATAAAGTTTTATTGGGACAAGTCATATTTTCAATGGCAATTTCCAATGGCTGTTTTGGTGCTACAATAGCAGAGTTGAGCAGGAGTAACAGTTGTTGTTAAGTACTGTAGAGTCGGTTCGAAATCAGAGTGGCCCTTTATAGAGTTTCCGAGGAATGACTGGTGGCTTGGACTGTCAACCTGTCAGTTAGCAGTCCTGTACTACAGCACCACACGAGACCCCTAGGAGTGAAAGAGAGCTTATTATCTACCTAACCATTTATAGAAAACTTTTGCAAACCCTTTTAGGTATATTCCACAATTTTCAGGTAAGACAGTATAGTAGATATAATGCCAAGTTGGAGTCTGGGTGTGGCACTGTACGATAAGCACTTTAATACTAATCACATGATCAGCAGTTCAAACCACCAGTGGTTTCTCAGAAATCCCATACAGGGTTACTATGAGTCAGAACTGACTGGACAGCACTTAACAATAACAACAGCACAAGTTAAATGGCATAATGTCATAATTAGCCAAATCCAGACTGTGATATATTCTAATCCAGTTTCTTCAACATATCAATGGCATTCAAATAACAGTGAGGGACAGTATTACAGACTGCAAGACACTTAGCAATAAAAAATGCTTACGAAGAGCCAAAGAAATGGATAAATGAGTAAATTCTGCTAGATAAAAACTAGTAGAGATTAAGTGATAATGCCTAAATTAATTAATTTTTTTAGACGTTTACTTTTTTATTTAAATATTTTGGAGCTGACAAAACATGTTCACTGAGCATATTTGACCCAACAATTAACTTATGACCTCTCATATGGATAGCGGATACTTACTACTGTAGTTGATTTTGCTATCCATTTGTTTCTCAAGTTTGTTCAAATTAAATATTTTTTTTGTTTTATTTTGTTATATTATTAATTGGTCTATTTATCACTACCAAGGCCTTTAGGTTTTATATATATACACACACACACACACAAAAAAAAGTTTAAATACTTTATTGTGTTTTTGGCGTTCTGGTGTGGCGCCAGAGTCCTGGTGTGGTGCTCTGTGTTAATGTGCTGGACTGCAAAGTCAGTTTGAACTGCAAGGTCAGCAGTTTAAGCTCACCAGCTGTTCCTGTACAGGGTTTCCTATAGAGGGTCACTATGAGTCAGAACAGACTTGACAGCACTTAAGAACAATAACAAGGTGAAAGTTAGCACAACAAATTAGGTTCCAATTTAATAATTTTTGCACCAATTGTTCTGTGAGATTGGTTAAAATTTTCACACTGTGCCAGCATTCTTAATTCCATTCTGTTTGTTCTGTTTCTATTGATCTAGCTTCCCTCCCCGTCTTTGCCTTTTAATCTGCACTGGGAGAAATGTTGACCCTTGGTTTCATATATCTGATGTTTAAGGGAGCATTTTACTCATAGATGCTCCTGTTTATTTGATGTTGTTGTTAAATGCTGTTGAGTCTGTTCCAGCCAATAGCAACCCTGCATAGATTGAAGTTGTCAAGGACTTCATTCTTCTTGGATCAACTATCAACATTCACGGAAGCAGCAGTTAAGAGATCAGATGACGTATTGCATTAGGCAAATCTGCTGCATGGGAATTTTTTTAAATGTTGAAGAGCAAAGATGTCACCTTGATGACTAAGGTGCGCCTGACCCAAGCCATGGTATTTTCAATAACCTCATATGGATGCGAAAGCTGGACAGTGAATAAGGAAGATTATAGAAGAATTGATGCCTTTGAATTGTGGTGTTGGAGGAGAATACTAAAAGTGTCATGGGCTGCCAAAAGACCCAGTAGATCTGTTTTGGAAAAAGTGCAGCCAGAGTGCTCCTTAGAGGCCAGGATGGCTAAGCTTCATCTCTCATACTTTGGACATATTCTCAGGAGGGAACAGTCACTGGAAAAGGATGTCATGTTAGGTAAGATGGAGGGTCAGAGAAAAAGAGGAAGACCCCCAATGAGATGGATCGGCCAGGTGGCATCTTTGATGGCATCGAGTGTGGCGGCAGTAGTGAGGTTGGCCCAGGATCGGACATTGTTTCATTCTGCTGTGCATGGGGTCACTATGAGTTGGTTCTGACTCGATGACACCTGACAACAACAACAATAGGGTTTCTGAGGAACAGCTAGTGAGCTTGGACCGCTGACCTTGCTATTCAAACCGACTTTGTAGTCCAGCACCTTAGCCCACAGCGCTACACCAGGACTCTGTAAGTTAATTTATTATTTGGCTAAAAGGTGACCTCCAGAAATAACTTCATTTCCAAGGCCAAACAGTATCTTAGCATTGGACATTTCTTTAGTCTCTGTCAGTCTGGTAGGTATGGCCCTTTTTAGGTATTTGACCTTCTATTATCTCCATGGTCAGAAATGTTAACAATTGTAGTGGGACACCTCTGGTCTCTAGTAGAAGATGCTATGGTTTGTGTGGGATACTACTACTGTGTGTACTAGTTTCTGCTTTTAGTCTTTGGATTCCTTTCTTATCTTTTGCTCCAAATGAATAGAGATCAATAGTTGTATCTTAAATGGTAGCATGCCAGCTTTTTGTTTTGTTTTTAATACTTAATTTTATGTTTTTGAAACCTTTCATTGTCAAGTGAGTGACAGTTTTCAAAGAAGATCATTTGTTTTATATTCAGTAAATCATATACTTTGTTCCATCTCAACGATTGCAATCCCCTTCGTATAACATCAGTTATTCTACTTCCTCTCTGTGATTCTTGTTTTCATTCCACCCTCCTTCCCAACCCTTCTCAACTTTGTCCTTAGATAAATATTGCCCTTTTGAACTTAAATAATTGACCATTCTATGGTAAACATTGTTGTTGTTGTTAAGTGCCATCAAGTCTGTTCCAACTCATAGTGATCCTGTGTAGGGTTTCCAAGGAACTGCTGGTGGAATTGAATTACCAACCTTGTGGTTCTCAGTCCAGTGCTGATTTTATAGCACTGCACCTATCATGAGCATACCTTACTAGTATTGTTGCCCCACCCCCATACACCTATCTACCTGTTGGCTGAAAATTCCAGACATGAACAGGGGTCATAGTCTCATATTCCTCCATCAGCCAATCCTCAGAAACACTCTACAGAGTCTCTATGAGTCAGAACCAACTTAAGAGCACTTAGCAACAACAAGAACTGACTAGCTAGAGAGTGGTTTCCCCTCCCTCCCCCTCCTATCACTGGTAACCATCAAAGAATGTTGCTTTTTAGTGTGTATGTATTCTTGCCATTTTATAATTGTAAGGTTATACAATATTTGTTCTTTTATGGTGTGGTGTGCTTATTAGGATTTTATGCACAACAAGGTTTGACTATTGAGCTCTATTGACAAATTTTCAGAAGTAACCCACCAGGCCTTTTCTTGTTGTCCATCTTTGTCTGGAAGCTCCACTGAAGCCTATTCAGTATCGTTGTTGTTGTTAAGTGCCATTGAATCAGATCTGACACAAAGCAACCCAGTATAGATTTTTCAAGGCTGATAGGTTTGAACTTCTGACATTGTTGTTCAAACCTACCTTGTGATCCAGTGCTTATCCTACAGTGCCACACATTATTGTTGTTAAGTGTCATCAAGTCGGTTCCAACTAATAGCGACTCTGTATAAGGTTTCTCAGGAGTGGCTGGTGAATTCGAACCACCAGCCTTGTGGTTCAAACTGGCCTTGTGGTCCAGTGCAATATCACACAGTGCCATACATGGACTCCACACATAGCTTCATGCAAACCTCCACTGGCAGACAAATGGTGACTGCACTAGATGTTCACTAGCAGGGAATGAAATTCACATAAAAGGTGAGAAATCTACCAACAGACCACCACTGCCCTCTGTTTAATCTCTATCTACTTCCATTTTCTTGATGCTTCATTGTCTTCACTGGTTTTATTATATCACCAGTGCAAATAGTCCTGAAGTTATCTCCACTTTTTATATAAGCAAGCAACAGAGCTATAAAATGGCACCGTTGGTATATATATATATATATATATATATATATATATATATATATATATATTCAATGTTTATATTTGGTTTGTTTTCACTAGCAAAATCCTGCATGAAAGAACCTTGCATGAATTTATTTCTTTGGTTCTGCTGTGTCAGTTAGCAATGTGATTAAAATTTCTGTTTGTAAAATGAAAAATGTATAGCTATAATAGAAAATGTGAATTATTCTCAATTCTGTCTATAAAAAAGTAGCATACTATAATATGTAAGATATATTCCAAGGATCCCTAGTAGCACAGATATCATGCACTTGCCAGCTAACCAAAAGGTTGGCAATTTGAATCCTCCAGCTACTCTGTGGGAGAAAGTTGTGGCAGTTAGTGTCTGAAAAGATTTATAGCCTTGGACAACCTATGGTGAAATTCTACTCTGTCCTATAGGATCAACATCAGTTGGAATTGACACAACAACAAGTAATATGAAGATGCTTCAAAAATTATCCGCACTCTTGTTAATATTTAAATGCTTGTCCAAGTCCACGGCTGATGACAACATTGAGCATACATGTGAAATGATTCTGTCGAATACAAGAAGTGACAGTGGATTACGTGGCAAATCTTTTGCAAATTAGCATGGCTCTGTTTGTAAAATAATCCAAAACAGACTTGGGTTTCAAAAGTTTGTGCAAGAAGGGTACTGAGACAGCTCATGGAAGAACATAAACAGAAGCATTTTGGCATTTGCAAACAAAATTTGAACTGATATTTGTAGGAAGATAAAAGTTTCTTTAAAAAAATAGTTACTTGTGATGAAACATGGATTCACCACTATGAGCCTGAGAGTAAATGGCAGAGTATGGAATGAAAACATCCTCAATCATCAACAAAGAAAAAATTAAAAGTCAATCAACATCTGGAAAATTGATGCTTACAGCTTTCCGGGATCTTTAAGGGCCTTACTGGAACACTATCAGAAAAAATGTTCAACAATCAACAGGGCTCCTTACAGTGAAATGCTCACTGAAGAGCTGAAACCTAAACTTTGGAAAACACAGAGGACTACTATCCAAGGGCATTGTGGTCTTCATGACAATGCAAGTCCTCACACCTCTACCCACACTGTTGATACTCTGCAAAAACTTCCTTTTGAGGTGTTAAAGAATCTTTCCTATAGTCCTGATCTTGCCCCATCAGACTTTCACCTGTTTCCTCCCCTGAAAGCAGCCCTTCAAGGATGAAGATTCACCTTGGATGAGGAAGTGAAGACAGTAGGGCATTCATGATTCAAAGATCAGCCTAAAACATTTTAAAATAAGGAAATATGAAATCTCATTGACAGATGGACTAAGTCTATTGAAAAGCAAGGAGATTAATGATATATTTGTCTTTTCTAAAATTTGATTGAAATAAATTCTACAGCCAGAGTATGGATAATTTTTTACTCAACCTTTTAGTAAGTAAGATATATTTGTTTTCATTGACAATGTAAATTTAGCACATGAGCAACAGAATTTGTCCTTGTGTGGTGCTGTAGGATAAGCACTTGACTACTAACTGCAGGTCGATAGTTCACACCCACCAACCTCTCCTTAGGAATCCTATACAGGGTCACTATGAGTTAGATCCAATTTGACAGTACTTAACAACAACATATATGGCACAACAAAGATGCCTAAATAGTTTCTGTTGTTATTAATTGCCATTGAGTTGGTTCTGACTCATAGCAACTTTGTTCAGGGTGTCCGAGGAGTGGCTGGCCAGTGTGAACCGCTGACCTTGCAGTTCAAACTGACCTTGTGATCCAGTGTTTATCCTACAGCACTACACCAGCACCCCAAAATAGTTTCTATACTTGTGAAAATCAACAACTTAGAGAAGATCCAAAAGACCTATTGGAGATCAGTGGGATAGAACCAAAAGTCCAGAATAGGCCTAGGGACAAATGAAAATTTAGTGCTTGAATAAAGGTGGTATCTCAAGTCACTGGAGTCAAGATGAATTTTTAAATTAAATGACGGTGAGATGGTTTGGGGAAGAAAATTAGATTCATTCCTACCACAATACAAATGAATAATCTCTGAATGGATTAAAGATCTTAAGTTTCAAAAGTTAAACTATATATATATATTGTTGTTAAGTGCCGTTGGTGACTTCTGATTGAAAGTGAGCCTGTGTATGGCATTGTAGGATAAAGCATTGGACCACCAGGTCAGTTTGAACCACAGGTCAGCAGTTCAAACCCATCAGCCGCTCTTTGGAAACCCTACATGTGTTCACTGTAAGTTGGAACTGACTTGACAGCACTTGACAACCACATGGAAAGACTTCCTATCTATGAGCTAAAATTCAGAGACTGTAAAAGAAAAGATTGATGAACTTGACTATATAAAAATTTAAAAGGTACATGGAAAAAAAATTTTAATTATAAAAATGTTCAAAATGTAGTGTGAAGGACTCACACGTCCTGATTTCAAATTTTGAAGTTCAGTAACCAGCAGAGTTTCATTTAGCTTCAGAAAGATGACTTTAGTCTCAGTTTTTAGTTGGCTCCTTCTAAATGGAACCTGGATGGTACAAATGGTTTGTGATGGGATTCTAACCTAAAGGTTGGCAGTTCAAATGCACCAAGCAGCTCAATGGAAGAAAGAACCTAAGTGCCATAAAATACATTCAAGTACTAACCTAAATGTTATTCATTTTGAACCTACCCAATGGTGCCACAGAAAGGGCTAGCTATCTGCTTTTGTAAAGATTACAGCTAAGAACCCTTATGGAGCAGGTCTACTCTGTAGCCCATGGGGTCTCTATGAGTTACAATCAACTGTAGGTCAACAGGTTTGGTTTAGTTTATTTATTGCTTTGTCAGCGGTCTTTAATTTTGAATAATTATTAGGAATTCATGATCACTTATCTAAGCATTCTTCCACCCAGCTGCTACTACACTCAAGTAAATTATGTAAGGCTCAGACTTGAGCTGTCGGTGGGCCATTATGGAGCACTATAGGCTAGGAAAAGGGGACTTAACTCCTTCTAGGTGTACAACCCCCAGTAAGAGCAGCTCTCATTAGACCAATTGTTGTATTCTTGATTTGGCTGGTAAATGGAGCTTCGCCATCATCTTTTACCACAGATGTGTCGTCAATGTGATTCCTGTACATTCCATCTGGTAAGGTCCAAGTGTTTAGGTTGCCATTTATGTTGTTGACAAAAAGGTATTTGCAGTGAATAAGTCATTGGTCTTGCAAAATTCTACAATGTTATCTCCACTATCCTTTCTATCACCAAGATTATATTCTTCAACTACTGATCCTTCTACCTTGTGTCCAACTTTTACATCCCAATCACTAGTAATTATTAATGTATCTTGATTGCATGTTTAATCAGTTTCAGACTTAAGAAGTTTAAGATAATTCTTCAATTTTTTCATCACTGACTTTGATGGTGATTAATAGTTATATTAACTGGTCTTCTTATAGACATATTGATACTATTACAGAGAGCATCATATTTCAAGTTAGATCTTGAAATGTTCTTTTTAATGATGACTGTAACACCACTCCTCTTTAATTTTTCCTTCCCAGCTTAGTAAACCATCTGATAGTCGGATTCGAAATGACAAATACCTGCCCATCTCAGCTTATCAATCCTAGAATATCAATCTTCCATTTCATTTTTGATTACTTCCAGTTTTCCTAGATTCATACTTTTTATATTCCAGGTTCTGATTATCAATGGTTGTTTGCAGCTCTTTATTCTCATTTTGGGTCATATCCAATCATCAAATGAAGGTCCTGAAAGCTTTGCTTCTTACGTGTCATTAAGGTTGATTCTGCTTTGAGGAGGCAGCTCTTCTTCAGTCATAAACCTGAGGGGTTCATCTTCTGACACCATATCAGACACTCTATCAGTTTCCCACCACTCATCTGTCAGTTTGTCATACTGAGGTTGCTTTCAATTTGCTGAGATTCTAGAAACTATGCTGGATTTTAAATGTCAGAGTCACCCATGATGGACAGATTTCATCTGAGCTTCCAGAATAAGACAGACTAGGAAGAGGGAGAAATGGAATTTCTTAAGAATATTTAGTCACTGAAAATCTTATGAATAGCAATGGAATACTTTCAGATAGCACCAGAATATTGAATATTGAAACATGATGAAGAGCACCAGAATATTGTTAGATATAGGATCAGAAGATGATCAGATTGGAAGGCACTAATATCTGACCAGGCAAGAGTTGCCTCCTCAAAGTAGAGTTGACCATGATAACGTGAATGGAGTGAAGTTTTCAGCACCTTCATTTGCTGATGGGACACCACTTAAAGTAAGAAGAAACACCTGTAAAATCCATTAATAATTGTAACATGGAATGTGTGAAACATGAACCTAGGAAAATTGAAAGTTGTCAAAAATGAAATGGAGCACATAAACATCGATACCCTAAGCATTAGTGAGCTGAAATGGACTGGTATTGGCCATTTGTAATCTGAAACTCACATGGATTACTATTGTTTACTATGCTAGGAATGCCAAATTGAAGAGGAATGCATCACATTCATCATCAAGAAGTACATTTCAAGATAGATCTTGAAGTATAATGCTGTCTGTGATAAGATAATATCTATAAGCCTACAAGGAAGACCAGTTAATACCACTATTATTCAATTTATGCACCAACAACTAAAGCCCGTGATGATGAAATTGAAGAATTCTAAATCCTCGTGTGGCGCTGTAGGATAAGCTCTGGACTGCAAAGCCAGTTTGAACCGCAAAGTCAGCAGTTCAAACTCACCAGCCATTCCTTGGAAACAAAGTACAGGGTTGCTATGAGTCAAAACCTCCTCACCTATACTTAACAACAAGACTAACAAGCAACTTCTTCATTCTGAAATTCATCAACCATGCAATCAAGATGTATTGATAATTCTTAGTAACTGAAATGCAAAGTTTGGAAGCAAAGAGGAAGTATCAGTAGTTAGAAAATATAGCCTGGGTAATAGAAACAATTCTGGAGAGCCCATGAATTTTGTAAGACCAATGATTTCTTCATTGCAAATACCTTTTTTAAACAACATAAAAGACCTGCACATGGACCTCACAAGATGGACTACACAGAAATTATGTGGTGGAAAAAGCTCCATATCATTGATGATCCAAAAAAGGGCCGGGGGTAGACTGGATCAGACCATCAACTGCTAATATGCAAATTCAAACTGAAGCTGAAGAAAGTTAAAACAAGCCCATAAGAGTGAAAAAGTGAAAATATGACCTTGAATATATCCCACTTGAATTTAGAGACCGTCTCAAGAACATAGTTGATGCGTTAGGCACTAATGACATGAGACCAGAAGAGTTGCGAGATGACACCAAGAACATCATATAGGAAGAAAGCAAAAATCATTTAGAAGACAAAAAAGAAGGAAAGGTCAAAATGGATGTCAGAAGAGACTCTGAAACTTGCTTTCCAGCTAGAGATGCTAAAGCAAATGCAACAAATTAGGTGGTAAAAAGCTGAACAGAAAATATCAAAGGGCAGCTTGAGAAGACAAAGTCAAATATTATAATGAAGTGTGCAAAGACCTGGAGTTAGAAAATCAAAAGGGAAGAACACAATGAGCATATCCCAAGCTGAAATAATTGATAAAAAAAAAAAAATCAAGCCTCGACTTGAAATACTGAAGAATTCTATGAGCAAAATATTGAGCGTTGCAGAAAGCATCAAAAGAAGGTGGAAGGTATACACAAAATTACTGTACCAAAAATAAATGGTCAATGTCCAACCATTTCAAAAGGTAGCATATGATCAAGAGCCAATGGCACTGAAGGAAGAAGTCTAAGGTGCACTGAAAGCAATGGCAAAGACCAAGGCTCCAGGAATTGATGGAATACAAATTTAAATCTTTCAACAAACTGAAACAGAACTGGAAATACTTATCTATGCCAAGAAATTTGGAAGACAGCTATCTGCCCAACTTATTGGAAGTGACCCCCATATTTGTGCCCATTCCAAAGAGATGTGACCAAACAAAATGTAGAAATTATCAGACAAAATCATTAATATCACATGTAAGTAAAATTTTGCTAAAGATAGTTTTAAAATGCTGGAAGCAATACATTGACAGGGAAATGCCAGTAGTCCAAGCTGGATTCAGACAATGATGTAGAGCAAGGAATATCATTGTTAATGACTAATGGAGTTTGGCTAAAAGCAGAGAATCCCATAAAGATGTTTATCTGTGCTTTATTGACTACACAAAGGCTTTTGACTGTGTGGATCATGTCATGCTATGGACAACATTGCAGAGAATGAATATTCCAGAACAGACCACCTATTGCTCATATGAAAATTCCAATTAAAGCTGAAGAAAATTAAAATAAGTGCACAAGAACTAAATAAAGACCTTGAGTATATCCTGTCTGATTTTAGAGATCATCTTAAAAACAGATTTGATGCATTCAACACTAATAGCCAAAGACCACAGGAGTTGATGAAACAAATTTAACTAAAGAGACAGGAAAGAAAGAAAAGACCAAAATGTAGTGTATGTCGGGAGAGACTCTGAAAGTCACTTCTGAACATAGACTAGTTACAGAGAATGTAGGAAATGATTAACTAAAAGAGTTGAACAGAAGGTTTCAAAGAGCCACTTGAAAGAAAGTAGTATTTTACAATGAACTGTGCAAACACATGTAGTTAGAAAACCAAAACAGAAGAGTATCTTCAGCATTTCTCAAGCTGAAAGAACTGAAGAAAAAAATTCAAGATTCAAATTGCAATATTGAAGGATTCTGGGGCCGGGGGGTTGGAGAATGAATTACATTGGAAACATTAATAGAAGATGAAAGGAATATGCAGTGTCACTGCACCAAAAGAATGGGTCAATTTTTCAACCGTTTCAAGAGGTAGTATATGATCAAGAACCAGTAGTATTGAAAGAAGAAATTCAAGCTGCACTGAAGGCACTGGCAAAAAAAACAAGACTCTTGGAATTGACAGAATATCAGTAAGATGCTTCCGCAAACAGATGCACACCGGAAGCACTCAGTTCTCTATGCAAACAAATTTGGAAAACCTGGTCAGCTAACTGGAAAATATCCATATTAATGACTATTCAAAATAAAAGTATTTCACTGCAATGCAGAAATTGATGAACAATATCATAAATATCACATGCAAGTGAAGTTTTTCTGAAGATAATTTTTAAATGGTTACAGCATTACATCAACTGGAAACTGTCAGTAATTCAATCCGGATTCAGAAGAGAACATGGAATATGCAATAACATTGCTGAAGTCAGGTCGATCTTGACTTTGTTTTGTTGACTATACTAAAGCATTCAACTGTGTGGATCATAACAAATTATGAATAACATTGAGGAGAATGGAAATTCCAGAACACTTACTAGAGCTTATAGAACCTGTACATAGATCAAGAGGCTGTCATTTGAACAGAACAAGGTGATAATGCATGGTTTAAAATCAGGAAAGATGTGTGTCAGAATTGCATCATTTCGTTAAGCATATTCAATTTGAATAACCCAAGAAGCTGGACTATATATATGAAAAGGAACTCGGCATCAGAATTGGAAGACACAAACTTACTTGATGAAAGTCAAGAGGATTTAAAGCTTTTACTGATGAAAATCAAAGACTCTAGCATTTAATATGCATTTCAACTTAATGTAAAGAAAGCAAAAGTCCTCATAACTGGATCCATAAATAACATCATGATAAATGGAGAAAAGACTGAAGTTTTCAATTATGTCATTTTACTTGGATCCACAATCAACACCATAGATTGTTGTTGTTGTTAAGTGCCGTTGAGTCGATTCCAACTAAGAAGCAGTCAGAAAATCAATGTATTGCATTGATCAACTCTGCTGAAAATTTGCTGTTTATGGTGTTAAGAGCAAAGATAACACTTTGTCTCAGGGCCGGGGCTTTCTTTGGCTCTGTATTCTATATGACCCAGCACTTGGCCCAGTGCCTAGGGCATATGCAGTAGGCACTCGGTAAATATTCCTTTAGTGGAGTCTCAGTGGTGGATTATTTCTAAGAACTGTAGTCTCATGTTGTTGTTGTTAAGTGCCATTGAGTTGGTTCCGACTTGTAGCCACACTGTATAGGGTTTCTGAGGAGTGGCTGGTGGGTTTGAACCTCCAACTTCACAGATAGCATTCCATGTTTATCCTACAGCATTACATCAGGACTTCATTTTGTTGCTGTTGTTAAGGGCCGTCAAGTCAACTCCAACTCATAGCAACGATATATAGCGTTTCCAAGAAGAGGCTGGTGAGTTTTAACTGCCAGCCTTGCAGTTCAAACCAACCTTATAGCCCTCTACAAACCAAGTGCTCAGAATTTTAGCTCTAATAAGATTTTTACCAAAAGTTTGATGGTTCAAACTGCTGTAGAGGATGCAATCTGAAGGCTTTTAGCCTGTGAATAACTCAAGCCTGACAGAGCTGGGCCTAAATTTAAGTGTTCAGATGCCAATTTTTCTTGAATATCTCAAGAATGCACCTCTGACAGCTGAGCAGCCAGAGTTAGAAACAGTATAATTAAAAGTGGGTTTGGGGCCACTTCCCTTGCAGGAACTATCCTAGATACATATTTAATCATTGACTGGCTGTGATGTCATACCCCAAGACCTCAGAGACTGTATGCTTTCCTATGTACAATAGTCCCCCTCCCTGCTTTCAGTAATCCTGGAGAGTTTATGTGACCCAGGAACTCTGGTAGCATAGTGGTTACGAATCGGGCTGCGAACCTTAAGGTCAGTGGTTCAAAACTACCAGCCGCTCCGCGGGAGAAAGATGAGGCTTTCTACTCCTGTAAAGATTTACCCCCTCAGAAACCCTGTACAGAGACCCTATGGGTCGGAACCGACTCGATGGCACTTAACAACAACAACAACATGCCACCTGATGTCACTCATAGTTGTGGGAGGGGATCCCTTTATCCCATGTCCTATAAAAAGTCACCATGATGTCCCTCACCTGGGTGATGTATGTCTTTGTCTTATGTTTGCTTTGTTTAAGACTTAATAATGAGTCTGCATGATGTTTATATCTTTAAAGATGAGCTCTCTTTGCTCCCTATATCAGGACCCACCAGCCACTGCACAGAAGACAGATGTGGCAGTCAGCTTCCATAAAGATTTACCACATTGGGGCTAATCTACTCAGTCCTATGGGGTCACTAGGGGTCAGAGCCGACTACAGCAATAGGTTAGATTTGGGGATAGGTTTCTACAAACTTTAGCTTCTACTCTAGAACTGGAAAATTGGGGCTCATCATATAGATAGTTGATGTTGTGTTGCTAAGTGCCATCGAGTTAGTTTTGACTCAGCAGCCCTGTGTAGCATTTCTGAGTAGCAGATGGTGGATTTTGACATGGTGTCTGAACAGTTTGCTTTGATGGGCAGAATCTGAGTCATGCACCCTTATCTAGTTTCAACCTTTCAGTTAGCTTACCCTATAGCACCACATCAGGATGGTTAGATTTTCCATATATTACTCAGGATATTGTTAGTTTGCAGAATAATGCATGTAGAATCAGGGTCCCTTTCAGCAAAATAGGATCTGACCTGCCTTTGTTGTAAGTAAAGTTCCATTCTTCCCAGTATAGGATCAAAGTTATAGCAATTTAGGAAAATGTCTCTGTACTATCTCCACTAGAGGTGGAGATATTTCCAATGGGCCATATTCCAGGTCTACATACCCAGAGTTTGGATCAATCACCCAGTCTTAGAAACCCTGGACAAAAGCCATGTGCAAATTTTAATAACTGGATGGGCATCCACTGGCAGGAGGAAAGAAATCCAACTGCCTACGTCTTGTTCAGATTCCCAGCACATCACACCTTGGAGAAGGTACAGAATGAAGACTAGGGGATGCTGTTTTGAATTTGAAACCCATTTCTACTTCTGGTGACAAAGCATAATATATAAATACTATGATGAAATTTTTTCATTAATATGTTGTTTTTAGGGGTCATCAAATCAGTTCCAACTCTTAGCTACCCTGTGTACAACAGAAAAACAACAGCATAATAATCATTTTTTTAATTTAAAAGAACAATATTATTCTGCATGTACTATGTTCAAACTGGTCTAGGTTTCCTTTCAAATCAGATTTTTTTAAAGTACACTTCTTAATATAGTCATTTCTTTAATATAGTTATTTTTGTAATCACATATATTTTTGTATGGTGGTGGTGGTTATGAGCCATGTGGTTGGTTCTGATTCATAGTGACCATTCATAGGGTTTCTGAGGCTGTAAATCTTTATGGGAGCAGAAAGCTTCATATTTCTCCCAAGAAATGGTTGGTAGTTTCAATTGCTGGCCTTGAAGTTAGCAAACCAACTCGCAAAGACTATGCTACCAGAGCTCTTTATATTTTTGTATAGTACACAAAATATAATATAGTTACACCATAAACAGTATAAAGGAGCCCTAGTGACTTTCTTCTCCCATAAAGATTTAGAGCCTCAGAAAAACTATACACAGTCATTATGAGTCAAAACAAACTCCATGACACACAACTACCACCACCATAAACAATACAAGTAGCCCTGGTGGTGTAGACAATTATGAGCTGGGCTGCTAACCAGAAAGTCAGCAGTTCAAATCCACCAGCCACTCCACAGGAGAAAGATGAGCCTGTCTGCTTCCATAAAGATTTAAAGCCTCAGAAATGTTGTATAGGGTCCATATTACTTAGTCGGCTCCATGGCACACAACAAAATTAACTCTCTCTCTCTCTCTCTCTCTCTCTCTCTCTCTCTCTCTCTCTCTCTCTCTCTCTCTCTATATATATATATATATATATATATATATATATATATGATTTGGAGTCCTGGTGTGGCACTGGACTGCAATGTAAGTTTGAACTGTACTGTAAGTTTGGCGGTTCAAGCTCACCAGCCACTGCTTGAAAACCCTATACAGGGTTGCAATGGGTCGAAACTGACTCAATGATGCTTAACAGCAACAACAATATATTATTTATGTTATATATAATGAATTTCCATTCTTTGAGCAAATCATATTTATACTGTTTCCCTGTTCTGCTCTGAAATCTGCCTTCTAATGAAGAGTTTTGGGTATGGGGCAAAAGTTTCCCAAGGATCGTCCCCACAGGAGTCACTTCCTGAGCAATTCTGCTCAACAGCTTGAGTTCTGAGTAAGATTTTATTTGATAAAACAGTTTCCTCAGCACAAAATCAAGTTTAAAAGCCACTAGTAAGGGAGAAAAGCGACTGTATCTGTGCAACATGACAGATATAGGAAGGAATTAATCTGGGGGCATTGGAAAGTCACTGTTAGAACTTAGACTATGATACAACCCAGTTGGTTTAGAGCTAAAAGAGATGTGGGGGGGGGGGGAAGCCTTTGATATTAAATTGAAGATTGTTGTCCTGATATCATTCTTACTTGAAGACTATTGACTTTTTTTTTTTTAAATCAAGCTGTTTAAAAATGTTGTGCTAAAGATGAAACCATATTCAATGACAAATGGACGGCATCCACTGTCTTCTTAGAGCCTTATCAAAGCTTTTCACATGGTGCCTGGACAGTTTGTTTTGATGGGCAGAATCTGAGTCATGCACCCTTATCTAGTTTCATTATTATGGATATGAACATGGTTCCTGAGACTCTCACTAGTTCCACAAAAGGAGATTTTTTTCAAATGCAGCCTGATAAATTCTCCACTCAATGAGAGCTGGAGAGTGTTTTATTTCACTGCACTGAAGCTTAAAGGCATCTGGCCTGAATTTGTAGAGGAAGTTGTTTTTATAAGGAGACTATTTCATTTACAATCTTTAAATATTACTTGCCTTCTTCCTCTTTCACCTGTTCCAAAACAGGTTTAAGTTGCTTCATTACTTTCCCACACTTAAAATTTCAGGAACAACAGGCAAGTAAGATATTGCCATGGATCAGGAAACAAGAAACCAAGAGGTTTGTCAAACATCTGGAAAAGTTTCAGAAGAGCATCAAGTTCCCTTCATTATTACATTAATTCTGATCAATCTAAGAACCATAACCCCATGTTTTATACTATGGATACCCCCAGTATATGCACTTGTAGATGAAGTAAGAAATAAGGCAATCATCAGAGTTGGCAGCATCAGGCTCTGAATATGCTAGCAAGGCTATTTACTACAGACAAAACGTTATGTAGGCTTCCTTGTTGGCATAACAAGTTAAGCAGTTCGTACTAACATACGTTGGTAGTTCAAACCTTACTAGAGTTTCTTCAGAACAAAGGTCTGGCGATCTGTTACTGAAAGCTCATTGCTTTGAAAACCCTATGGAGTGCTGCTTGGCTCTGCACACATACATGGGGTTGCTATGAATCTCAGTAAAATCCATGCTGACTTATAGTGACCATACCTATGTCAAAGTAGAACGAGGGATATCATTGCTGATGTCACATGGATCTTGGCTGAAAGAAGCGAATATCAGAGAGATATTTTCCTGTGATTTATTGACTATGCAAAGGCTGTTGACTGTGAATCATGACAAGTTATGGATAACACCATGAAAAATGGATATTACAGAACACTTACTGTGTTCATGAAGAACCTGTATGTAGATAAAGAGGTAGTCGTTGGAACAGAACAAGGGGCACTGAAAGGTTTAAAATCAGGGAAGGTATACACCAGGGTTGTATTTTTACCATTTTTACTCAATCTGTATTCTGAGGAAATAATTTGAGAAACTGGATTATATTAAGAAGAATGTGGCATCAGATTTGGAGGAAGACTCATTAACAACCTGCGGTATACAGATGATATAAACTTGATTACAGAGAATGAAGAGAACTTAAAACTACTAATGAAGATCGAGGACCATAACCTTCAATATACGTTGCACCTCATTGTAAAGGAAACAAAAATCATCAGAACTGGACCAGTAAATGACACCATGATAAATGGAAAAAAGATTGAAATTGTCAAGGACTTCATTTTGTTTGGATCTACAATCAACACTCATTGAAGCTGCAGTCAAGAAATCAAACAGCATATTGCATTAGGCAATTCTGTTGCACAAGGTCTCTTTAAAGTGTTTGAGAACAAAGACATCAGTTTGAGGACTAAGGTTCACCTGACCCAAGCCATCATATTTTCAATAGCCTCATCTGTGTGTAAAAGTTGGATAATGAATGAGGAAGACTGTAGAAAAGTTGATGCATTTGTGTTATGGTGTTGGAGAAGAAAACTGAAAGTACCATGGACATACAGAAGAACAAATCAACCTGTTTAGAAGAAGTACAGCCAGATGCTCCTTAGAAGCAAGCATAGTGAGACATCATGCATTGTATTTTGGACATATTATCAGGAGGAACCAACCAGTCCCGGAAAAACAACATTATGTTTGGAAAAGTGAAGTGTCCGTTAAAAAGAAGATGACTCCCAACAAGATGAATTGACACTGTAGCAGCACGAACGGGCTCAAAGATAACAATAACTGTGAGGATGACACGACCAGGAAGTGTTTCATTCTGTTGTGCAAAGAGTCAGAGGTAACATGACGACAGCACCTAACAACAACATGCTAAATGAGTGCCTGTGCAGCATTTCTTCAAGATGGGTTTCACCACAAAGTCTTCTGTTATTTGAAGGGCAAACAAAACTTCTTGTGGAATGTTGCCCATGCATAGTTCTTAAGAACTCCGGGTTCAGTTCATCCCAGAGGTTGCTGTTCTCTGCCCCCATGAAAAGGTGATCCTTCAAGGTGGGCAAAACCAGTTAGCCTGTAAAACATTGTACAAGATAGTAAAATACAGAAATATTATGGGCGGTCTTTTTACAGTAAAATGTTGTTGTTATTAAGTGCCTTCTAGTCAGTTCTAACTCATAATGACCCTGTATAGGGTATCTGAGGAGCAGCTGGTGAGTCTGAACTGCCAGTCTTTCAATTCAAACCAACCTTGAGGCCAAGTGCTTATCCAACAGTGCCAAACCAAGACTCTTTTTGCAGTAAACAGGCTGTAAGGTAGGCAAGATATTGTGATTAATGCTTTCACATTCCAAGAGGCCCCCTAGACTTCCTGTTTCAGGGAATCTTGGACATTTAAAGTAGCAGAGTTTGAGATTGGGACACATGAGGGCTTCAGCTGGGTTGAAGGGGGCTTTTCAAGAGGGCTGTACATTGGGGCGTTTCAGGAGGGCTGTGTGACTACTGTTCTTATAAATAATGCATCGCTAAGAATCTACTCAATCACCATTTTCTGAGCATCTACTGTATACATTCCAGGCACTGGGCCAGAATCTGGGGATACGAACCAAAGAAATCCCTTTCCCTCAAGACAAATTCTTTGCTTTCCTAGTAACTCTTTCTAAGATGCCCCCTAGGTTCCCTGTCTTAAAATCTACAGACTTTTCTTTCATGGCACCACTGGGTGGGTTCAGACTAACAACTTTTATATTAGTAATCTAGTGCAAACCCTTCGGACACTCAAAGAACTGCATCTATACAGCCATAGAGTAATGGAAGTGCAACGGGAAGTATAAATGCAACCCCACACTAAGAGACTTCTCCTCTGCCAGGAGACAAGAAGAAATGGCTGGTGCCTGGCTACTATTTCTGATTACTTTGATCTGATTTTGAATAAAATCCTGATCAAAAAGGAAATGCAAATAGAATTCCAAATTATTATGCATCCCAGATTTTCTGGAGCCACAGAGCCAATAAGAACTCCCAAAGGTATTGCTTGAGAACATCTTTAAACCATAAATCAAAAATATCCTCTGAAGACTTGTTATTGTTGATGTTGTTGTGATTGTTGTTAAGTGCCGTAGAGTTAGCTCTGATCCATAGTGACCTCATACACAACAGAACAAAACACTGTCCAATCCTGTACCATCCTCACAATGGTTGTTACACGTGAGCCCATTGCTGCTGCCACTAGGCCAATCCATCTCATTAGGGATCTTCCTCTTTTTTCACTGACTCTCCACTTTACCAAGCATAATGTCCTTCTCCAACTTGAAAGATTATATGGGAAGTGTAAGGGGCAGTGAGTTTATGTTAATGAAGAAGAACAACTCATAAAAGGAGGGTAAGAGTGTCTGTACAATTCAAAGAACATAATCAGTGTCACTACATTGTACACGTGGAAACTGATAAATTGGTGTATGTTTTGGTATGTATAGTCTCAACAACAACAATAAAATTAAATAAATTACTTAAATATTTTTAAAGAGAGAGAAGGACAATAAAGATGATGAACAATCTCTTTTCTCCTGATATAGAAACTTGATTCTTCTAATTCATCTATGCACAGGAGTACTTTTTATTTTCATCCATAATGCAAATTTTCTACATCTCTAAAATTTTATGGTGTGCCTTATGTAATAATCTATAAAAGGTCAGATTTGCATAAGTCAAGTGCTGAGTAACTTGATGAGCAAATGTACACCATTATACTGTAAGTAGAAAGGGAGAAGAAAAAAAAAATGGGTAGGAAAGGAACAAAGGAATATAAGAAGAAAAGTGAGGATGGGAAGCAAAACAGGTTACAATAAGGAACAGCGCTGGGAGGGTGGAAGTTTACTCTTACTTGATTATAAAAATGACCTAGTCAGCTTGTTGCTTTCTTGCTTCTTCCTTTCTTTCTATCTTGGTTTCTTACTTCTTATGTATTTTTCTTCATCTTTCTATCTTTTTTTTTTCTTTACCTTTCTCTTCTACTTTTTTATCTTCTGTCTTCTTTTCTGTTTTCTCTCCCATTTCATTTTTCTTTCTTTCTCTCTTTGTGTCTTTTTCATTTTGCTATTAAATCCCTTCAGATACTTGGCATCATAAATGTGTTCAGGACTTTTTAGTTAAGGGGAGTTATTTGTAAGGAAACCAAGAGAAATATGGAAATAGGCAAAGAAAGAGCAGAGTTGGGCAGGGGGGATAAAAGCTCAGCAGGTAAACAACCAGGTCTTCATGATAAAAGATATCTGTTCACAAAATCAGATGTCAAAAGGAACTGGAATAGCACTCAGTCACCACATGGTAAACCAAAAACCAAACCCATTGCCATGAAGGCGATTTCAGCTTACAGTCAACTCTATAGGACAAAGTAGGACTGCTCCATAGGGTTTGTAAGGCTAAAACATTTATGGAAACAGACTGTCATATCTTTCTTCTATAGAGCTGCTGGTGGGTTTGAACTGCCTACCTTTTTCTAGTTAGTGGCCAAGTGCTTAACCACTCTGCCACCAAGACTCCTTACACCACACATCATCTCATTATTCTCTCATCACTAGGTCTTTGGTGGTTTCCTGTCTAGGTGTCTACTTCAGCCTCTACTGGTTCTCCTTCCTCTTGTTTCTATCTCATAGCTTCTGCTTACCCTTGACTCTACTCCTTCAAGGCATTGCCTTCTTCTCTTATTTCACAGATTTAGCCAAATCATCCAAGAAAGGTCCATTTATTCTTTCATTCAAGGAATATTAAGCCTGGGTTATATTCTCTCATCTTCCGTTAACACACATTTCTTCCCTGTATTGAATAATTTTTAGAAAATCTGACCAGTTGGCAAGAAATCCCCTTACCTGTCCCATTCACCACCAACAAGTGTGGATGCCTAGCCATTTTACATGATCCCACTCCCTTACAATCTACTTCCCTACTAGTTTCAAATTCCATTCATCAGAGATTCTTCCTTGTTAACTTGAAACAGTGATAAAAAGAATGAGCCATTGTCTCAAAGTGACTGAGCCTTTAACATGCCCCTGTTCCTCCCTTCTGCATGTGCTGTCTGACTTCACTGTAACCCAGTCAGAACTTAGCTCCTTCACTTTTTGTTTTTGTGGTTGAGTACTGTGAAGTTAGTCCTGACTTATAGCAACACTGTATAGAGTTTTTGAGAAATGGCTGGTGGTTTTGAACTGTCAACCTTGAGGTTAGCAGTCCAGCATTGTTGTTAAGTACTGTGGTGTTGGTTCTGACTCATAGTGACCCTGTATATGGTTTTCGAGAAGTGGATGGTGGATTCAACCTCCAACCTTGCAATCAGCAGTCCAGTGCTTACCCTATGGGGATAAACTACACCAGTACCTCAGACCCTCCATTAGTTTCCATTAAAAAAATACATACGCGCCAAGGGTTTTATAATTTTTATAGTTCCTACTCTTTCAATTCCTAGCTGCTCCATGGGAGAAAGATGACGTTCTCTGCTTTGGTCAAAATTTACATTCTCAGAAACTCTAAACAGGGTCATTCTGAGTTGGAACTGCCCTGAAGACACAACAATAGGCTTTTATTAACTGCCAGGTTTTTCTTCCATAGCACTAGTAAGTGGGTTCAAACTGTCAATCTTTAGAGAAAACTGTTCCCACCATTCAAGGACCTTCTTTGTCCAGAACCACACAAATTCTTTTTCTTTCTTAAATTGTGATTTGGGTGAAAATTTACAGAGCAGATTAATTTTCCATTCAATGAATTACACACATTTTGTTTCATAAATAATAGTTGCAATTCCCTCAAAGTAACAACACTGTTCCAATTCCTCTTTGAGTCCCCTTTTTCCATTTGTCCTTCCCTCTCCCTTCCTGCCTTCTGAGTTTTGCTTTGGTGACAAATGCTGCCCTTTTGGTCTCATATGGTTGTTCATTTTGTAGAGTACATTCCTTGCAAGCATTACTATTCTTTTCTCAGGTAGTGGAGTTATACATGCTTTATAAGTCTGTCTGTTGTTGGACTACAAAATGATCCCCAGGAAAGGTTCCCAGTTCTAGGTTTAAATGGTGTCTAAGGGCCACAGTGGAGTCCTGGTGTGGTACTTTAGGCTAAGAACTGGACCACTAGGTAGTTTTGAACTGCAAGGTCCATGGTTCAAACTCACTAGCTACTCCTTGGAAACCTTATACAGGGTCTCAATGAGCCAGAACGGCCTCAATGGCACTTAACAGTAACAACAACAAGGCTCACAGTATTGGAGTCTTTATCTGTCAGTTTGTCAGACTGTGATGCCTTGCATGTTGCTGTGATGCTGGAAGCTATGCCACCAGTATTTTAAATACCAAAATGTCACCCATGGTGGCCAGGTTTCAGCTGGGCTTCCAGACTAAGACAGACTAGGAAGAAGGAGAGATAGACTGGTTCCAAATACTTAGTCACTGAAAACCTTATGAATAACAGTAGGACACTCTCAGATAGAAGCAGAATATTGACTATTGAAACATAATGAAGAGGACCAGAATATTGTCAGATACAGTACCTCAGGTTGGTAGTGATGGCCAGGCACTATCTCTTCCCATCTCAGGTTATGGAGTTACACATGCTCCATAAAGTGTTCATTGACTGACTTTTGGAAAAAAGTTCTCCAGACCTTTCCTTCTATTTCATCTTTGTCTGGAATCTCCACTGATACCGATTCAGCATCATTGCTACATGCAAGCCTACACTTTCAGCTGCACAAGTATACACCTTGGCTCTATTCTCTCTTGTGGAAGTTTTAAATTCTACAACTGAAGTTCTAATGCCTCATAATTCCAGCTTTGTTGTTGTTGTTGTTGTTGTTGGTGTTGCTAATTATATTCCAATTTATGTGACAGAACGAAAATACCCCATAGGATTTTCTTGGCTCCAATCTTAATGGAGGACTCCTAGTTTGGTGCTCTAGGGTAAGCACTGGACTGTGAAGCACAAGGTCAGTTGTTCAAACTCATCAGCTGCTCCTCAGAAACCCTGCACAGGGTCACTGGGTTGGAACTTACTCGATGGCACTTTAACAACAATAACAATTTTATGGAAGCAGATTACCAGGTCTTTCTGCCGACAACCAGGGTGGATTCAAACCACCAATTTCTTCATTATCAGTTGCACCATTGTTGTTGTTGTTGTTAAGTGCCATCGAGTCAGTTCCAACCCACAGTGACCATGTATAGGGTTTCAAAGGAGTGGCTGGTGGGTTTGAACCACCAACCTTGTGGTTCCAACTGACCTTACGGTCCAGCACATTAACCCACAGTCCCACACCAGGAGGGCTCCTTTAATTCCAGTTTTATCTCTCTTGAATTCCTGCTTTTCCAGGGATCCAATTGGGAAAATCTTGTAGAAGCCAAGATTTGCTCAGATTGAGTTAAGTGCATGTCCCTAGCCCCATCCCTGCAGAAAGCGAGGGGGCAAAGCAGTATGAAGATTTTTGTTTGGGTTTGCATCGTACACCAATACCAGGAAAAGAATCTGCAGGAAGATGATAGCTTCTATTCTTAGCCATGTGGATGGAACATGACTAGGAATGGGGTAGGTTTTTTAGGGGGGAAAAAATAAAGCAAAACAAAAAAATCACAACAGATGTCCTCCATCCTCACATCCTAACATCCTTGAATTCCTTTCCCCGAGTTTATCAATAAATATTTAAATGCTCATTTAAGTCAAAGCATTACACTAGACTCATAGACTAAACTTTTATATTTTATGCATTAAAATAATTTATCTTTAAAGTAAAGCAAACAATTTTTCATAATCCCTAGAATCATAAGCCAATCTTTCATGAGTATACTTTTTAGAGTTACAGCAGAGAGCAATCTTCAAGCACTGGTTTATTTAGGCCATCCCAGTGCACATGAATCAGGTGATTTTATCTTTTGTTCCTGTCCTGCCATCCCTAATCTGTCAGGCCGTCCTGAATCTATACCATCAGCCTTGTTTGTTCTACTTCTCTATCCTTTTATCATGGTTCCATTAACTCACATCCAAGGATGTCAAGAGAATAAATAGCCCAATAAAACAAAAGAATATACTTCAGCTTTTAAAAGAAAGAAACATACAAGAAATACATAAATCATGCTGTATGACAATAGCGCAGAAGATTGCATGGGAGGATCTTAGTGTTTTCTGTAGAAGAAAAGAAAAATGGAATTTCCATGCCTTGTATCAATACTTGACAGCTAGAGTTATTGTACATGTGGACACCAAAGAGGAGGGACTGGCGTCAGAAATAATTTTGCCTATAAAAGACACAGTTCGATGGAGGATGACCACATATTTTCTTTGGTGATGTTTTACTAATACCCATGAACAATTTAAATATGAGTCTAAGAAACTTTCTATCTAGGAAATTCTTAATCATGAGCTCCTCCTTCTTTCAAAAAAAAAAAAAAAAAAAAGTACCTTTAGAGCACGAGCTTGGCATACCCACTCCTATCGTTCAATGTCGTACCTGTCTCAGTGAACTAGTCCCAGATAAGCAGGCGTCACTTGTCCAATAGTAATCCATATCTACCCACATCTGATAGAGAAGTTGCTAAGAGCTCAAATAAAGATAAATTTGTTAGCGTGACCCAAATGTTCTTTGGATCTCAAATGAATCTAAAGTTATCTGAAATTTGGCACTTCTCTGTGGTGATGTGCCGTGGAGTTGGTTCCGACTCATACGGACCCCTGACAGGGTTTCCGAGGCTGTAAATCTGTACCAGAGAAGAAAGCCTCATCTTTCTCCAGTGGAACAGCTGGTAGTTTAGAACTGCGGATCTTAAGGTTCGCAGCCCGATTCGTAACCACTACGCTACCAGAACTCCTTTGGCACTTCTCTATCTAAACCAGAAAAACCACTCTCTGATTAGGGCCTTATTAACTTGTCTTTAGGAAATGATTGTTGTTAGCTTCCTTGTACACTTGATCAGCAAATGCAGCGCCAGAAACCCAAGCAGAGTGCACTTCTAGTCATTCCAAATCATATGTCTAATTCCTGGGATCAATGCTAATGTGGAGCTATGCCTAACATCAAAGGGAATGTTTTTCTTGGGTTCTCTACATGACTAGATTTAGAAATAAATTATACTAGCATTTAAAATGCACTTCAGAGATCTCTCAATTGAAGCTCAGAGTTTTACAGTTGAAGAAACTCAGACTCCAAGAAATAATTTCCCCAAGGTGACACAAATCTTAGTGACAGAGTGCTAACTTGTATCAGAAAAAAATATTTTTGCTTTTTATATTAATTATTAAGAAAGTGGACCTATTTAACCTTTCAAACTATGTGGTATATACGTAATTTCGAAATCAAGAGAATTTTTTTTTTTTTCTATCAACAGAAAGCTGGTTTGGCAGGCGGCCAGCAAGCCTACCAGGCAGGTTCTATAGATTCACAAATTAGTAATCACCTGACCATTCTGTGAAATAAAGATTCCATGCACTAAGCTCTGAGAGAAAGAAGGGAGTGAGAAATAACTACGAAGGTCACCAGCGGCAGATGCAGGAAGCATCTGCCCCAAATCTCCAACTAGATAAGAACAGACATATCCGTAATAATACTATTATTTATTTAACTTAAACTGACCTCTGATGTCCTCCCAGAGCAATAGCTCAATTACAGTTTACCATTCTTGGGAATCTCTTCTTTTCTGACCAAAGCTCACCTGCTGTTTTCAAGGAGCCTGGGGTTTGCAAACAGCAGTTTGATGACAGCTAAGACTATAATGAAAACTTTCCTTGTCATTCCCTCTGGAATTTAACCTGGTTTTCTACCTAAAACAGGTGAGATGGTTTAGCAGGTCACTGGAATCACACTGTGCTTCTGCCTCAGTCCAGAAGAACTTTGTGATCTTCTTGTGCTCTCTGCAAACCCTCCCCAGTGTGCAAGTATCCTTAATTTACCATCCTGGTCAGTCCCTCTCCTTTCCAGCTCTGCCTACAGTCTCCTCAGTATGACCACAAAACCCTACAAATTTTCCAAAACCAGTGTCAATTTTATTTATTTATTTAAGGGAATGCTTTTATTTATTTATTTATTTATTTATTTTACTTCAAACTTTCTCCTCTTAAGAGAATCTACTTACAAAATGCTTTTACATCAGAGTGAAGTTTAATCAAAAGGAAGTTCATCACAGGGGACACAATTATGACAGTTCTTAGAAATAATGGAACATTTCGTGGAATTAGTTTTCTGGGTTTGAAAACACAGGACCATAATCTCATGGGACAAGTCCATCAACTGGGATAATATAAAGTTTATGTTCTACATCCCAGAGTCCTGATGTGGCAATGTAGTATAAGCACTGCACTAGTAACCGAAAGGTCAGTGGTTCAAACCCAACAGCTGCTCCTTGAAAACTCTACACAGGGTCAGAACTGACTTGACAGCACCTAAAAACAACAGTGTTCTAGTTGGCTGAGTAGAGTCTAGGGTCTTAAAAGCTTGCCAGTGGCTATCTAACACACAGCCATTTATTGTTCTATCTCTGGAGCAAAAGAGAAAGAAGGAAACCAAAGACTCAGAAACAAATTTACTGGACTGATAGCCTACATGGACTACTGCCTCATCTTCCTTGAGACCAGAACTAGATGGTGCCTGGCTACCACCATATACCATCCTGATCAGGGCTGTAATAACATGGATCCAGACACAATGGGAGGAAAATGTGAAACAGAATTCAAATTCTTTAAAAGTCCAGACTTACTGGGCTGGTTGAAACTAGAGGGCTCCCCAAAACTATCACCTCGAGATATTCAATGAACTATGAAACTGTGTCCTGAGGCCACCTTTTAGACAAATAACAGATTGGCTGAAAAATAAAGAATGCTGTTGTTGTTAAGAGCTGTCAAGTTGATTTCGACTCATAGTGACCCTGTTTAGAGTTTCTGAGGAGCAGTTGGTGAGTTTGAATGGCCGATCTTTTGGTTCAAACCAATTTTGCAGTCCAATTCTTATCCTACCATGCCATACCAAAACTCCAAATAAAGAGTTGTTGTCATATGCATTTCTGACTCATAGAAATGCATATGACTCATAACGACCCTGTATAGAGTTTCCAGGGAGTGACTGGTGGGTTTGAACTTCTGCTGTTCAACCTGACCTTGTGATCTGGCACATTATCTGCCACCCATCAATACTGTGCACATTTAAAATAACAACTATATTAAGACCAAATGGTCAACAATTTCTCTAAAGCAAAGAAGAGAATGTAAGGGAACAGAGAAGCTAAATTAATGAAAATAAAATGACCAGAATGGAATTATTGAAAACACATTAAGAAAAATGTAACCAATGTAGCTGAAATTCTTAAATGACAACCGAATTTGTTCTGTAAATTCTCACTGAAAGTACAATAAAATTCTATCTTTTAAAAAAAGGTAATTAATTAAAATTTTATGTTCTACAGAAGATAATTACAAGATATCTAAAGTCCAGTGACAATATTATACAACAATGAAGAAGAAGAATACACATCTAACAGTATGCATATTATGGAGGAATCTTTTATACATGTTAAGTGAGAGAAAATAGACACAAAAGAGAACACACTGAATAGCCCCATATCTACACGTTGCAAAAACTGCAAAACTATAGTAAAATAGGTAAAGTACTTGTTTCCTTAGCAGGACACCAAAGTTGGTAATACCGGAAAAGATCTACGTTGATTTGGGAGGTAGCTAGACTAATTTATACATTAAAAAAAAAAACTCTGACTGTTGTAAGTTTAAAATTTGTATACTTTGCTGTATCCACCTGTACATACAGTTATACTTCAATTTAAAACCTTTAAATATGCTAATTATCTTGTTTGTTTTTGGTGACAGTTTACATAGGAAATTAGGTTCCCACGCAACAATATCTACACAAGTTATTTAGTGGTACTAACTGCATTCTTCACGATGTGCGAGCATTCTCAGTATTTCCATTATGGTTGTTCCATTTCCATTCATCTATTTTCCCTCCCTACTTTACAGTCTTATCTTTGTTTTAAATTAATTGTTGATTGTTGTTGTTGTTGTTGTTGTTAAGTGCCATCAAGTCAATTCCAACTCATAGCGAACCTGTATAGGGTTTCCAAGGAGGAGCTAGCTGGTAGTTTGAACTATAGACCTTGTGGTTCCCACTTCAGTACTGATCCTACAGCACCACACCAGGAGTCCAGTTATTGACTATTTGGTTTTATGTAGGTGATTTTTCAAAAGAACACAGTACATATGAGTGATATTCATTATTTTATGAGTCCATTTGTTTTTAAGGTACAAGCTGACCTCAACAGATAGATTCAGTTAAAGGCAATAATCTCTGGAAGTCTTCCAGTTTCAACCAGTTCAACAGGTCTGGTTTGTTTTTTTAGAATTTGAGGTTCTATTCCAGAGTTTTCAATCATTTCAATCTATCAGGGTCTAATTATTGTGTCTTTGATTAGAAGAGTCAATAGTAATAGCATGGCACCATCTGGTACTTCTGGTCTCAGGGTGGTGGTGGTTCATTATGCTTGGATCAACTATCAACACTCATGGAAGCAGCGATCAAGATATCAAACGATGTATTGTACTAGGCAAATCTGCTGCACAAGACCTCTTTAAGGTATTGAAGAGCAAAGATACCAAGTTTGAGGACTAAGGTGTGCCTGATCCAAGCCATGGTATTTTCAATAACCTCATATGCATGTTAAAGTTGAACAATGAATAAGGAAGACCATAGAAGAATTGATGCATTTGAGTTGTGCTGTTGGAGTATATTAAAAGTACCATGGACTGCCAAAAAAAAAAAATCTGTTTTGGAATAAGTACAACCAGAATGCTCCTTGGGACCCAGGATGGCAAGACTTTGTCTCTTATACTTCAGACATCTTATCATGAGGGACCAGTCTTGGAGAAGTCTTAGAAATGATTGTCAGGTTGGCACGGGACCAGACTGTGTTTCATTCTGTTGTGCATCGGGTGTCTATGAGTCAGTGCTGACTCAATGGCACCCAAGAACAACAATGACAACAGTCTGGAAGCTCTGTTGAAACCTGTCCACCATGGGTGATCCTGCTTGTATTTAAAATATTAGTGGTATAGCTTCAGCATCATAGCAAGACACAAACCACCACAGTACAACAAACTGTCAGACAAGTAGTGGATATATCCCACCTACATTTAAAGACTATGTCAAGAACAGATTTGATGCATTAGACGCTGATGACCAAAACCATTGTTTGTTTATTCTGTTTTGTTTTCTTGTTGGGTGGGGGAGGGGTTTTCTCTATTTCAACCAATAGGAAACAGCATCTTTGCCCATACAGCCCAGTCACAACTGTGCACTCTGTAGCTCAAAAGATTGACAGAAAGATCAAGGAAAGCAAAGAGAACAACAACAACAAAAAACTTTAGACGAATCCAAAAGAACACTAGAATAACAGATAAAATAAGTGCAAATTTTGAAACAATACAATTAGAAATCTGAAAGATTAATTCTAAGATTTCAGAAATGGACAATGAATTGAAAGGGCAAAGAAGTTGATTCAAAACAATAAAAGCCCAAATTAGTGAGCTTGAAGATTAAAACTCAAAACTAGTATGCTAAAAGATCACAGAGTAAAGAGAATGAGAAAACTCCAAAGAAAGCGTAAGAATTATATGGGACACCATGAAGAGGAACAACTTATGGGTGATCAGAATTCCAGAACAGGAAGAGTCAATAAGAAGCACAGAGAAAATTGTAAAAGAGTTGTTAGAAAACTTCAATAATGTCATTAAAAATGAGAAGATAAGCATACAAGAAGATGAATAAATCCCAAACAGGATAGATCCCCAAAGAAAATCACCAAGACATCATAATCAAACAGGATCCTTCCTTCAATAAGCAATCTAAAAAAGATGAAGAAAGCCTAAATGTCCATCAATAGAAGAATGGTTACACAAAGTTTGGTCTATACACACAATGGAATACTGCATAACGTTGACGAATAATGATGAATCTGC
>NW_006408540.1:2295657-2297351 GCF_000296735.1 Chrysochloris asiatica
CGAAAGCCTTTGCATAGTCAATAAAGCACAGGTAAACATCTTTCTGATTTTCTCTGCTTTCAGCAAAATATAGGATTTGCTAAATGTGAAACTGACTATTTGCTCTATAAACCTTCACTCAATTCACAACCAAAAGTTAAAAAAAAGAATAAGAAGAGAAAAGAGGGGCAGGAAAATGGAGCTATAGAAAAGAAAATAAGAAAAAATATAAAAGGAAGATATAAAAAAATTTTTTTTTAGAAAAACCAGGGAGAGAGAAAATGAAAAGAGAGTTCAGAGTAGAAAAAAAAAAAAATCAAAAATGAGAGAAAAAAGTAAAGAAGGGTAATGAGAAACAGATGAAATAAGAAATAAACAAAAACAGATATAGAAAGGATAAAATTCAAAGGAATGGAAATAGAAGAAGAAGGAGGAGGGTGGAAGAATAAACAAAATCAATGAAGCAACAAAAGGAAAAAAAACCCAAAGACAAAAACAAAAAAAGAGCGTAGCTGTTGGATCTAAAGAGGAGAAACTTCTGGGGGTCTATTGTGAGCCAAGGAGTTCACCAGGTGCAAAGGGTGTGGCAGTGGAGTTCCTGGCCTCCTCCACATCTTGCTGTAAGTCCTCCACTAGCTTCTTTAAGTCACCTCCTACATTATCTTTTTATATGCTGCTGTCATTGATTTTCTAGTATTTTATTGAGGATTTTTTTGTTAGAATAGCACTGGACCACAAGATCAGTTTGAACTGCTAGGTCCACAGTTCAAACTCACCAATCTCTCCTTAGAAACCCTCTGAAACAACTCCATGGCTCATAACAATAACAACAACGTTAGTAAAGGATACTGGTCTGTAGTTTTCTTTACTTGTGATGACTTTGTCTGGTCTTGGTTTCAGGGTAGTACTGACCTCATAGAATGAGTTGGGAAGCATTCCATTCTCTTCTATTTTTGGGAATAGTTTGTGAAGGATTAGTGTTGATTCTTTAAACACTTGGTAGAATTCACCAGAATGCAATTTCTTTTTGCATGTTTAAAAGTTATAACATATGAGCAAAATATTATTTTAGCTGGTATTTCTTTGATAGATAGCAAGGTTAACCATTTTCCCATATGTTTACATGCTAATTATCTCTGCTAGTATGTCTATTTTGTTCATGCCCTTTGCTAATTTCATATTAGGGTCTCAGTGTTTTTGTTATCAATTTTAATGAGCTCTTTGGAATAGCAACCTTTAGACCTTTATTATATTTTAACCTAGCAATTTTTTCATTGTCCATAAGTACAAGTATTCTTGTATTTTAGGAATAGAGAAGGTAAGTCAGGTTTTACAAACAGTTTTGTGTATAATAATTTTCTCACAACTTTTGCCTGTTGGCAAATGAAGTTACTCCATGTTTAAAGGGAATATAAGAGGTTGCACAACTAATTAAAAATAAATTTATGTCCTTTGACTCCAAGATGAATGTTTCCTTAAACATTTATTTTCTTGAATATTTACTGTTTTCTACTACATAAAACTAGATGTATATATCAAGCATATTTGACTTCTGAACTCTTATTCTTTCTCAGAGTTCTTGCTAATGGCTCCATTTAGTGAGTTTGTCCTATTAATCTCATGCCTACACACTCACTTCAACCCCTAATCCAATTTGCCCAAACTTTTTTGCCATAGGCCGATGTTGTTGTTGTTGTTGTTAGGTGCCATTGAGT
>NW_006408540.1:2298762-2301023 GCF_000296735.1 Chrysochloris asiatica
GTGCCTTGTTCTTTGCCAATTCCTTCAATGTGCCTTGGACTTCCTCTTCCCAGGTCGAAATCAAACAATTGAATAAGAATGTAAATCTAAAAATTAATTTTTCACTGAGTTATCAATGAGCTCCAATGAGATGGATTGGCCAAGTGGCAGCATTGATGGACTCAAGTGTGGCAACAGTAGTGAGGTTGGCCCGGATGGGGCAGTGTTTCGTTCTGCTATGTATAAGGTCATTATGAGTCATTACCGACTCAATGACACCTAACAACAACAACAACAAAGTTATAAAGTAAAAAAACACTTGATAAGCCCTCCATAGGACCCACCTTATAATTAAGATGATGGAAGTTCTGATGACAAGGTTTTATGTTAAAATGCCAGTCTCTGCAGACCTATCACAAAGTCCAACCTCTTCATTAGAAATGTGTGAATTGTGATTAGATCTGGAAAGGAATGAACTCTTACTACATACATCTGCTTTGTGGGGGTTATGTTATGTATATGTTGGAATGGTGAATACATGTTTAGGGTGTGAATTTAAATAAAGGAAAATAAATAAATCAGAGGCATACACATGTATTTTTACTATCACAGATTAGGATCCAAGTTATTATTAAAATCTATCTCAAGAAAGTAATTTAATCTAGCTGACATGCAAAATTTTACTTGGCTGTTTGCAGTTACCAGAAGTAAAACTGCCTTTTGTGTTAGGAGATATTTATCTCTTACTCTCTTGTTACATTGGATGAGTACAGCACGGAGCTAAACAGCTTCTCATTTCAGCCTTATAGAAACAATGTCCATAAAGTGTTGAAGAAAAAAGGAAAATTTGCTTTGTTTTAGCCCTTTTCCTATATCTTAGTCAGCTTCCTACTGATCATAAATGGCCACCATTCCTACGTTTTAAAAGGCACCTCTAAGGAATACATATCTATATGAACAGAACTACATGCACTACAATAAACAATGGTGGCATAGTGGGGAAAGCATTGGGCTGCTAGCCGAAAGGTCAGTGGTTCAAACCCACCAGCCACTCTGAGGGGGAAAGATGAGGCTGTCTGCTCCCTTCAAGATTTAGAGTCTCAGAAACCCATAGGAGAAGTTCTATTATGCCTTATAGAGTGGCTCTGAGTTGGAATCAAGTCGAGGGCACTATATTTGGTTTTTGATTTTTTATATATACTAGAAGCTTGCTAGACAATATGGCAAATAAAATTCTCTCCTTTTGCTCTTATAAATTATCATTCTGACTCCATTTTTAAAACTAGTTAAAGCTAATATATGATCCTTGCACAAGTTGCTTAACCGCTTTGGTTCCTAGTTTTCGCACTGGCAAAAATCAGCTGTTGTCAATTCCAAATCATAGCTACCCCAAGTATATCAAAGCAAAACAGTGCTCCATAGGTTTTCAATGCCTGATTTTATGGAAGTAGATTGCCTGGCCTGTCTCCTGAGGTATTCTAGGGTGGAATTGAGCTGAGTAGCAGTGAAGTGCATTAACTGTTCCATACAAAGACTCTATTGTTGTTGTTAAGTACTGTAGAGTCAATTTCTACTCAGAGTATAGGGTTTCCAAGGAGCAGCTGATAAGTTTTGGTTTGCAGTCCAGTGCTTACCCTACAGTGTCAAACCAGGACTCCATTGCTGCTTATTAAGTGCTGTGGAGTAGATTCCAATTCATAGTGACCCTGTATAGGGTTTCCAAGGAGTGGCTAGTGAGTTTGAACCATTGACTTTATTTATGGTTCAAACTGAACTTACAGTCCAGTGCTTACCCTACAGCACCATACCAGGACTCCAAGGACTACATTCGTAGGAAGATAACTCTTTACTCTCAAGATTATTGAGAGGGTTTTTCAGAATTTCGCTCTTGCTAACTTACAGTTGTGATGCTCTTTCCTCATAGATGACGACTGCAATAACCCCGTCCTTTTCAATCATGCTTGAATCTGTGTTGCCAATATAACTGAAAGATTTGAGAGGTGAGTGGATGCACAAAAATGTTTCTGTACCTGTTCCCATTATTAAAAATAATTATATATAAAGAGACACCTGGTATGTGATGCTGTAGGATCAGCAATGGACTGTTAACCATGAGGAGGTAGTTCAACCTCACCAGTGGTTCCTCAGAAGCCCTATACATTGAGTCTGAATCAATTCAATGACACTTAGCAGCAATATACAGATATAGATGTGAATTCCAGAATGCTTAATAGGACAAACGATATATATATATACACACACACATATATGTCTGTCTGTCT
>NW_006408540.1:2301769-2305157 GCF_000296735.1 Chrysochloris asiatica
GAGATAAGAGGACAAGAGATAGGTTTCATGCAAACCAAAGGCTTCTAAAAGCTTTAAAATAGGAACTTGTGTATCAGCTCTTTACATAAAGTGACATTGATATGTTTTATTCATCCAGAGAGTGCACATTGATGCTACCCAGGAAGAACTTCCCTCCCTATAGACATCTTTCTTACACCATTAATGATTAATCTTCTGATAAGACTCAACACTATGCCTTGACAACTGCAAGTCTTTCTCAGAAAGAGCATGAGCAGTAGAAAAAGAGCAGACTAAGGAGAGTGGAATGGAAATACAAACCACCAGAAGGAAGTGGGATGACTGTTGTTACAAGGAAGAGATTACAATCATTGAGATGAAACACAGTATGATTTGTTGAATATTAAAGCTAATTATCTTCTCTGTAAATCTTCACTCAATTCACAGTACAAAGTTCAACCACATACAAAAAATTTCTAGCAAAAACCTGGAAATAACTTGAAGAAACTGAAGGCATAATTGGATTGCAATGTGTTCCCTAAATTTGATACAAACTTCAGGATGGATTGCACCTCAATGTAAAGAAAATGAAAATCCTTACTACTAGACCAATAAACAACACCATGATCAATGGAGAAGAGACTGAACTTGTCAAAGACTTTGTTTTGCTTGGATCCACATTCAGTGCTTAGGGTAACAGCAGCCAAGAAGTCAGTGATGTACAGCATTAGGCAAATATGTAGCAAAAGACCTCTTTAAAGTGTTAAAAAACAGAGAGGTTCTCTTTGAGGTCTAAGGTGCACCTGAGTCAAGTCATGGTATTTTTAATCACCTCATATGTGTGGGAAAACTGGACAATGAATAAGGAAGACCGTAAAAGAATCAATGTATTTGAACTACAATGTGGGGAAACATTTTTGAAAGTACCATGAACTGCCAGAACATAAAAAATCTGTCTTGGAAGAAGTACAGCCAGAATGCTTTTTCTTTGTCTCTTGTACTTGGGACCAGCCTCTGGAGAAGGACATCATGCTTAGTAAAGTAGAGGGTCAGTGAAAAGAGGAAGACACTCAACAAGATGGCTTGACATAATGGTAGCAACAATAGGCTCAAGCATAATAACAACTGTGAGGTTGGCTCAGGACCAGACAGTGGTTGGTATGTTTACTTGTATATAGGGTTCCTGTGAGTCAGGACCACCTGGCTGGTACCTAACAACAATAAGTGGCACTGTGGAAGACAAGCATGAGATCTGCTTCTGTGAAGATTATAGTCATAAAAATCTTATGAAACAGTTCATGGCAAAGAGGTTTTTTTTTAAATACCACATAAAGTAAAAGTTATTGCAATACTTTATATAACATAAGGCTAGAAGAATTTTTGAATTGAGAATTTTCAGCTTTCAGAAATGTGTGTCACTTATGTTATACATGATATATGTATGTAACACTCCCAGCTGGTCTGGGGCAGACATTTAAAGATCAAACAAATTGCAATTTCTACAGAGAAATGAATGAAAGTTCATGGTAAGTGGGGTTAAGTCTTAAAATAGACGTATTCACTGGTGTGGTGTTGTGGGTTACTGAGCTGGACGGCAAGGGTGGTTTGGACCACAAGGTTGGGGGCTCAAGCTCACCAGCCACTCCTCAGAAACTCTGTACAGAGTTGTTATAGTTCAGAACTGATTCGACAGCACTTAACAACAACATAACATACTACTCATCAGTATTTCAAGTCCTCTTTACTTCCAGCAAGCAAGCTGTATCATCTGCACAACACGATTTATTAAGTACTTCTCTAATCATGATGCCACATTCTTCATATAACCCAGCTTCTTGGATTATTTTATCAGAAAACAGATTGAGTAAATATGATCAAAGAATACATCCCTGAAACACACTTTCCTGATTTTAAGCCATTCAGTATTCATTTTTTGTGTTCAAACATATTTTTACTCTTGTGGAGTTGTTTTAATTTTCTTCATCTTTAGCCCGAACTTGCATATGAGCACTTGATGATCTGCTCTACAATTGGCCCCTGTTGGTCTTTTGTGGCTGATGATATTGAGCTTCTTCGTAGTCTCTTCCCACATATGTAGCCAGTTTTATTTTTTTGTGCTCCATCTGGAGAGGTCCAGGTGTGTAGTCAACTTTTATGTTGATGAAAACAGTAGTTGTAATGAATAAGTCCTTGGTCTTTCAACACTCTCATGCGATATCCAGCATCATCACCAAGGCCATATTTTCTAACTACTGATCTTTCCTTTATGTCTCCAAGTTTCAATCATCAGCAACTATCAATGCCAAACAATCACTAGTAATTATCAACACATCTTGACTACACATTTGATCAATTTCAAACTGAAGAATTTGATAGAATTCTTCAATTTCATCATTATTGGCTTTATGGTTAGTACATATATTTGAATAAAAGTCACATTTGTTTTGGCCTTTTTTGTAAGAGTATGCATATTATCCTATCACAGACAGCATTGCACTTCAAGATAGAACTTTAAATGTCTTTTTGATAATGAGTATAAGTCCATTCCTCTTTAATTTTCTGTTCCTGGCATAATAAACCATATGATTGTTTGATTCAAAAAGGCTAATACCAGTCTATTTCAACTCACTAATGTTTAGGATATTGATCTTTACATGTTCTATTTCATTTTTGAAAACTTTCCATTTTTCCAGGTTCACACTTGGTGTATGTTCTGATTATTAATGGATATTTGCAGCTGTTTCTTCTCATTTTGAGTTGTGCCCTATCAGCAAATGAAGGTCCTAAAAGTTTTGCTCCATCCACATCATTAAGGTTGACTGTACTTTGATGAGACAGCTCTTCCCTAGTCATGCCTTCCAATCTGATTTGAGTTTTGAGTGCCTTCCAGCCTGAGGAGTTCAACTTCTGGCACAGTATCTGACAATGTTCCACTGCTACTCATAAGGTTTTCAGCATCTAATCTTTCAGAAGTAGCCCTCCTCTCCTTCTTCCTATTCTGTCTTAGTCTGGAAGCTCTGCTGAAACCTTACCACAATGGGTGTCCCTGCTGGTACTTAAAATACCTGTTGCATAGCTTCCAGCATCACAGCAACACAAAAGACACCACAGTAAGACAAACTGACAGCTCCTCTGCCAACTTTTCAATTAGGAGCTCAGCACAAACCATTTCTGCCATGGAGAGCTGTTATATGACATTATAATTGGCCAGTGTTCCTGATTTTAGCTTCCTAATTTGTATCCATAAATTGTAATATATCAAAATGAAAGTGCTAAATAATTAATGATATCTAAGACCTTATAAAGGACTCCTGGTGTGGCATTGTAGGATAAGCACTGGACTTCCAACCAGAAGGTCAGCAGTTCAAACTCACCAACTGCTCCTTGAAAATGCTATACAGGGATGGAA
>NW_006408540.1:2305692-2306788 GCF_000296735.1 Chrysochloris asiatica
TATGAAGAAGTGTTTTGTTTTTGTTTTGTTTTTAATGGAAAACTGCACTTTTGAAGAGAAAAAGGCTAGGAGAGTTGTGCAGAAGAATTGTTTTCCATCATGATAATGTACTTGCTAATTCTTTCAGGTTAGCAAGGTCAGACCCATACGAAGTTCCCTAAAAAAACTTGATTCCATCCACCCTATAGCCATGATCTTTCCCATTCCTTTTGTTCCCAAAACTTAATGAACATTTCAAAGGAACATGATTTGAGTTCCTTGAGAACTCCAAAATTGCATTTTGACATGGTGTAGATCAAAGAACGGAGAGTTCTTCAAGAAAGGCTTTGTTTTGTTGTGAAGTTGAATTGGTTCTGACTCATAGAGACCCTGTATAGGGTTTCCAAGGAGAAGCAGGTGAGTTTGAACCACATATCTTGTGGTTTAAACCAACCTTTTAATTCAGTGCTTATCCTAACATGACACACTAGGACTCCGGGAGGGAGGGGTGTTGGGGGGTAGATAGAAACACCACCTTTAGAAGTATTTAGTCCTAGAAAGAGAATATTTTAAGAAACAACAACTTCACATTTTGATCATTTTGTTTAATAAAGGTTACTATGATTTGTAGCTATACTTTTGACTTATCCTCATACAGATACATGTGTAAATATATGTATATAGACACATTGACGCTGTATGTGTGACATAGTACTGTTAGTAAACACAGGTTTATATTGATGATCTCATTCAATTTTTTATTTCTCAAAGACAAACTTTTAAACAAGCTCCTTCAAGCAGATAAGGAAGACTTTCATTAAGTTTAAAGAAACTGTCTTCAGACAGAAAACTCACAGATTTCTCTTCAGATTTCTGAACATCTTAAAGGAGCTGCTATTGAAATTGAAAACTAATTTACCTATATATTGGTTTAAAAGCTAACTGAGAACTTTCTTGATTATATTGCAGGAATAACTTTGGTTTATATTTTTTTATATATAAATATATATATGTTGTTGCTGTTGTTGTTGTTAAGTGCCGTCGAGTTGGTTACGACCCATAACGACCCTATATAGGGTTTCCAAGGAGCAGCTGGTGAGCTTGAACTGCTGACCTT
>NW_006408540.1:2307318-2308363 GCF_000296735.1 Chrysochloris asiatica
TCAACTGTGGCAGCGATAGTGAGGTTGGCCCAGGATCGGACATTGTTTCATTCTGCTGTGCATGGGGTAGATATGAGTCGGTTCTGACTCGATGGCACCTGACAACAACAAGAACAATATATATAAGGAGCTCTGGTAGTGTAGTGGTTACGAATCGGGCTGTAAACCGCAAGGTCAGCTGTTCGAAACTACCAACTCTTCCACTGGAGAAAGATGAGGCTTTCTGCTCCCGTAAAGATTTACAGCCTCGGAAACCCTGTACAGGGTTGCTATGAGTCGGAACCGACTATATATATATATGGTGTGGCACTGTGGGCTAATATGCTGGACTGCCAGGGTAGAAAGAATAAACAAGCTGTAGTACATATACACAATGAAATATTATGCTACCTTGAAGAATAACAAGGAAGCTGCAAGCCACCGCATAACATAGATGAACCTTAAGGACATTATGCTGAGTGAAATTAGTCAGTCACAAGAGGGGAAATACTGCATAGGACCATTATCGTAAAAGATTAAGAAAAAGAACCCACACTAAAAGGGGGGAAAATTATTTGCTGGTTACCAGGATGTATGGGCTGGGTTGAGGGAGGGAGAGAAAGGTGGGGCACAGGGTGGCAATACACAAGAAGTGGGAGGGGAATGGAAGAACAAGGTGGATGGGAAAACAGTTAGGCAGGTTTGCATGGACTAAGTGGGACAGAGGAAAATAATGATGTATGCACAACCTTAGAACAACAGGGCTCTGAGATACAGGGATTGAGGCATGATTTGAATGTGTAAAAGAGGGGAAGTAATGTTAAGATGCTTGGCTGTCTTTTGAATCTTGGTTTCCCTTGCATACTATTGTAAAATAGACACTTGAGGGTGAAAGTGTAAGGACCAAACTGATTTTACCTGATTTTGCCTACCTAGAGACTACTTGACTAAACTCTAGTCAGGCTCAGGAAAGCATTTTAAATAGGCTCAGTTTTTAGTTCCCTCCAGAGACAAGGTCAATCTCCATTCTGTACATTAGCCTGAACACGTCCTCTAGCTCCAAGAA
>NW_006408540.1:2309353-2317144 GCF_000296735.1 Chrysochloris asiatica
GCTAGCATCAGTAATTTTCCAGACATTCAGGTAACTTTACATCGTACTTCGCTGGTTCGAATCCCAGGCCAGCAACTTGGTTTCTCAGGCTCAATTAACATATCTATAGCCCCTGAGCTCAGTTGGGGGAAGGTGAGAGGGAAGGACAAAAGCTTGGGCAGAGTCCTGCTGTTTTAGCTTCCTGAGCCAGGTCTGCAGGAGGACAGGAGATGCCCAGGTGAATGGGCGGCACCTTGAAAAGGATTATGGAGGATGGCTTTTTTTGTCTGTAGAACAAAGAACTATGAAGTAGCTAAGATATTTTTAGTTAATCCTTTGGAGAAAGGCTTTGAAACCTTTAGTCTCAGCTTTAGGAGGTTCTAATATTTCTCTGTGGATAATAAGGGCTCATGTCTGCATTTAATAAAACATAACTGGATATTAAGATTAAAAACAATTTTCTATTAACTGCCAGTGGCCTCATTTGTTCCTCAGAGCCTGCGGCATGTATAGTCTACACATGGTCGGCAACAAATAATGGCAGTCCATTTAACTACTACAAGAACAAGCAAGTTGTTTGCCTGGGAGCATCTAGGCAAGTGGTTGGATCCCCTCAGGGCAAACCCACTTCCAAGACTAAGGCTCAAGGGTTGGTTTGGCTAGTGACACATTGGTCACTAATAAGGGGAAGTGGGAGGAAAACAGCAATGAAGTTGTGAGCAAGTCTGACCACATTCAATAGAATCCTATGAACCAGGGTTGAGACCTGGTTGACTAGCAGTATAGCAAGACCTGGGGATTTCTGGGCCAAGAGACAATGACATGGCCACAGAGTGCTAGAGTGGAGAGTGAAGGGTCCAGCTGCTATGATGTGAGGGGATATGCACAGGAAAAGCCATATTTGCAGGTAGTACCCACTTGACCTGGCTTCAATGGCTGGATGATCAGAACTCGACTAGAAGAAGAAAGAAGAGGAATAAAAAAGTAATCTGGTACAATTTGGTGAATTTAACCTATACTTATGGATGTAGTTGCTCAAAAAAGGGAACAAATCATTACAGCAAGGATCATTCCCACAGAGATGGGCAACTTAAACACTGGCTACCCAAAAGAGTGGCTACAAAGGCAAGAAGTGACTGGATTATAAGCTTTCAAGAGGGAGCCTAGTTCCAGGAGGTGCAGGGGAAGGTAGAATCTCCACTGAATGGTTTCCAATCTGCCTGGATGGAGCTGATGAAAGGAGATGGGGATAAGACTCTTGTGGTACAGTAGTGAATAATTGCTATCAGGACTGACTGTGAGTGTTAAAAATGTAAAAGTAGGTGTTTTGTAACAAAGGAAGGGAGTGGTTGATTTTGCAGTCCAGTAGCAGAGGTCCTTGGGACCATCAAGGGAGAGGAGTGGCGTGCAGGACCCTACCCAGAGAAGCAGTGAAGCCAGAGATGGAAGCAGAGATGATGACATGGAGAGATGGATTGGCTGGGGACTCTGTACTCAGGGAGGGAGAGGGGCCCTGTGCTGGTGGCTAGGAGGCAGGTTTGTGGGGTATACCCTTTGGTTGTTTGATGATGCATGGAGGGGATCGTAATAATTGCCATGAATCGAAATATAATAGGATGAATGTAAAGCTAATGTTCTCCCATGTAAACTATCACATACTTCACAGTAAAAACTTTAAAAAAAAAAAAGAAAGAAAGTGTGTTAGAGTTTTCTGCATACATAGAAAGGATCATTTGGTTCTTTTCCTTTTTTCTATTGATGTGGTGTATTACATTGTTTGTTTGCTAAGTGTTGAGCCATCCGTGAATTCATGGAGTAAATTCCACTTGGTCATTGTGTAGGATTCTGTTTCCTACTATTTTGTTGAAATTTTTTACATTTATATTCATTAGAGCTCTGGTAGTGTAGTGGTTATGAATTAACCACTACAAAGTGAACCGCAAAGTCAGCAGTTCGAAACTACCAGCTGTTCTGTGGGAGAAAGATGAGGCTTTCTGCTCCCGTAAAGATTAACAGCCTTGGAAACCCTGTACAGGGTCGCTTTGAGTTGGAACCGACTCCATGGCACATAACAACAACAACAAATTCATTAGACTTATTGGCTCTTTGGTTTTTGTGTGTGTGTGTGTGATGTCTTTATCTAGTTTGGATATCAAGATTATGTTTGCTTCATAAATGAACTAGGAAGTATTCCTTCCTTCTCTATATTTTGGAAGAGCTGTAAATTTCTGAGTCATTACTAAGTTGTGAAAAACTTCATCTTTCTATATTGACATTGTCATTAGCTGCCATTGGGTTGACTCCAACTCACAGTGACCGTTATACACAATGGAACAAAGTACTGCCCAGTCCTGTATCATTCTCACAATTACCACAATTGAGTCCATCCTTGAGGTGATTGTGTCAATCTATTTTACTGAGGTTTCCCCTCACCCTTACTGGTCCTTTACCTCACTGAACATGATATCTTCAAATGATCCCTCCTGATAATGCCTACAAAGCAAGCAAGTCAGACAATGTTCTGTTGTGATCTAAAATTGTGATCCTGCTGGTAATTGAGATACTAGTGAAAGAGCTTCCAAGATCAGCAACAACAATGTACAACAAACTGACAGATGGGCATTTTTCTATAGTGCTCCTTAATTTACTGCCAAGGATTCATTCACCACTGTAGTAGGAAACTCAATCTAGCCAATGGAATCAGTCACTCCAGTGTTTTTCTTATTTACTCATAGTTATACACCCATCATTTCAGAATTGTCTCCCTCCCTTTTCCTTCTTTTCTCCAAGTGTTTTTGTTCTCCTTTTTATGGGCCAGGGTTATAAATCCTCCAGGTTGCAGTGAGAAAAGGATTGGATCCTTAATGAACGTCCTCTGCCTGATGCTGTCATTTATCTGACCTTTGGCCAACAGCCTCTATTCTTGCTTCATCTACTAAGAGGTTCAGAATCCCACCTTTACCTCTTGCTGTCAGAGTTTAAATTTTTGATCATCCTTATTCCAACACAAGACTATACATTTAAGTCCTTTCCACTACTTTCCCCATGCCAAACTGATACTAACTGATGTTATATTGGGATCACCTAATGGTATATCTAACACAACTGTTGTTATTAAACTACTAGTGTACCATGCTAGGATAGGCTTGAAATGGTGTCCAAAGATGTTCATTTACTAATCTTCAGACCTGTGAATATGGTACCTTACATGATAAAAGGGACTTTGAATATGTGATTGAAGTAAGGATCTTGAGATGGAGGGAATATCTTGGATTATTGGGGTGGACTCAATAGAATTGCAAGAGCACTTATAATTGGAAGGCAGAAAGACCAGAAGTAGAAAAGGGGATTTGTTGATATAAACTAAGATGCTCCACTGCTGGCTTTAGAAATGTAAGAAAGGACCATGAGCCAAGAAATGTAGTCAGCTTTTAGAAGCTATAGGAGGCAAAGAAAACATCTTCCCATAAATCAGCCAGATACAATGAAGCACTGTCACCATCTTGATTTTACTTCAGTGAAGCTAAATTTGGACTTCTGACTTATAGAATTATAAAATAATAAATTTGTATTGTAAGCCACTAAATTTGTGATAATTTTTTGCAGCAGTAATAGGAAACTGATACATCTACTGAACACATTGTTTTCTTAAAGTGCTATAGAGCCAGTTCCAACTCACAGAGACCCTGTATAAGGAGCAGCTGTTGGGTTTAAACCTTCAACCTTGTCCTTGTGGTAAGCAGTCCAGTGCTTATCGTATTGTGCCAAGCCAGACTCCATGTTGTTGTTGTTAAGTGCTGTCAAGTCGGTTCTGACTCATAGCAATCCTATATAGTGTTTCCAAGGAGAGGCTGGTGAGTATGAACTGCTGACGTTGCAATTCAAACCAACCTTGCAGTCCAGCACATTGACCCACAGCGTCACACCAGGACTCTATACTGAACATAATTTATTTAAAAGCCTTCAGTCTCCCAGGGCAGTGAAACACAGGTACCCTCTCCATTGATAGCCCCTAAACTCAATTGTATTCCCACTGTCCATACTCATTCTACCTCTAAAGTTGCCTACTGTAATTCTCTTTTTTTTAAACCTTTTTATTGTGAACTGAGTGAAGGTTTACAGACCAGATCATCAGTTTTATAGTCAAGAAATCGTGCATTTTGTTTTATCTAAATGATTACAAACCCTTCCATGCAACAACAGTTATCCTGCTTCCTCCCTTTGATTCCTATTTGCATTTCCTATCCCTTGTCAATTTTGGTAACAATTTTGACCTTTGGAAAATGCTGCCCTTTTGATTTTGAATGATTTACCATTCCATATGATAATACCTTGCTAGTGTTGTTGTCCCCCACTATAGACCTATCTACTGCTTGATTGAAAATAAGGCCAGGAAGGTGAGTTCTTTTCTAGACGTGAGGGCCACAGTCTCAAATTCCTCCAGTCTGTTTGTGACCAGTAATCTTTCTTTCTTTTTTTAATTAAATAATTTTGATCTTTGTTCCACATTTTCTCACATTCTATCTGGGGCCTAATAATATGATTCTTTTTAGGGTGGTTGGTAGTGGTTGTCTGGCATCATCTAGTTCTCCTGGTCTTAGAGTTGTGTTCCATAAGTCCATTGGACTAATTGATTCCAAGCCTCTTCAATTTTTCAAGAGACCAATAACTGCATCTTAGATGGCTATTCATGAGCTTTCAAGGTCCCAGACACTACTCACCCAAGCAGGATGTAGAGCATAATCTTTGAGATTATGTTATGCCAATTGACCATGATGTCCCCTGAAACTATGGTTCTGAGACACCAAGTCCATCAGCTCATTCTCTTAAGATATTTGATAATATCTAAGAAGTGCTGGGTAAGATGGAGGGTCAGAGAAAAAGAGGAAGACCCCCAACAAGCTGGATCAGCCAGGTGGCATCACTGATGGCATCAAGTGTGACAGCGGTAGTGAGGTTGGCCCAGGATCAGACATTGTTTTGTTCTGCTGTGCATGGGGTCACTATGAGTCGGTTCCGACTCGATGGCACCTGATAACAACAACAACAACAAGAAGTGTTCATCATTTTACCTACTGTATACTCTACCACAGCCATAGTTGTATTTGCAGGAAAGGTAAATACTCAGGTATAAATATCCTCTTTTGAATTTTTATATATTTGTTTTATATATATATATCCTATTCTTCCTCCTTACCCATTCAACCTATGACTCAATCCAAGTATCTATGCACAGAGCACTGTTGCTTCAAAGTTTTATATATATATTACTATTTACATCTATCCCCTTTAGCCCATGCATGCCTCCCTGTGTCTTCACCTGTGTTCATTATTCTTCTGCCACCCTCCCTCTTCTTGTATATCGGCCTCCTTTTCTTTCTATTGTCCTCCTCCTTCTTGTGTATTGCCTTCCCCATCACCCTAGCTACCATGTATCTACCCTCTAGCCAGTGAATTACTCTCCCCTTCCTCCCAGCCCTGGTAACCATCAAAGATTGTTTCTTTCAGTGTGGAAACCTTTTCTTAAGCCTTTACAATAATGGTCTCATACAATATTTGTTCTTTTGTGATTGACTAATTTCACTTAGCATAATGTCCTCCATTGTATTTCTTCTTAGAGTCCAGCAGCAGCAGTCAATGCTACAATCCTACCATCTGCCTGTGAAAAATCAACCTGCTTTCCTCCCTAAAAATGGATAAGAAGTGGCCGGAAGTCTTCTTCAATATCTGTCACTTGTGTAACACACTTCTGGGCTATGGCCTTGGATATCCAAAATTAAGCTTTTGAAACTAAACTTCTTCTCTAAAAGTCCATCTCTGAAAAGTCTATAACTTCTCCATCTAAATTTAAATTTTTATTCACAAACACATTTGTTCTCTTCCTGAGTCAACAAATGCATTGACTCCCTGATAGGTAAGGATAAAATCTCAGTTAATATCACCAAAATTTAATGGTGGTCATATAGACCTTCATCATTTTTAATGATTGAGGAATATTTCAGTATGGTTACTATAGCAGTTTTTCCCTAATTCCCTTTTCATGACCCTTTTGATTCTTGCCATTTTTTTTTTTTACTAATATCAAACGATGCAAAAGTAAAAGATCAAAAGAAAAGAGTATTCTTATATATATACTTTTGATCAGTTATATGACCATTTCTTTAAAGAAAAGCTCTAGGAAGAAGCTTCTAGATCTAAGTGTATGTATATTTTAAATTTGGGGACTTATTGCCAAATTACTTTCTTTTATGGTTGAAGTAAAACATGAATCGTCCCTTTGGTTGTGTAAATTTTTGCTTTCAGCTGTACACCACTGTGTGATAGACTTTGGTATCTTTTTCCTTTATTTTATTAATAGACCAAAAACAGTTTTAAACTAATTTTTTTTTAATTTGTATAACTTTAAATAGTAGGTTAATCGCCTTCTTCTACGGTCATTGACCATTTCTATTACTGCTCTACGTTCTCTAAACATATTCTCAGACCATATTTCTCTATTTGTTGTCTTCATATTAGCCCATATATATTATAACAAATGTTCTTTCTCCCAGTGCTTAAAAGGCAACCTTGTCTTTTTATTTTTTATTTCTTTTTACTTGGTATTTTACTTTCTTTTTATGGATTCTTGGCTTTATGAGGTTGTCAAATATGTCAATCATTCCTTTAAATTTTCTGATTGAGGTATATTCCAGCTATTAATTTTACTTCCTTGTGTGATGTGCAGAATATGATATCTGAATATTTGGATTAACTAGGAGACAGTTTTAAACTTTTTTAATGACACATGTCATCCGGCTTTATTTCATAATAAAGAAATAAATGTACTTTGATATAAATTTAACTGAAGAAATAAATTTAACTGAAGATTTGGGATCCTTAAAAGCTGTCTGGCTTAATTGAATGGTTTTCTGACATTATACAGCAATGTTTATAGATGCACGTACCCATGAAACACAGTCATTTAATGTTTGTGGTCCAACTAATTAATTATATTTCACATTTAGCATTTTTTTTTTCCATTTACAAACCAATAGACTTTCTTCAACTCATTCACCTGAAACTTCTCTTCCTGCCATGCCTCTCCTTTGCAGAATTGCTTGAATTTTCAAGAGAATTCGAAACACTGAGTCTCTAGACAGTTTCTTTCATTGTAGTCTCTTGCTATTCAGACATCTGTGACAGGAGTGAAATCAGTGCTGAGCACACCAGAATTACCTCTGGGTCTGCTGAAAGGGTAGTATGCTTCGTTAAGTAGCACAGATTTTGAGTCTCTGAGGAAAATGAGTTCTTTAAGTTACCGGGAGGCACACTAGCACAGTATTTACTCTAGATTACAAGATCAGCCCTTTAGACTAAAATGAACAGTGATGTCAGTTAAGCAATTGAACTGTTTATGAAAGTGAACAATTGTGAGAAATTACTTTTTTTTTTAAAGTTTTTGTTGTGAATTATGTGTTAGTTTACATGGGTGAACATTATCTTTACATTCATCCTACTGTACTTTGTTTCATTGCAATTGTCACAATTCTCTGCATGCATCATCAAACACCCAAAGGGTATACTCCACACTCCTGCCCCCTAGCCGCCTGCATACAACCCCTCTCCCTCCCTGAGACCAGAGTCCCCAGCCACTCCTTCTGTCCACGTTATTGCCTCAGTCTCCATCCTTAGTGTCACTGCCTTTCTGGACACGGTCTTGCACTTCGCTCTTCTCCCTTGATGGTTTCAGGGATCTCTGCTCCTGGACTGCAGAATTAGCCACTCCCCTCCTTTTGTTACCTAACATTTACATTTACCTTTCTAACACTCGCT
>NW_006408540.1:2317451-2319289 GCF_000296735.1 Chrysochloris asiatica
CTCCTTTGTCATACTGCATCCACAAGCATGGGTCAAGATCATCCACTTATAGTGGGTTACTCCTTTTTTCCCCCCTCTTCTTTCTTCCTCTAGTCGTGTTCTGATCATCCAGTCATTGATGCCAGGTCAAATGGGTACTATCTGCAAGTGTGGGTGTTTTTGTGCATCCCCTCTCACTTTATATCAGCTGGATGCTTCACACTCAGTTCTAGTCCTCTGGGGCCATGTCCCTGCCTCTGGGCCCAGGAGTCCCCAGGTCTTGTCATATTTCTGGTTAACCAGGTCTCAATCCAGGTTAACAGGAATCTATTGACTGCATTTGACTTAGTTCACAACTTCATTGCTGTATTTCCTCCTCTTCTCCTTATCGGTGATCAATGTGGTCAGCAGCAGGACCAGATGCCTGCTAGTGTATTCCATTTGAGTTTCAGTCATGGAAGGGTTTTGCCTTAAGGGCGTCTGACCACTTGTCTTGATGGCTCCCTGGGGAACAGCTTGCTTGTTCTTGTAGGAGTCATGGACTGCTTTTATTGTTTTGTTGTTTTTTTCTGCTAGTCTTTCTTTCAAGAAGTAGCTTCTATTCTTGTAGCTGCTCCAGACTGGTCTGCTTGTCCTTTCACGTGGGAATGTCCCATCTTAGAGAATTCTGGATGAAGATCAGTATTACACCTCTGGTCTTGTGCAATGCAAAGGCTCTGCAGGGAGCCTCCTTCACTGCGCAAGTTCTAGCACCATTTTCATTATTCTAAACAGTTATAGGCTGAAGATAGACTTACAAGCTTTCTCTGGTGAGGTTTCTGGCTATTCCTCTGTATCCCTTTCAAGTGTCTGTTTTACAATAGTGGGCAAGGGAAACCATGATTCAACAGGCAGCCAAGCATCGTAACAACATTTCCCCAGTTTTACCCATTCAAACCATGCCTCAATCTTTGTATCCACGAACCCTGTTGTTCCACGTTTTTGTTTAGATCGTTATTTTTTAGTCCATGTAAACCTGCCTAGCTAGTCTCCCATCCACCTTATTTTTCCTTTCCCCTTCCCCTTCTAGTGTATTGCCCTCTGCCCCCGGCACCAAACTATCCTGTGTCTATTCCATACCCTGTGTTCTACTATCCTGTGCCTGTTTCCTACCCTGTGCTCCACCTTCACATCTCTCCCCGTCCCCCTACCGCATACACCCCAATAACCAACAACAATAAATAATCATCATAATAATAAAATTAAAAAATAAAAGATAAAAATTTCCCCTTATAATATAGGTACTTTTCTTACTATTTTACAATAATGGCTTTATGCCGTATTTCTCCTTTTGTGATGGACTGATTTCACTCAGCATAATGTCTTCAAGGTTCATCCATGTTATGTGGTGGTTTGCTGCTTCCTTCTTATTCTTCAGGGTAGCATAGCATTCTTTTGTGTGTATATACCAAAGTTTGTTTATCCATTCTTCCATAGATGGGCACTTAGGCTGACTCCATCTTTTTGCTATTGTAAATAGTGCTGCTATGAACATTGGTGTGCATATATCTACTCGAATTATGGCTCATATTTCTTGTGGATAAATACCAAATAGAGGAATTGCTGGATCATAAGGTATCTCTATTTCCAACCTTCTGAGGAAGCGCCATATTGTTTTCCAGAGTGGTTGGATCATTTTGCAATCCCACCAGCAATATAGGAGGGTCCCAGTCTCTCCACATCCTCGCCAGCATTTATTGTCCTCTACTTTTTTGATCTTTGCTATTATTGCTGGTGTGAGATGATATCTCATTGTTGTTTTGATTTTCATCTCTCTAATGGCTAGGGATCATGAACATTTCTTCATGTTTGTTGGCTGC
>NW_006408540.1:2321028-2330203 GCF_000296735.1 Chrysochloris asiatica
ATTCTGGAATAATTTGAGTAGAATTGGTGACAACTCTTTTCCAAATGTTTATTAGAACTCACCAGTGTAGCCATCTAGACCTGGACTTATGTTGGTTGGGAGTTTTTTGATGACCTGATCAATTTCTTCTATTTTTATGGGTCTGTTCAAGTCTTCTACTTCACTCTGTATGAGTTTAGATAGGTTGTGTTTTTCTAATAATGTATCCATCTCTTATAAGTTTTCAAATTTATTGGAGTACAACTCTTCATAGTATTCTGTTATTATCCTTTTGATTTCCTTTGGTTCCATTGTGAAATTGCCCATGTGCTTTCTAATGCGTGTTATTTGTGTCTTCTCCCTCTTTTCTTTTGTTAGGTTTGCCAATGGTTTGTCAATTTTATTAATCCTTTCAAAGAACCAGCTTCTTGTCCTGTTGATTTTTTCTACAGTTTTTCTGTTTCCATCTCATTTATTTCTACTCTGAGCTTTATTATTTCTTTTCTTTTGGTGACTGTAGGTTCCATCTGTTAGTCTGTTTCTAGTTGCTTAAGATGTTGTGTTAATGTGTTAATTTTTGAATGCATGCATTTATTGCAATAAATTGTCCTGTCAGCACTGCTTTCACCGTGTCCCAAATATTTTGGTATGTTGTGTTTTCATTCTCGTTTGTTTCTAGGAATTTTCTGAATTCATGTTTAATTTCTTCTTTTATCCAGTCGCTCTTCAGCACTGTGTTACTTAGTCTCCATGTATTAAACTTTATTTCCGTGGTCTTCTTATTGTTGATTTCTAATTTTATAGCATTGTGTTCTGAAAAGATGCTTTGTAGTATTTTGATGCTTGTAAATTTATGGAGGCTTGCTTTGTGACCTAACACATGGTCACTTCTGGAGAATGTTCCACATGCACTGGAGAAGAATGTATCTTGTGCTGTTGTTGGGTTGAATGCTCTGTACACATCTATGGGGTCAAGATGGTTGATTGTGCTGTTTAGTTCCGCTGTAGCTTTGACAAATTTCTTTCTGGTTTTTCTCTTTTTTCAAAACTGGTGTATTAAAACCCCCCACCTTAATTGTAGATTTATCTATTTCTTTCTTCAGTTCTAGTAGGGTTTGCTTTATACATCTTGGTGCTCTTTCATTTGGAGCATAGATGTTAATTACGGTTATGTCATCTTGCTCAATTGACCCTTTAGTCATGAGATATTGTTCTTCTTTATCTCTTATGCTGGTTTTTGCCTTAAAGTTTATTTTATCAGATATTAGTATTGCCACTCCTGCTTGTTTTTTATTGCTGTTAGCTTGATATATTTTTTTCCATCCTTTAACTTTTACTCTGTTTTTGTCTTTGTGTGTAAGTTGTGTCTCTTGCAGGCAGCATATAGAAGGGTCTTGTTTTCTTATCCATTCAGCCATTCTCTGTCTCTTCACTGGTGCATTTAATCCATTGGCATTCAGTGTAATTATTGCTAGATATGGATTAACTGCCATCACTATGTTAATTTTTTGTGGTGCTGTTTGTTCCTTTGTTCTGCATGCCGTCTTGTGTTGTAGTCATGTTTTTTGTGCTATTTCTTGTTGGTTTCTTCTTTGTTTTAATGTTTCCTTGTTATGCTTGGGTCTTCATTTTCATGGTAAGAAGTATTAATTTTCTTTGGGGTTAGCCTGTAGTCTCTTAAATTTTCCCTGCGTTTAGACAGTCTGTTGTATTCTGCCATCTACTCAACCATCTCATCACCTGGATCTCTGTTCATATATTTTCCCTTTCTTTTACATTGTTAATATTTTGATCTTTGGTTGGCCTCACAGGTCCTCTAATTTCATTGCTGTAATTTTGTTCTGCTCTGAACTTTGCTATCCATCAAGCGAGTTCCATGTGGTATTGTCATGTCTGTCAATCTCTGGTAGTTGTCTGTTCTTGCTGGTTTTCATTCCAAAGAACTCTGTTTAGGATGTTTTCAAGTGCTGGTTTGGCTTTAACAGAATCTCTTAGCTTCTGTTTATCCTGGAATATTTTGATTGCACCATTGTATTTTATTGACAGTTTTGACGGATAAATTATTCTTGGTTGGCAGTTTTTTTTCTTTTAGGGTTTTATACATGTCTCCCCATTGCCGTCTTGCCTGCATGGCTTCTGCTGAGAACTCAGAGCTTAATCTGATTTGCTTGCCTTTGTAGGTAACACTTCTCTTTTCCCCAGCTGCTTTTAGGATTCTTTCCTTGTCTTTGATTTTGGAAAGCTTGTTTATGACATGTCTCGGTGATTTTCTTTTGGGGTCTGTCCTTCCTGGGGTTCTTTCAGCTTCTTGAATGTTTATCTTCTTGTCTTTCAAGATGTTAGGAAAATTTTCTTCCAGAAGACCTTCAACTATCTCTTCTGTGGACTTCTGTGATTCTTCCTGTCCTGGAATGCCCATAATTCTTAAGTTACTCCTCTTCATGTTATCCAGCATGAATCTTAGACTCTCTTCAGATTTCTTAATCCTTTTTCTTCTTACTCTTCTATCTTAGCAGTATTGAAAGATTTGTCTTCCAACTCACTGATTCTGGCTTCCATCTCTTCCATTCTGCTCCTTTGCCCTTTCCGTGTATTGTCCATTTCTGATATTTTATTATTAATCATCTGGACTTTGCAGGTTTTGGATTGTTTCCAATGCCACATCTATCTTGTTTAATTGCTCCTGTAGCACTTTCCTGACTTCTTCCTTATTTTCCTCCACTCCTTTTCAGAGCATTTGAATTTGTTTCCATGTTATTCTTCTGAATTCCTTCTCAAGCAGATCCAGAGTCTGCTCTTCTATTGGAAAGTTTGTGCCTGTTTCCAGCTTATTTGTCTCAGTTACTTTTTTCTGTTTTTGGACATGTGTTGATATCTTTAATTGTATTTTCTTGGACATTTTCAACAATTATGTGTGTTTTTAATACTTAAATGAATGTATGTTGCTTTGTTGTTAAGCTTGCTGAGTATCTTCTGGTGGATATGATCTGGAGATAGGCTCCCCTTTTCATCTGCAATGCCTAGCACCTGGTTTTGGCTTTGTCCAGATGGTGGGGTACTACAGGGTATGCTTGTAACTTGGCTAAATGGGTACAATTGCTGTATCTTCTTGGGTAAGGTAGGGGTGAAAGCTCCAACCCCTGGGAGAAGAGAGAGGCCAAAAGGACCAAAGACAGAAGCAATATAAAAGAAGAGACAGAAACCAACAATTAAAAACAAAAATAAAACTTTGATTGACACTGTACTGGCCTTTGCTGTGCAAAGGGTCCCACCTAGGTAAATTTGGGGCTGGTTCCCAGGGTTAAAACATCATAAGAAGCAGCCTGCAGGTTTCCTCTCTGTGCCATTGGAAAACTGTGGGTGCAATGCTGGACCTTGTTGGGGGTGTGTTCCTGCCTGCCTGAAGGCATCTGGGCTGTGCAGTGAGGGCGCAAGTGGGGTGAAGAGGAGAGATATGTGAAAAATGAAATGTGAAAGATGAAAAAATCGGTCACACCTTTCCCTTCAGAAGTGCAGCTCTGTGGCTTCTAGTACTGGGTCGCTGCCTCCAAGAAGTAACTAAATTAATCAGTGATTTGATCTTTTGTCAACACGAATTCTATTTTGAATTCTTTAAACCATTGTTTTGGTCTGATAATAGTGAATATCTTTCATTTATACACATTGTTGACCTTAATATTCTACTCTGTATTTGTGTGAATAAAAGTGTTGAGGGAAAGCAGGTAATTGTCATGGATTAAATTGTGTCCCTGCAAAACATGTGTCAGCTTGGCTGGATCATGATTCTCAGTGGCTTAGCCATTATGTAATGATTCCTCATAATATGATCAGATGTGATAAACCAATAAGAGGATTAAGGGTGGGATGTTATTGTTGTTAGATGCCACTGGGTCAGTTCTGAATCATAGTGACTCTATGCACAACAGAACCAAATACTGCCCAGTCTTGCATCATCTTCATAATTGTTATGCTTGAGCCCAAGGTTGTTGCCACTGTATCAGTCCATCTTATTGGGATCTTCCTCATTTTTGCTGGACCTCCACTTTTCCAAGTGTAATGTCTTTCTCCAGAGACTGGTCCCTCCTGATAATATGTCCAAAGTTCGAGAGATGAAATGTTACCATCCTGGCTTCTAAGGAGCATTCTGGATGTACTTCTAAGATACATTTGTTTGCTCTTCTGGAAATCCATAGTACTTTTAACATTCTTCTCCAACACCATAACTCAATTGCATCATTTCTTCTACCATCTTCCTTACTCATTGTCCAACTCACACATGCATATTGAAAATAGTATGACTTGTACCAAACAGGTTCACCTTACTTCTCAAACTGATATCTTTACTCCTGAGCACTTTAAAGAGTTCTTGTGCAGTAGATATGCCTAATGCAACATGTCATTTGATTTCTTGACTGCTGCATCCATGAGCATGAATTTTGAATCCAAGTAAACTGAAGTCTTTGAAAACTTTAATCTTTTGTCCATTTTTCATGATGATATTTATTGATCCAGTTGTGAGAAATTTCAGTTTGTTTACAATGAGGTGCAATCCATACCAGAAGCTGTAGTCTTGATCTTCATCAGTATTTGAAATCCTCTTCATTTCAGCAAGCAATCGAACCATTCAACCCCTTTACCCCATATATGAGATATTCCCAAAAGTGTGTCATGCATCACCTTTCACCTTTCAAGAGATAAAAGGAGATAGAAACAGAGAGAGAGGGACCCTCTATCACCAGGCAAGAGGAGCCAGGATAGAGCGTGTCCTTTGGCTCTGGTTCCCTGCACTATGAAGCTCCTAGATCAAGGGAATGATTGAGACCAAGACACATGAAATTCATGAAAGTCAGCAACTGAAAGAAGACAGGATCTTCTCCACAGCCAGTGTTCTAGATTCGGATTTCTAGCCTCCCAAACTGTGAGACAATAAATTTCTCTTTGTTAAAGTCATGCACTTGTGGTATTTCTGTGACAGCAACATTAGATAACTAAGACACACATAAAGAGAGAAATCCATGTAACAGTTTCACAGGTAAAAATGTATTCACGTGGGGATTTTCTTTTCAAATATCAATAACTCCTTCTATGATATTCTTTATGAACTGATAATAATAAATAGATTTCCTAATAAAAAGTATCATAATGCTATTCCAGATAATTTAAAAGTCCCTATTTTAGAAAGTAAAGTAAAAGATATTGTTAACTATTACCTCGTCAATAAAAATAATGAGCATAAATTTTTAAATCATATTTGTACCTTTTTTCTCCAAAAAATGTACTTGTTCCAAATGAGACTTGCTTCATCAAATTGATACTCATTTTCAAGAATTGTTAAACTATGAATGGAAGCAAAACCAATGAATTTACTTTAAAAATAACTTCTGGCTTAAAAAGTCATATTATATTGAATATTTTAAAATGTTAAATTATTGTTGTTATTGTTAGGTACCATGGAGTCAGCACAGACTCATCGCGATCCACGCATAACAGAACGAAACACTGTCAAATCATTGGAATGCTAAACATTGCTGATTTGATTTTGCCAAAACAGCCTGCTTTAAAGTTGAGTTCATAAGTCGTATTTTTTTCTCCCAAAAAATTCAAGTAGTTTGTAAAAAGAATTGCTGATAAATTCTCATCTTAAAAACTTTGCTACAGATATTCAGAAAACTTTTGATACCTCTTGACCACGATCGATCTAAATCAAATCCATTTTTATTCAACAAAAATCTCAGGAAGACTGCCTGAAAATTTTATTGATGTTGTAATACCAAATAATTTCTTGATAAATTAATTTTTTAGAAGATAGTTCTGAATTGAATATTTTTATCTTGATAGTGTGTTGCTATTTATATTTCTTGGAACCATTTTCTTCATGATACAGTTTTTCTACTATGGAAATGAAACCAATCTTTTGCTAATAGTTTCTGTATTTCCTAGATGTTCATTCCTTTGGCTTTGGTTCCCTGACCTTTTCCTTCAGCAGTGCAAACTTCTTTCTAAAGGTATCTCCTGGTTTTTAACAATTAAATTTGCAAAGAACCAATCAGCCCTCTCTCTAATTACTTCTCATCTCTGGCCTGCCTGTCATTGTGCTTGGAGATTTATATGTGCCCAAAGCTTCCTTATCAGGCTTGTTATCAATTGTTACATTGGCAAGATCTTTATTATACCTAAATTCTACACATTTGTTAATCATTTTTTTTGAAGAGTTACTTTTAAATTACTTCAGTGTCACAGGCATTTTAGAGATAATTAATTTCATGCTTATCCTCATTTACTAGCAAACTAACTCCTCTTTTTTTCATCTCCTTCTCTTGATGTATTTGTTATTAACACCCTATTGATTAGTGTTCATCCTTTATAATTATTTATAACCTATGTTAAAAATTAGAATGTTTTGCATATTTGCAAACACATATTTTTTCAACAACAATCTTTTCTCTTATCAAATAGTCTTGTTTTGCTTGCTTGTCCTCATTTTCCACACAGATTGAATTTGTCAGAAAAACTTTTAGCAGCAGTATGCTCTCAGGCCACTTATGATAGATACTGTTCTATAGAATCTTCTTTCTTGAAAGATAAATAATATGTTAGTTTTTCACTTAAATCTCTTAGACTGAATAATTCTTTCCTATCTCCCAACTTTAATAATTTTTTTTCCCTGAAAACTTGGATTATTTTGTGTGGTGCTGTGGGTTAATGCACTGGACTGGAAAGCCAGTTTGAACTCTATACAAGATTGTTATGGGTCAGAACTGATTCAATGGCATTTAACAAAAAAATCAATATATTTAGTTATTATATATGTCAAATTTCTACTTTTATGCTGGTGTCAATAAGTTTCTGTGGCCATATATGGTTCATACCAATAATTTAAAAAATGGTTTCTGTTGAGTTGATTCCTACTCACAGTGATCACATGTGTGTCCATGTAAATCTGAGTTTTATAGGATTTTCAATGGCTGATTTTATTACCAAGTCTTTCTTCCAAGGTACCTTCAACCTTTAGGTTGTTGTTGTTATTGTTAAGTACCTTCTAGTAGATTCCAACTCATAGTGCTCCTGTCTAGGGTTTCCAAGGAGTGACTGGAGGGTTTGAACCACAAACCTTGTGGTTAGCCATCCAGTGCTTATCCTACAGCACCACACCAGGACTCCTAGCATTAATAAATTGCATCACCAAGGGACTTCTTATATTCATGGCATTTTACAAAATCTTTATTTATACTTCATCAATAAAACATCTTTTTAAGTGGTTTAGACATTATCTTCTACCTCTTTTGTATCACTTAAAAGTCAAAGAGATTGAAGATGAAAAGCAATTATAGGAATATAATCATTAGGTCTGAGAATTGTTTGGATACTGGAATTTTCTCTCTGTATATGACTAAACATCTACTTAATTGTTGTCTTATTGTTGTCATGTACCATCAAATAGGTTCCACATCATTTTGAGGCAATAACTTGAAACAATTTGTTGAAAAGGAAAATCACTAAATTTCTTAACTTTTTATTGCACACTTATAAAGGGTTACAGATCAGACATCAGTTCACATTCAACAAACCATACACTATTTCACTACATGGTTGTAATCCTCTCCATGTGCCAAAAGTTAACAGCATTTATCTCTGTTCACTTTAACTATTGTATTCCTTCCTGCGTCTCCTGCTACCTTCATCCTTATTCTGTTAACAACATCCTGTCACCCATGTTAACATGTGTCTACCCTCTAGCCCATTGATAATTTTTCCTTCTCACCACCCCTAGAACTGTCATAGATTGTTTCTTTTATCAAGAAAACCTTTTTTTTTTTTTTAACCTTTTACAACACTGGTCTCATGCAGTGTTAGTTCTTTTGTGACTGACTAATTTCACTCAGCAAAATGGCCTTCAGCTTTACCATGTTGTGAGGTTTTTCATAGATTCATCATTATTCTTCATTGTTTTGTAGTATTCCATTGTGTGTATGTACCAGCGTTTGTTTAACCATGCTTCTGGTGATAGGCATTTAGGCTGTCTCCATCTTTTTTTTTTTTTTTTTTAATTTTTTTCAACTTTTTACTGTGAATTGAATGAAAGTTAACAGATAAGATCATCAGCTTTACATCCAACAAATTATACACTTGTTTCATCTCAATGGTTACAATCCCCTCCCTGCAACAACAGTTATCATGCTTCTTCCCTGTGGCTTCCCTTCTACAACTTATATTTCACAAATGAATAAAGCAAAAATATTTGATGTACACTTACAAAACAAAAAATACATATTCATTTAAATGCCCTAAGGTCACATTCTGCAATTCAGTCCCCTGTCCACAGGCACACAGACTTTCTCAGTCCATGGGCATAGAACCTGCAGCTTCTCTATCTCTCTATGCCATCACCTCTGCCACCATCTCTGCTGTCACCACTTTTCTAGGTAGCATCTCACGCTCCATTCATGCTTTTCCCTCTCAATGGTCCTGGGATCATCTGCTCCTAAAATGAAAGATTAATTATGCCCCCCTTTTAGTTAAACATCTTTTATAACTGCAGTTGTGATGAGCACAATTAATTCTGCTAACAATTACTCACCATAATAGAGTCATAAAATCCTATCAACGTCATCCTCCATCCCCTTTCACCAGATCCATCTGGAGAAGAGAACAACTATTCAGTGGGGATTCTACCTTCTCACCACCACCACCCCATTCTAAAACTGAGCACACTCATGAAATCTTGTAAGCCAGCAACTTTGTGCCTTTATAGCCCCCCATTTTTAATAGCCAATGCCTAAATTGCCCATCCCTATCAACCCAGTACACTAAGGAAACAAGCTTGTTCCTTGATGTGAAGAATTGTTCTATTCCAATTGGAATTTTGAGCCACTACATCCATAAGCAAAGGTCCAACTCATCAAATTATAGTAATTTATACTTGCTCACAGTATCAAACATCTTTATTTTCATCTGGACGAGTTCTGCTCATCTAGCCATCCAAGCTAGGTCAAATGGGCACTAGCTGCAAGTTTGGGAGTTCACGCATGCTTCCTTGAATTTCAGACCAGCTGATCACTTCACTCTCAGTTCTAGCACCGGGTGACTAGGTCAGTGCCATGGCCTGGGGATTTCACATATCTCCATAAACTTCAGACCAGCCAGGTCTTCCTGTTTTCTCTCTCATCTTGAGGTCAACAGGTGTCAGTGGAACACT
>NW_006408540.1:2330303-2330832 GCF_000296735.1 Chrysochloris asiatica
GCCTGGGGATTTCACATATCTCCATAAACTTCAGACCAGCCAGGTCTTCCTGTTTTCTCTCTCATCTTGAGGTCAACAGGTGTCAGTGGAACACTCACAAACTCTGTACATGTTTTCATTGCTGCATTTCCTCCACTTCCACTCATAAGTAGCCCCAGGTGGTCACCAGTGAGCATACTACTTATGGGTTCCCTTTGAGTTTCAGTCATAGAAGGGGGTTTGCCCCATCTTGTTGATATGCCTCTTGTAGATAGCATACTTAAGGATCGTGTTTCCTTATCTATTCTGCGCTTTATGTCTCTTGACTGGTACATTTAATCCATTTACATTCAGTATAATTATCAATAGGTATGAATTGATTGCTGCTATTTTCCTGTGTGTTTTTTTGTGGTGGTGCTAGATTATTTATTCTACATAATTTTCTATGCTGAGTTAAATTTGTTTGTAGGTTTTCTTTTCATTTACATTTCTGTTGTGTTAATGATTACTAAATATTTCTGATTTTCCTTTTTATTATTTTGATGTGTGG
>NW_006408540.1:2332143-2339389 GCF_000296735.1 Chrysochloris asiatica
GAATTGATGCTTTTGAGTTATGGTGTTGGAGGAGAATATTGAAAGTGCCATGGGCTGCCAAAAGAACCATCTGTGTTGGAAGAAGTGCAGCCAGAGTGCTCCTTGGAGGCCAGGATAACCAATCTTTGTCTCTCATACTTCAGACATATTGTCAGGAGGGGCCAGTCACTGGAGAAAGATATCATGTTTGGTAAGGTGGAGGGTCAGAGAAAAAGAGGAAGACGCCAGCGAGATGGATTGGCATTATGGCAGCATCAATGGACTCAAGTGTGGCAACAATTGTGAGGTTGGCCCAGGACCGAGCAGTGTTTTGTTCTGTTGTGCATAGGGCCTCTATGAGTCGGTACCAACTCAATAGCACCTAACAACAACAACATATCTGGATTGGACTCCTCTTTTGGCACTGTAAAATCACCGTAAAGTCAGTGATTCAAACCTACTAGCTGACCCTTGGAAATTATACAGGGCCTCTATGAGTCAGAACCAACCCAACAGGACTCCACAACAACAATATCTGGATTGAATTCTGGGTGGTGTTGTCATGAGTAAGCTCAAGTTGTTGTCTGCTGTGTTTTGTTTGTTCTTAGTGCAGAGAACACCCTTTATCATTGTTTGCAAAGTTGGTCTGGTCACTACAAATTCCTATAATTTCTGTTTATCAGGAAATTTCCTATTTTTGCCATCATATTTGAGGGACAGTTTTGCTGGGCATGTGATTCTTGGTTGGCATTCCTTTTTTTTCAGAATTTTGTGTATTTTATTCCATTGCCTTCTTGTCTGCATGGTTTCTGCTGAGAAATCAGAGCTTAGTCTTACTGTTCTCTGTTGTAGATAACTTTTTACTTTTCCTGAGCTGATTTCATAATTCTTTATTTGTCTTTGATTTTGGACAGTTTGATTATGATACATAGGTCTTTGTGGTTTTTCTTTTGGGATCTGTCCTGTTTGTGGTTCATTCAGCTTCTTATATGTGTATCTTCTTGTCTTTCATGATGTTAGGGATGTTTTCTTCCAACAACTCTTTCACGATTTCCTCTGTGCTTATCTCTTCCTGCTCTGGAATTCTGGTCACCTATAAGTTGTTGCTCTTCATGGTGTCCAACAGAACTTTTAGGCTTTCTTTGAATTTTCTTCATTCTTTTTACTGATTGTTCTTCCATCATACTAGTATTGAGAGATTTATTTTCAAGCTCACTATTTCGGGCTTCCATTACTTTGCATCTACTCCTTTTTCCCCTTTCAATGTATTGTCCATTTATGAGATCTTAATGTTAGTCTTCTGGATTTCTAATTGCAGGTTTTGTATTGTTTCCAAAATTTGATTTATTTGGTCTGTTTGTTCTTGTAATGTTTTCCTAAATTCTTCTTAAATTTTTATTATATTTTCCTTGATGTCTTTGATCTGTCTGTCAATCCTGTGAAGATACCTAATTATCATTCTTTTTCAGTTACTTCTATTACCTTTTATTCCTCAGAAACATATTCTGGCTCTGCATGTTTTTCATAGGTTTGAGCAATTATCTCTTATTTCTTAGTATGAGTTAAAATTGTCTACTATCTCTGGGGCATTGTAAGGAGGTGAAAAATATCGGGGGAGCTCTTGCAACTCAGAATTCTGGGTGGAGTTCCTAGTGGCCTCAGTGTTATCTGTGTTCTGGACACTTAATACAGAAGTGGTTCATGAGGGTCTTGATGGGGCTTGGTTCATTGTCTGGTGGGACTACAAGCAAGCTGGGGGAAGGGTGACTAGTTAAATACTGGTCTGGTGGCTCTTCTAGTTTTGTAGGTCTGAAGCAGAGTTCACCTGACTCCAGGCATCAAAATGGCACACCAAATAATTACAGTCAGCTGCCACCTCACACTGGCCTGGTTCCCAATCACTTGGCTCTGAACTCCCAGAGAACAGGGTCTATTCAGGGAGTGGATGAGGGTGGGAGCTGGCCACACTTCTGGTCACGAGGAGAGCATGGGGAAAAAGAAGAAATTGCACATTTTCCACAGATGCCAGACCTCCCTCCACAACTAACGCTGCTCACAAGATGGTCAAGCTGCATCTGGCCAGCCAGAGAGTCAGTCTCCCTATCTCTCCATCAAGCACTCTATCCACCTCTCTCACCTTTCTTCTGAAGTTCAAGGTGCCAGAATTTTCATACATGTCTGTTTTTTGTCTCCCATATCTTTGTTATAGAGGCTTCATGGAGTGCATCTGCCTAGTCTGCTACCTTTCCATAAGTCTTCAAAATTTCTTATTTTTTAAGATGTTACTCATAGCATTGCTATCTACTATTGTAATCATGAATGGGTTACCTAAATAATCTGTGTCTAATGTGTTGGAGCTCTGGTAACGTAGTGGTTACAAATCGCGCTGTGAACCAAAAGGTCAGCAGTTCGAAACTACCAGCTGTTCCGCGGGAGAAAGATGAGGCATTCTGCTCCCGTAAAGATTTACAGCCTTGGATACACTGTACAGGGTCGCTATGAGTCAGAACTGACTCCACGGCACATAACAACAACAACAACAACAATGTGTTTGTTAGAGTCATGGTGTGGAGCTATGGGGTTAATGTGCTGGACTGCAAAGTTGGTTTGAGTTGCAAGGTTAGCAATCACTCCTTGGAAAGTCAATATAGACTCACTAGGGTCCGAACCAAATCAATGGCACTTACAAAAACAAATTTGCTCGTCAGAGCCCTGGTGTGGTGCTGCAGGATAATGCACTGGACTACAAGGTCGATTTGAACCAAGAGGTCGGCAATTCATGCCCACCAGTTGCTCCCAGATAACCCTAGACAAGATTGTTAGGAGTCTGAACTGACTTGATGGCACTTAACAGAATAGCAACAACAACATCATTATTTATGAAATAATTGTCTTTTTTGTTGTTGTTATCTAGTGCTATTATAAGCTAAATATCACTAGAGGGTGGATTTAACAAGCACAAATTTATTTTCTAGGAGAATAGAAGTCCAAATTCAGGACACCAGTTCTAAAGAACGGCTTTCTTTGTCTGTCAGCTCTGGGGAAGGTCTTCATCTCTTGGGAGTTCAGCATGTGTCTTGACATCAGTCTTTCCTTGGTCCAGAAGTTGCTCTCCATTCCCAGCTCTTTTTTCTTTGTGTTACTAACTTCCTCCCCTTTTATCTCTCTTAATATATATTTAATATACCCTAGGCTTTCCTGGTGGAGTCCTGGTGTGGCACTGTGGGTTAATGCACCAGACTGCAAAGCTGTGTGAACTACAAAGAAGGTGAGTCAAGCTCACCAGCTTCTCCTCAGAAACCCTATACTGGGTCGCTATTGGTTGGAATTGACTCGATAGCACTTAACAACAACAACAAGCCTTTCCTGGTATACCACATTACATGACAATTCTGTTGCTAACACAAATTTTCCAGATCTTTCCTGAAGTTTTTCCTTTCTTCTCTCTCATTTGAGTCTCCTTTCCCCTTGCTTTTCTTTAAGATTTTATAATTAATGTTAATTAATTACTATGAACTTTTACATAGGAAACTAGCATCAAAAAATTTGTTCTCAAGCATTAATATATTTGACATTTCTACTTTTGACTAACTGTAAATGCCTTCAAATTGTTATTCCATACAGTAGTTTTGCTGGAGGTGATCGTTTTAGTTCACACTACAAGGTTGTTGTCCCTTGGCAAGTAAGTAAGCTGGCCATCCACCCACATTTACATTTTGAATTCCTTTGTTGTTAGTGACTCTTAAGGTCATACATATTTCATGGCAAAAAATATGCATTACTGTAGTATTTAGGAACTGGAGGATATAAAAGTATGCTAGGAGTCTGTTACAGTTGAAAAACCAAGGTATGTAAACAAACAAGATTTGCCACAGGATTTTAGTTTTGTTATTTTTTAGTTCATACATTAAAGAAGTTGTCAAGAAATGCATACCTAAAAAAGAAAAAAGGAGAGTCGTTTTTCTCATCCTGATTAAGGCCTAGGACAAGGCAAGACACTTTTTGTGTTTTATCTAACACCCTTTATGTTGTTCTTGTTGCTAAGTTCCATCAAGTCAGTTCCTATTTATAGCGACACTCTTCAGGGTTTCCAGGAAGTGGCTGATAAGTCTGAAGTGCTGACCTTGTGGTTCAAGCTGACCTTTCAGTCCAGTGCTTTATCCTACAATGCCACCTTTGGACTTCTTAAAGTCACAAAATAAAACAAATGTCGAATTTTAAGAACATAAATACTCACACTGTTCTGCTTAAAATAAAGCTATATATTTTCTTATAAAAGAAAAGGTGTCAGAATTATAACAGAAGAATGAATTCATGTTATTAAGAATTGACAATTAAAATATTAAAATTCTGACATTATAAAAATGCTCATAAATGCACAGCCACCATTTGATGTCAGGATAATATTGTAGTCATTAAAAAATAATATCACCTAGATATTCCATTCTGAACAAAAAAATTACATATTAGAATTTTATTAAATAAAATTAGCATTTCTCAAGATGTGTTAACATCTACTTTGGGTGGCTTTTATATTTGTGAACAGTAAATATGAGCAATAAATACATATTTTTAAATGGTGAGTTACATTTATTTTTTTATTTTAATCACATATCGAGTTCTCCAATTTGTAGGAAATACAACAAATTAAAACTCATATTCGAATCTGCGTTCAATATTTATATGCATATTTAAACATGTTACAGGTAAATTTCTTATTACTATGATACCCTATTTTATAGTCAACTTAACTCTGTTGTTGTTGTTGTTGTTATTGCTGTTATTAGGTGCCATCAAGTCAGTTCTGACTCAGAGGAACCCTGTACACAACAGAACAAATTACTGCCCAGTCCTGCCATGCTCACAATTGTTGATATATTTCAGTCCATTGTTGCTGCCACTCAGTCCATCTCATTGGAAGCCTTCCTCTTTTTGGTGACCCTCCACTTTATTAAGCATAATGTCCTTGTCACTGTGGATTCACCTATATGTTCATCAATAAAATATGTAACATACTTATAGAACAAAATTTATTCATTTTTTATTATCTGCATATTAAAGCAACATTGATATATGTTGTTGTTGTCAGGTGCCATCAAGTCGGAACCGACTCATAGCGACCCCATGCACAGCAGAACGAAACAATGTTCGATCCTGGGCCAACCTCACTACTGCTGCCACACTGGAGTCCATCAATGATGCCACCTGGCTGATCCATCTCGTTGGGGGTCTTCCTCTTTTTCTCTGACCCTCCACCCTACCCAGCATGACATCCTTCTCCAACGATCGTTTCCTCCGGACAATATGTCCAAAGTAGGAGATACGAAGCTTAGCCATCCTGGCCTCCAAGGAGCACTCTGGCTGCACGTCTTCCAAAACAGATCTATTGGTTCTTTTGGCAGTCCATGGCACTTTCAGTATTCTCCTCCAACACCACAACTCAAAGGCATCAATTCTTCTATGATCCTCCTTATTCACGGTCCAGCTTTCGCATCCATATGAGGCTATTGAAAACACAATGGCCTGGGACAGGCGCTCCCTAGTCCTCAAGCTGACATCTCTGCTCTTCAACACTTTAAAAAGTTCCTGTGCAGCAGATTTGCCCAGTGCAATACGTCGTCTGATCTCTTGACTGCTACTTCCGCGAGTGTTGATAGTTGATCCAAGAAGAATAATATTCTTCTTCTTGGAACATTGATATATAGCTAATCTTTAAATGAACGTTTGAGTTTATCCCTTTATCTGGTATTTGAAGCAAGAAACAATTGATGATTCTGTCTATATGTTGTTGTCTATATGTGCGCTGTTGGTTCCAACTCAAAATGACCCTACATAGAGTTTCCAAGGAGTGGCTGGTGAGCTTGAACCACTGACCTTGTGGTTCAAACTGATTTTGCGTCCAGCGCATTAACCCACAGCGCCATATCTGGAAATGCTTTTGCAAACGTATTTTCTAAAATTGTTTAATCACACAAATGACAGTATGATAAAAACTTTGTCATGAAGTTGATTCTAATTCATGGTGACCTCATGTGTGTCAGAGCAGAACTATGCTCCATAAGGTTTTCAATGACTGTAAGCTTCTGGTAGCGTAGTGGTTATGAATCGGGCTATGAACCGCAAGGTCAGCAGTTCGAAACTCCCAGCTGTTCCACGGGAGAAAGATGAGGCTTTCTGCTCCCGTAAAGATTTACAGCCTAGGAAACCCTGTACAGGGTCGCTATGGGTCGGAACCGACTTGACAGCACTTAACAACAACAACAAAGTTTACAGAAGTGTCTATGAATGTCACCAATGTGTTTTGCTGAAATACTAAATGGAAGATTCGTGGTTTGAATTCCCCCAGGGATGTCAAGAAAGTGGCATGGTATTCATTTACAAAAGATTACATGCACAGAAAACCATACAGAACATAATTCTACTCTAAAACATGAGCGTACCATGACATAGAATTAACTTCACTGCAGTGTTCCTTTTTTCGGTGGGTTTGTTTTTTTTTTCTGATCTAAGTAGATCACCAGGCCTTCCTTGCACAATGCCAATAAACGGTAACCTTTCAGTCAACAATCAAATGCAAACCATTTGTGTGACTCAGGAACTTTAGAACAATTGTTGTTGACACTGTTGTTGTTAGGTGCCATCAAGTCAGTTACAAATCATAGCAACCCTACACACAACAGAACAAAACACTGCCTGGTCCTGCACCATTCTCCAATTGTTACTTTCATTCAATTGGTGCTGCTGCTGCTGTTGTTGTTATATGCTGTGGAGTCAGTTCTGACCCATAGCGACCCTGTACAGAGTTTCCGAGGCTATAAATCTTATGGGAGCAGAAAGCCTCATCTTTCTCCCGCAGAACAGCTGGTAGTTTCAAACTGCTGACCTTGTGGTTTGCAACCTGATTTGCAACCACTACGCTACCAGAGCTCCTTTCAATTGGTGCTACCACTGTGCAAATTCATCTTAGTGGGGGTCTTCTTCTTTTTGGTTGACCCTCCACTTAACCAAACATGATGGCCTTCTCCAGGGTCTGGTCCCTCCTGATAACATGTCCAAATTACGAGAGACAAAGTCTTGCTATCCTGGCTTCAAAGGAGCATTTTGGTTGTACTTCTTACAACACAGATTTGTTTGTTCTTCTAGAAATTCATGGTAAGTTTAATATTCTTCTCCAACACCATAACCCAAAAGTATCAATTCTTCTACAGTCTTTCTTATTCATTGTCCAACTTTCACATGGATATGTTGTTGTTGTTGTTGTTGTTGT
>NW_006408540.1:2339880-2341837 GCF_000296735.1 Chrysochloris asiatica
TGAGTGTTGATAGTTGATCCAATAAGTATGGTGAAAGAACACAACCTTGCCGCACACCTCTCCCAATGTATATGAGGCTATTGAAAACATCAAGGTTTGGGGCATGCACACCTTACATCTCAAATAGACATCTTCGCTCTTAAACACTTTAAAAAGTCTTGTGCAGCAGATTTGACTAACACCATACATCATTTGATTTCATGACTGCCGCTTCAGTCACTGTTGATGGTGGATCCAAGCAAAATGAAGTCTTTGACAACTTCAATCTTTCCCTTATTTATCATGTTATTGATTGGTCCAGTGGTGAGGATTTTTATTTTCTTTGTATTGAGGTTCAACCCATACTGAAAATTGTGGTCTTTAAACTTCATCAATAAGTATTTTAAATCATCTTCATTTTCAGCAGGCAAGGTTGTATCATCTGCATACACAGGTTGTTAATAAACCTTCCTCTAATCCTGATGCCAGATTCTACTTCGTATATCTAGGTTCTCAGATTATTTACTCAGCATACAGATTGAATAAATGTGTTGAAAGAATACAACCCTACCACATACTTTTCTTGATTTTAAACCATTCAAATTCCTCTTGTTCTATTCAAATGACTGTCTTTTGGACTACGTACAAGTTCCTCGTGATCACAGGTTAAGTATTCTGGAATACTCATTCTTCGCAATGTTATCTGTAGCTTGTCATGACCCACACATTCGAAAGCCTTTGCATAGTCAGTAAAGCCTTTGCATAGTCAGTAAACATCTTTCTGGTATTTTCTCATTTTAGCCAAATTCCATCTGGTATCAGCAATTATACTCTTCATTCCACATCCTCATCTGAATCCTACTTGAACTTCTGGTAATTCCCTGTTGTTGTATTGCTCTAGCGGTTTTGAAATATCTTCAGCAAATGTCTTCATGGTCAAGTCTAGTTTGAGGAGACAGTTCTTCCCCAGTCCTATTTTGAATGCCTGCCAACCTGAGTGACTCATCTTCTAGCACTATATCTGACAATGCTTCACTGCTATTCATAGGTTTTCAGTGGCTAAACTATTCAGAATTAGTCCACCTAGTCTGTTTTAGCCTGGAAGATTATTTCCTAGTCTAGTCTGCTTTAGTCTGGAAGCTTAGATATAACCTGCCCATCATGGTAACCCTACTGGTATTTAAAATACCAGTGGCATAGCTTACAACATCACAGTAACATGAAAGCCACCACAGTACAATAAACTGACAGACGAATGGTTGTTAGAACAATTAAGAGGCAAAAGGCATATCTTTTCCCTATGCCGTGCAAAATAGAAAATTCACCTATCACTTATGGGTAAAACTCAAGTCTTTTCATTTGCCAAGTTTCCTTTCTCTTCTGGGCTGTATGCATCAGCAGTAGACTTTTAAAACTTTATTAATAGGGGTATTATTCTGTGGGAGGTTAAAAAACAAAACACTATTGTTTGTGATAAAGAAAATTATATTTGTTACTTTACAGAGCATGACATTTGGCTTTATCACAATGCAAATGTGGAAACGTGGATTTTGTGAATGGTTTTGTTCTCAGATTTTAGAGACTAGTTAAAATTTGTATAACAAATTATAATTTTTATGTGCTCTCATAACTTGCTATTTCCACAATCATCATTATATATGTTGACTTTCTAAGGAAAGATATTTTGAAATCTCTAAGTTCCCTGCAGTTCAAATGCAAATATCTTCAGTTCAACCAGACAATATTTTTAAATTGTCCTATTTTTGTCCATATTTATTTTCATCTAGCAATTTACATTTATTTAATTTAACTGTCTGTCTTAATTTATTAATAAGAGTTTTAATATAAGATTTTTTAGTCTCTTACATGGAGTCCTGAGGTGACACTGCAGGATAAGCTTTGGACTGCAATGTTGGCTGTTCAAACTCACCAGCCGCTCCCCAGAAACCCTATATAGGTTCACTATGCATCAGAACCT
>NW_006408540.1:2344547-2346257 GCF_000296735.1 Chrysochloris asiatica
AAATAGGGAGCCAGAGATACCAAGTTATAATTAAATCCATTGTTGCTGTTATGTGCCGTGGAGTCAGTTCCGACTCATAGCGACCTTGCATAGGGTTTCTCAGGCTGTAAATCTTTATGGGAGCAGAAAGCCTCATCTTTCTCGCACGGAACAGCTGGTAGTTTCGAACTGCTGACCATGAGATTAGCAGCCTGATTCATAACCACCACGCTACCAGAGCTACCAAAAAAAGGGAATAGTGTAGACACAGAACTTCCAAATTGCTAGAAAGTCAAGTAGACTTCAAGATGAAGCAGACTGTTTTCAGTAAGGAAAAATGTAGTAAATTGTTTATTTTATTAAGAAAATATTTTCTTAACTTTCTGCAGCATTGGCTAAATACAATATTTGCCTTTTTGTGATTTACTAATTTCACTCATCATAATGTTCTCCAGGTTTATCTACAGGAAAAAAAGTTGTAATTAATACACCTGCACATCAAAATAAGAGGAAAATCGGAAAGATTTAGTAAGTATTAACACAACAGAAATGAAAATGAATAGGAATGCCACAAAATTAACTCAGTGCAGAAAATTATGTAGAACAAAGAAATTAGCAGCACCACACACACAAAAATAAATAAACAGAAAAATGGCAGCAATCAATTCATACCTATTAAGAATTACGCTGAGTATAAACGGATTTTAAGCAACAGCCAAGACACAGAGAAAGCAGAATGGATAAGAAAACTGGATCCTTCAATATGCTGTCTACAAGAGACACATCAAAAATATGGAGACAGTCTAAATGTCCATCAGAAAAAATGGTTAAACAAACTTTGGTACATACACGGAATGTAATGAAATGCAATGTTGAAAAATAATGATGAATCTGCTAAACATCTCACAACATGAATGAACTTGGAGGGCATTATACTGAGTGAAATTAGTCAATCACAAAAAGGCACATATTGTATTTAACCATTGCTATAAAAAGTTAAAAGATTTTCGTAATAAAATAAACAATCCAGAGGGAGGGAAGTGGAAAAATATTTCTGGGTTACCCAGTAGGCATATGTTAGTATGGGTGACAAGGCAGACAGTAAACAACAAGAAGGAGATTAGTAGAGGAAAGACAAAGGTAGCAGGAGATACATGGAGGAATGTAATAGTTAAAATGACTAAAGGTTGTTGTTGTTGTTGTTAGGTGCAATCGAGTCAGTCCAACTCATAGCAACCCTATGCATAACAGAATGAAACACTGCCCAGTCCTAGGCCAACCTCACAATCCATCTCGCTGGGGGTCTTCCTCATTTTCTCTGACCCTCCACCTCACCAAACACAGTATCCTTCTCCAGTGACTGGTCCATCCTGACAATATGTCTGAAGTATTAGAGATGAAGTTTTGCCATCTGGCCTTCAAGGAGCACTGTGGCTGAATTTCTTCCAACACAGATCTGTTGGCAGCCCATGGCACTTTCAATATTTTCCTTCAACACCATAACTCAAAAGCATCAATTCTTCTAAGGTCTTCCTTATTCACTGTCCAGCTTTCCCATGCATATGAGGTTATTGAAAATACCATGGCTTGGGTCAAATGCACCTTAGTCCTCAAGCTGACATCTTTGCTCTTCAACCATTGATGGTTGATCCCAGAAGAATGAAGTCCTTGACAATTTCAATCTTTTCTCCATAGATAAGAATGTTGTTTATTGGTCTAGTGGTGAGTATT
>NW_006408540.1:2347883-2355414 GCF_000296735.1 Chrysochloris asiatica
CCAGGTAGCTGTTGTACAAATTTCTTGGCATAGATGACTGAGTGGCTCCAGGGTTACATCAGTTTGTTGAAACGTTTCTATTTGTATTCGATCAGTTTCTGAAGCCTGTTTTTCCATAATGTGTTCAGTGCACCTTGAATTTCTTCCTTCGGTACCATCAGGTTTTGATCATATACTACCTCTTGAAATGTTTGCACAGTGAATTCCTTCAGTTCTTTCCAGCATAGTAAATCCTCTGATTGTCTGATTCAAAATGGCTAATAACAATCTATTTCAGTTCATTAACACCTAGAATACTGAACTTTTTATGTTCCATTTAGTTTTATACAACTTCCAGTTTTACTAGATTCATGCTACTTAATCCCAGGTCATGATTATTAATGAAAATTTCAACTGTTTCTTCTCATTTTGAGTCTTGTCCCATTAGCAAATGAAGATCCTGAAAACTCTGTTCCATCCACATCATTAAGGTCAGCTCTACTTTGCGGAGGCAAAGTTGTGCCTTCCAAGCTGAGTTGAGTTTTGTCTTCCAGCACAAAGTCAGACATTATTCACCTGCTATTCCTAAGATTTTCAGGGGTTAACCTTTCAGAAGTGGTTCACTTCTCCTTCTTCCTAGTCTGATGCTACTGGCATTTAAAATACTGATGGCATAGTTTCCAGCATTACAACACACAACACACCATAGTATAACAAACTGAGAGATGAGTGTTGATCTTTAAACTTTGTGTTAATTTATTACAGCATTAACAGAGAACTAATACAATCATAAATTAAATTAATTTACCTAACTGTCGAGGTCCTATGTCGGGGTCCCGCCTTGACAAGGAAGTGTGGGTGTCACGAAGAAGGGAGATCTGTGGCGAAAGTGATAGAGAAAGAGAGAGACGAAATATGTACAAAAAAGACAGACACACAGATATGATGCAAGCTGGCAGGTAGACAGATCTGCAAACATTTTGCCTAGCATTGCACAGCATTGCATGCAGAATTCACTCTACCTCAGCCTTTTATTCACTGTTTTAGGGAGGGATTTATTACAAAGGAAGGATGTAACTCACTCAGGGAGGATGTCACAAAGGGAGGATGTGATTAAGACAGGATATGGAACTGAAATGTGATTAATCATTCAAAACAGGACATAATGATTCACAGGAACAACTTTTAAGATATTTTCATAGTTTTTCTTAACAATCTAACATTTTTATTTTTACAGAAACAAAGATTCAATCAAGCTGTTATATATTAACTTTTAGGCTTAAATGATCTAGAGTAGCAACGTGCAGGTTCTTAAGGATACATAGCATAAAGCAAGGTTCCTGAAAGGAGCCAAGCTGTCTCTGTACACTTTGCAAACTTTTGTTTGTGAGCAAGATCTCAGGCACTGGGCTTCATTTAGCTATACCTAAAATGCTACATTGTTCTTAATATTCCTATATACTTTCAGGAGGAAGGAGAGCATCTGGGTTAAACTAATCATATTCAGAGGTGGTTTAATGGGGCTGCCACCGATCAACTCAGGGTCTGTGTATGCTGTCCCCAGCACCTAACCCCTAAGTAAACAGGCCCCAATGATTTGTGTACCATCCTTCCCAGAATTCCATTGAAATATTAGTAAAAAATGACAAAATATTCATAAAATGGCCAAAAATAACAGAAAGTGAATACACAGATAATAGGTTTCAATGAATTTGTGAGAGAAAAAATAGATGCAACCATATTGATAAATAAACTGAAGTGGAAGAGTCAATAAAACAAACCTTGAACAGAAAATCCTTTTAATTTAACTGAGCTATTCCTTGCTAAGTCCTGGGAAACATCATATCCCATATAGTCAGGTTTAGATATTGAAAGTGGAAAGTGAGTCCGATTGAGGTGATTATATGAAACAAGGTCTATAGATCATCAGTGTGTGTGTATGTGTGTGTGTGCTCATCCCTATCCGCAAGTTAAAAGGGCTAAGGTTTCTAATGTGGCCGTTGCCTACCAAAGCAAGTCCTTCTCAAATCTGAAGGTGGGAGAAGAAAAAGAGTACAACCCTTCCTGGATCATGTACTTAAAGTGAAGATTTATTTATATTTGTCAAGTCAATGTCACAAACTTAACAATGCAATAGTCTAGCTGATTAAAAAAGATATTAAGAAAGCAGGTGTAAGATGAAGAAAGAGAAGTAAATAGAACTAATTTCCTCATTTTATGGCAGGAAGTATAGACATATTATCTTAAGAGGGTTGAATTAAGATACAAAATTTAAGCATGCATATTATTTAAAGTTATGAATTTAGCATATTGAGGTAGGCAGCCTCTAAGATGGCTCCCACCAATCTCTGCTTCTGGTTATTCTTACCTTTGTAAAAATCCCCTCCTCTTGAAGGTGGGCTAGGTTTACTGACTTACTGCTAAGGAATAGAATGCAGCAGAAGTGATGGGACAGTATTCAAGATTGCCCACTGCCTTTGAGTCAATTCCAACTCAGAGACCCTATATTGTTGTTCTTAAGTGTCATCGTGTCAGTTCTGACTCTTAGTGACCCTGTATAGGGTTTCCAAGGAGAGACTGGTGGATTTGAACCTTGTGGTTTGCAGTCCAGTGCTTATCATACAGTGCTATTCCAGGACTCCTAGAGAGAGCCTATAGGACAGAGTAAAACTGTATCATAAGGTTTCTGATACTGAAAATCTTTTCAAAAGTAAACAGTCTCATCTTTCTCCACCAGTGCGGCTGGTGGATTTGAATCAGCAACTTTGTTGTTAGCAACCCAACACTTAACCCACTGTGCCACCCAGACTCCTTCATCAGAAATTTGATTATATGTATTTTTTAAATTAAAAACAAAAACAAAAACCTTCAGTGCGTTTTCTTACTCTTGTCTCGCTTGGCTCATTCACTCCAGAGGAAACTTGCCCAGTGTAAAGGCCTAAAGGAATTCTTGTGCAAACAGCTAAGCACTCATCTATTAAGTGATAGGTTGGTCATTCAAACTTTCCAAGTGATTTTGTAGAAGAAAGACTTGGCTCTCTAAATTTTCATCCAAATCACAACAAATAATAGTTCAGGCTGAAACTGTGTAAACTGATCTTAGTAATCAATGAAGAAAATTATGATTGTTCTGTGGCCTTTAACAATTTTAGTCAAAGTACTAAAAACCTCTCTTACTTTCAATTATAAATGTATGTTGTTAAGTTCTGTCAAGTTGGTTCCAACTCATAGCAACCTTGTATAGAGTTTCCCAGGAGCTTGTGGGTTTGGACCACCAACTTTGCAGTTAGCAGTCCAGTGCTTATCCTACAGTGCCATACCAGGACCTCAAAGAAAAAATTATAAAAAAAATAATTATTTGTTGTTGTTACTGCTAAATACTCTCAAGTCAGTATTGGTTGACAGTGTGACTTTATGTACGACAAAACAAAACACTGCCCAGTCGTATGCCATACTTACAATAGTTACTGTGTTTAAGTCCATTATTGCAATGATGGGGCAATTCATTTTGTTGAGGCTCTTCCTCTTTTTTGCTCTCTACCAATCATAATGTCCTTCTCCAGGAAAAGCATGGGTTCCTCCTGATCACTCATTCTGACTGTACAGATTTCTTAGTTCTTCTGGCAATTCATGGTGTATTCAGTATTCTTTTACACCATAATTCAAATGCATAATTTTTCTCCTGACTTTCTTATTCATTGTCAAGATTTCACGTGTATATAAGGCAGTTAAAAATGCCATGGCTTAGGCCAGACACATCTTAGTCCTCAAAGTGACATTTTTTTTTTTTTTTTAACACTTTAAAAACTGACTGCTGATTCCATATATGTTGATTGTGGATCCAAGTAAAATTAAATCTTTGGCAACTTCAATCTTTTCTCCATTTATCTTAATGTTGCTTAATGGTCCAATTATGAGGATATTTGCTTTCTTTATGTTGAGATGTAATTTATACTAAAGCTGTACTAAGTGCTTCATTGGTAATTGCTTCAAATCCTCTTTGCTTCCAGCAAGCAAGATTATGTTATCTGCCTATCTGTAGTTGTTAATGAGTCTTCCTCCAATCTTGATAGCATGTTTTTCATCATCCAGTCTAGCTTCTTGAACTATATGCCCAGCACACAGATTGAATAAGTATACTAAAAGAATACTGCCCCAAGGCACACCTTTACTGATTTTAAACCACACAACACCACCTTGATTTGCTTAACAACTGGCTCTTGGTCTATGTACAGGGTCCGCATCCCATTTTTCATAATGCTACCTATCATTTCATAGGAATCACACAATCAAATACATTTGCATAGTCAATAAAACAGAGGTAAACATCCTTCTGGTATTCTCTGCTTTCAGCCTAGGTTCTTCTGATATCGGCAATAATATCCGTCATTTCACATGGTAGAAACATTGTGAATTTAAGTGTTTAATTTCTTTGAAGAAACGCATCAAACGTTTTTATCAACAATAGTTTGAATAGTGCTTTTCCTTCTCTTCGTATAAGTGAACATCTTTTCTATATTTTAGTAAATTGTCAGGTTACTTTCTAAGTTTAAATCAACTTCTGACATTTTATTCTTTCCTTACTTGATGTTGCAAAATATTTTCATACGTTCCTTTAACATAAAGTGTTTAGTGTCACTTCCCACTTCCTCTGCGACATCTTCATCCTTTTCATTACAGCCATTTCCCTCATTTCTGTGGATAAATTCACCTTCACTAATGGACCTGGTGTGACACTTTGGGTTAATGCGCTGAACTGCAAGGTCAGTTTGAATCATAAAATCAGTGGTTTAAGCTCGCCAGCTGCTCCTTGAAACCCTTTATTTGGTTTCTATGAATCAGAACCAAATCAACGGCATTTACCAACAACAAGCTGTTATGTGGTGGGCAGTGTCCATAGTCCCATGGTTAGCTATTACTCCATCGATATTTGAATCAAGTTTCAGTTCCAACTTAATCACTTCTCTTTTTGTGTTACTGTACTTTCATCTTTTTTGGAGAATGCTATCTTGTAATTATCCATTTTTGTAAAGTGTCACTCTGGGACAAGGAGGCAACACGACTGTATGCTTTTTTGTCTTTGCATGAAATGAATAATAGACAATAATCAATTACTCAAAGATTTTGACAGAATTAAATAATTAGTCACTGACATTGATACCTATCTTTTATTTACATAATGATTTGCAGACTGAAGTTCATACTTGAGAATTTATTCAAAAATGCAATTGGAAACATGTTGGAAGACTGACACTATTTAACTGAAATCCATGCATATTGGAGTCGAGTAACATAAGAATTTAATATATATCTACATATGTCTATGTGCTGTTGTTGTTGTTAAGTGCCATTGAGTCAGTTCCGACCCATAGTGACCCTGTACAGGGTTTCCAAGGAGCAGCTGCTAAGCTTGAACGACCGACCTTACAGTTCAAATGGCTTTGCAGTCTGACGCATTAACCCACAGTGCCACACCATGACTATATTTATATGTGATGATATAATCATGGCAAAAACTGGAGGTTCAAGTTCATCCAGAAGCACTTTGCAAGAAAGGTCTGATGATCTACTTCTGTAAAGGCAGCCATTAAAAACCTTATGGAAACTAGCTCTACCCTGAAATACGTAGGGTCACCATGAATAGGAAATTATATATAGAAACCAGTTAAAATGTGTACTAATGGATAGTGGCTGTATTTGTGACTTGAATGAGAAAAAATCAAGAAAAAATTGAAGGGAGATAAAAAACCTTCATTGAAACAAACCATACATTTTCCCATTTATGTAATGTTATTGTTAAGTGCCATCAGGTTAGTTCCAACACATAGTGACATTGTATGGGGTTTCCAAGGAACGACCAGTGGGTTTGAACCACTGACCTTGCTGTTAGCAGTCCAGTGCTTTTCCTACAGTGCCACACCAGGACCCTTTTATGTATTCATGGTAAATGCAACTATATTTATGTGTACATATGTATCTAATTGAATAAAAATAAATAAAAATACAATTAGCAAAAATTGAAAAGACAAGGCAAATAGATAAGCTATTTTCTCATCTTTCATAACAGAGTCAGTTGATACTGTTTATAAATGAGAAAACAAGACATAAGCATAATACTTCATATTATAGACATAATGACCAAGAGAACTAGTTAAAAAAAAGTTAAATGTGGTAATTCCTGTCAAATTGGTGTAGAAGTAGAAAATGAGAAAATTTCAGCTTGGCACTTTATAATCTTCTCTAATGTTCAATTTTCTTTATTACCATGTTTATCTTAGTTCTATAATTTAAAAAATAAGTAGACTTAGTATATATCCTCTAGGTGCTTGCACTCAGGTTCTACATCACATACATAATTAGAATACCACAAGGGCAGTATCATTCAACACTATGATTATCCATTTGAAAATATGTATATAATATGATCATTTTTCCTTAAGGAGTGTAGTAGGAACATTAATGAGAAGATAGGAAGCATTACATTTAAAACATCTGTGATCATTAAGAAGACAGTGAATGACTAGCACCATAAACTACTAAGATGAATTAAGGTAAGGAACAGGACAGCACTAAGAATAGAAACCTAGAATTTGAAACCAATTTAAATATTCTATGGTCAGCTATACTACCTACTAGAAAGCCATGTCAGTTTCCGTCTTAAGTGGACTAAGACACTTTGCAGTTACTAAAGTATTAGGTAGACTTAATAGAAAAATGGATTCTGATCCTAAGAGATTTTCTACAGCATGCTCAATGTTGAGTAATTTAAATAGAAGTGATTTGTTTCTTTCAAAACTAGTCACATTTAGGGTACATAAATATTGGGGGATGGGTGATCAAATTTGCCAAACTGAATTGGTGAGTAAAGGTTAAATGGCCTTTTATTGATGTTTTAAAATCTTGGAGAGCATGATGGTATGATAGCTTTGTTGGGTTTTCTGCTGCTGTTCTAAAGAGAACATGTTTTGATTTTTTTTTTTTTTTAATGACACTGAAAGATAGTGTAGATTTTAATTTGTGTATGATATAAGGTTATGGGCTAGTAATAGACACTCTTCTTTCCACGTTTTGTGTTGAAAGATGTCATAATAATGTGAAAAATTATATTTTGTTTACCAAGAGAAGCAGAAGATCTGATTACACCATCTCAATTTTCAGAATGGCTGATGTAAATGGACAAAAAGAATGAAATAAATTGGCAAACCACGTGTAAGAGAACATCTGTTGTCCAATTTCATACATAGTAATTAAGGCAAATAGCCTGTTTGTTTGGCCCTTACTATCTATGAGTGCATGGAAAAGGCATCTTGCAGTGATAACTGCTCCTTCCCAGGACTGTCAGAATGGTTTTGACTTCACAGAATCTATAAAAAGAAGCCACAGGTACTATATTTAATAGTTAGCATGCTTTCTCCACCATCAACAGCAACAAACAAAAAGGTAGAGAGAGTCAATATTTATAGAAGGTTCCTTACATCATTGTACGCACATACACACAAACAAACCTTCACAACATCTTTTCCAGTATGTCTTATGTTTTGCAACAACATAT
>NW_006408540.1:2356436-2360329 GCF_000296735.1 Chrysochloris asiatica
GCCAGGTGGCATCATTGATGGCTTCAAGTGTGGCAGCGGTAGTGAGGTTGGCCCAGGATCGGACATTCTTTCATTCTGCTGTGCATGGGGCCGCTATGAGTCTGTTCCGACTCGATGGCACCTGGCAACAACAACAACATATGGGACCAAAGCAACTCAATTAATTAGGTAGGAACTTTAGAGGGCAGTGAGTATATGCTAACTTTGCAGGCACAGCTCTGAAAAGGAGGGATTAGGATGATTGCACAACTTAAAAAATATTATCAGTCACTGAACTGTGCATGTAAAAACTGTTGAATTGGTATATGTTTTGTTGTGTATATTCTCAACAGCAATAAAAACAAAATTAAATTAAAAATTGTCAGTTTATATTATGTTGTTAGGTGCCATCCAGTCAGTTCTGACACTATGCACAAACAAAAAAAAAAACACTGCCCAGTCCTGCGCCATCCTCATAAATGCTATGTTTGAGCCCATTGTTGCTGTTACTTTTTGTAGGCCTTCCTCCTTTTCCCTGACCTTCCACTTTTCCAATAATGATGTCCTTCTCCAGGGACTGGTCCCTCCTGATAATGTATACAAAGTACAAGACACATAGCCTCACCATTCTAACTTCTAAGGAGCTTTCTGGCTCCAACACAGATTTACTTGTTCTTCTAGCTATATGTCTTAGTTTCAATATTCTTCAACAACACTATAAATCAAACACATCCATTCTTCTACAGTCTTCCTTATTCATTATCCAACTTTCACATGCATATTGTTGTTGTTGTTAAGTAAATCTTTATGATGCAGTCTAGTCAGTTCTGACCCATAAAAACTCTGTATAAGGTTTCCAAGGAGTGGCTGGTGAGTTTGAATCACAGACATTGAAGTTAGTAGTCCAGTACTTATCCTACAGTGCCACACCATGATTCCATACAGATTGAATAAGTATGGTGAAAGGATACAACTGTGACAAATACCTTTCTTTACTTTAAAACATGCAGTACATGAGTCAGAACCAACTCCATGGCGCATAACACCAGCCACAGTCCATTCAAATGACTGCCACTTAGTCTCTCCTCAAGAGAACAAAGACATATTCTGGAATACCCATTCTTCACAATGCTATCCATAGTTGGCTATAAGTCACACAGTCAAGTGCCTTTGCATAGTCAACACAGCAAAAGTAAACATCTACCTGGTATTATTCTCTACTTTCAGCCAAGATCCCCCTGATGGCAGTAATAATAATCCTCATTCCACATCTTCTTTTGAATTGGGCTTGAATTTCTGGTAGCTTCTTACCAATGTGCTGTTTCAATCATTTTCCAGTTACCTTCAGCAAAATTTTGCCTGAATATGATAATAATGATTGTTGTTACTGTTAAATGCCATTGAGTTGGTTCTGACTCATAGTGACCGTGTATAGGGTTTCTGAGACTTTAAATCTTTGTGGGAGCAAAAAGTCTCATCTTTCTCCCAAGGAGTGGCTGGTGAGCTTGAATCACCGATCTTGTGATTCACAGTCCAATATTTATTGGATTGTTCAATAATTTTCACATTCAACTAGGTCACATTTCTTTGGAATTGGCACAAATATGAATCTCTTCCAAACAGTTGGCCAAGTAGTTGTCTTCCAATTTTTTTACATAAACAAGAAAGCTCCTCCAGTGCTACATCAGTTTGTTAAAACCTTTCTATTTGTATTCTATCAATTCCCAGAGCCCTGACTTTTGCCAATGCCTTCAGTGCTGCTTGGACCTTTTCCTTCAGTACCATAGTTCTTGATTATGTGGTACTGATTGATTGTACATCGACCAATTTTTTTGGTACAGTGTATCCCTGCCATCTTCTTTTTATGTTTCCAAAGTCATTCAATATTTTGCCCCTAGTGTCCTTCAATAATTCAATGCTTTGACCTGAGACCTGAATTTTTATTTCAGTTCTTTCAGCTTGAGAAATGCTGAGCATATTCTTCCCTTTTGGTTTTCTAAGTCCAGGTCTTTGCACATTTCATTACAATATTTTACTTAGTCTTCTCAAGTTGCCCTTTGAAACTTTCCATGCAGCTCTTTTGCTTTTTACTTGTCTGATTTCATCAGACAGATGAAATACGCAGGAATCAGATTGACTACATTTGTGGGAAGAAATGATGGAGAAGCTTAATATCACAAGTCAAAACAAGGCCATGAGCTAACTGTTGAATAGCCCATCAATTGCTCATATACAGGCTCTGAAACTGAAGAAAATGAAAACAACTCAATTGGAGCCAAAATATGATCCTGAGTATAGTCCACCTGGTATAATATTGTGAGTTAATGTACTGGACTACAAAATCAGTTTGAACCACAAGGTTGGTGGTTCAAGCTCACAAGTCACTCCTCAGAAACCCTATACAGGGTCACTATGTGTCAGAACAGACTCGACAGCACTTAACAACATAGCCCACCTGAATTTAGGTCTTTGTTCTAAAGTCAGGTGGGCTATGTTGTTAGAGACCATCTCAAGAAAAGATTTCATGCATTAGACACTAATGACTGAAGACCAAAGGAGTTGTGAGAGGACATTAAAAGAAGAAAGCAAAAGGTCATTTAAAAGACAAAAAAAGGGAAAAGATCAAAGTGGATGTCAGAAGAGACTCTGAAACTTGTTCCTGAGCATAGGGAATCTAAAGTGATTGGAAGAAATGCTAAGTGAAAGAGCTGTGTATACTGGTGGCTGATAAATTTTCCAGTTTATTTCACCTGTGCAAGAAAAACAAACGCTGATTCTATTTTTACTGTTTCCTTTTATCAAATCTCTTGTCTACAATAGATTCCCTATTCAACTCTATCTAAAAATTAAACTTTATTTCCCCCCTCTCTGGGAGTGTGGAGAGCCCCTTTATGATTGTTTTGTTTTGTTTTTTAAAAGATTTTTAGTAATGCACACATATAAAAATAAAAAGGAAATCCTGGAATATGGTTTGGAAAGTTTAAAGAGAAAGGTGTAGAAATATAACAGGCTAGACACCCAGGAGAAAGATTCCATAAAAGGGTTTGTCCTGGGTTTTTTTTAGAAAAATCATATTTGATCTCTTCATTCTTAGGAGGCTCACTAGGATTTAAATCTGTTTACACATCTAGAAACAAAAAAGGGTGGTGAGGACGAGTCTGGCAACATTCTGCAATGTCTTGTAAGGCATCTGCCATAGGAGATGTTCCAAGCAATGTTTCAGGCACCACCCTAGGCAATATCTCAGACAAAAACCTTCAGGCACACCTGGATTAGTCTCATCTGACAGCGTGCAAGAGGTTGATCCATTGGCAGGAGTGACTCACAGAAATGTAGGTACTCAAGGCCTCCAACTTCCTGAGTATCTGTTCACACGTCTCTACTCAAGTTTCAGGATCCCGTTTCTTCCCAATCACTGTCTTCACTCCATTTGAGGTTGGGAATTAATTAACATTGCAATTTAGCCACTCCTACGATAAGATTCTGGATTTAGTTTTTGGCAATGTTGATCTGTTATTATAAGACATAAGGCTTTATTTAAAGGCACAAGTGGAAACTTTACAGGCCTTTGTGTGGTGCTTGAGGTATGATTTTGAAACCATAAACTCATCTTTTTCTTAACACTTTGTCTTTGAAAATAGGACCAACTAATCAGCTTCCTTATGCTTTTCTGATTTTGACAAAATTATAGAAAAGTATGAAATATGAGATTACCCAAAGTCTAGTTAATGTATTTCTATTGCCTCCTCTCTCCATGGATTAGCAGTGCCCTCTTATGACTGCCACTCCTTGGGGAAAAGATGAGGTTGTCTGTGCCCATAAAGATTACAGTCTTTGAAACTCTACATAGGATTGCTATGACTCGGAATCAACTGGATGGCACTTGTTTTGATTTGGTTTTTTATTCACTACTG
>NW_006408540.1:2360909-2379548 GCF_000296735.1 Chrysochloris asiatica
AAAAAGTAGGCTATTGGTCTATTGGGGCCCAGAAGCTGACATATCCCAGAATGGGCAGGTCAGGTAGCAAGCTGAAGTCCCAAGAACCAGAGGTCAGGTGATGAACCAGATGCAGGATACAGGGTGAGTAAAAGCCTGAACTTCACTAGAACTTCCATCTATACTGGATGCAAGACATGTCCTTGTGGAAACTCCAAGAGGCTGCCATTTGAACAGAACAAGGTAATATGAATGGTTTAAAATCAAGAAAGATGTGTGCCAAGGTTGTATTCTTTTACCATACTTATTCAATCTGTATGTTGAGTAAATAATCTTAGAAGCTGAATTTTATAAATCAGGATTGGAAGAAAACTCATTAACAACTTACAATATGCAGATGATACAATCTTGCTTGCTGAAAGCAAAGCGAACTTAAAATACTTGCTGATGTAGATCAAATACCGCAGTATGAATTGCACCTCACTGTAAAGGAAACAAAACCCTTCAAACATGGTCCCAATAAATAACATCATGAAAAATGGCCAAAACATTGAAGCTGTCAAAGGCTTCATTTTTCTTGGCTCCACTATCAACACTCATGTAAGTGGTAGTCAAGAAACCAAAAGATGCATTCCATTAGGCAAATCTGCTGCACAAGGCCCCTTTAAAGTGTTCAAGAGCAAAGATGTCACTTTGATGACATAGGTGTGCCAGGCCCAAGCCATGGTATTTTCAATAGCTTCATATGTGTGTAAAAGTTGGACAATGAATAAGGAAGATTGTAGAACCAGTTGATGTAGTTGAATTACGGTGATGGAGAATATTAAAAACACTATGGCCTGCCAGACGAACAAACAAATCTGTGTTGGAAGAAGTCCAGCCAGAATTTTTCTGAAAGGTCAACATGGAGAAACTTCATCTGTCATACTTCACACTTGTTACAAGAAGGGACAAATCCCTGGAAAAGGACATCATGCTTGATAAAGTGGAGGGCCAGTAAAAAAGAGGAAGACCCCCCAGTGAGATTGATTGGCACAGTGGCAGCAACAATGGACTCAAGGATAACAAGAATTTTGAGGATGGCACAGGAATGAGCAGTGTTTTGTTCTATTATGCATAGTCACTATGAATCAGAACCAACTCAATGACACCTAACAACATAACAATCTTTAAAATGTAAGTTACTAAATTTCTGCTTGTTAAAGCCATCCACTTGTACTATTTCTGTATAGCAACACTAGATAATGAAGACAGCCACCATGAAATTATTAATAATTCTTAAACAAGGTGTCACACTTTTTCATTTTATGAATTAAGCAGCCATCCCTGATTACTAAATCTCTAGCTCTCTAGCTTCTGAAATCTAGTGCGATTTTTTTCCCATTACATGAACTTCCATAGTATTTTTTTCCCGTTATTTGAAAAAATAACATGATTTTTAGTGCATAAGCTAGTTTGCTTTGAAAATTCGTGATTTATAGTGGAAAGAATCCTGAAAAATACATCTCTAAACCTGTACTTTGTACCAGTCCTCAGGATGTGATACTGTCAACCCCTGATTATCTGTGAAGGATAAACTGTTCACTTAGTTAGGAATGATTTATGACACAGTTTTAACACTAAATGTTATTTTCCCACCATCTGTCACGCTTTCAGCCAATTTTACAACATCAATTAGATAATGTTATCCATGGAATGAGAACTAATGGTAACATTTTAAGAATTTTAAGAAACACATATGCATGTGTATGTGTGTATGCTTATGTCTGCATATATATGTATGTGTGCTTATCTATTTCCAGTTTAGGTTTCCAGTGGCTAATCCCTTAGAAGTGAACCACCTATTCCTTCTGCCTAATTTGTCTTAGTTTGGAAGTTCCACTGAATCTTGTCCACCACGGGTGACCCTGCTATTATATGTGTCTATATGAGTCTATCTGTGCACATGAATCTGTGTTTAAATCTATGTGTGTGCTGTTTTTGGGTGTCATCAAGTCAGTTCTGACTCATAGCAATCCTATGTACATCAGAATGAAACACTGCCCAGCCTTGCAATATCCTTACAATTGTTGCTACGTTTGAGCCCATTGTTGCCGGCACTGTGTCAATCTATTACATTGAGGGTCTTTCACTTTTTCACTGACTCTCTAATTTATTAAGCTTGATGTCCTTCTCCAGGGACTGGTGCCTCCTGATAGTAAAAGAGGGCTTCATAAAGTCCCTGGAAAAATTCCATTATCCTTTACAGTTCAATTCAGATTGGTGTTAACAGATGTTGGTTGTCATCGTTGTTCTGGTATATAGCAGCTGGTATTGGCTCTTGTCCAATTGGTGGGGCTGTATAGCTTACAACTGTGGCTTGTCTGTATGACCGCTATTGTAGTCTTCTTTGTCTCTGTGAGCCTCAGATAGGTTTCTGCAATGCGAATATGCTTTCTCATCTCTAAAACCATTCACAAACTTTCAAGATGGCTGAGACAGGTTCTGTCAGCTGCTGCTGCTCATCAGTCACCTTGTCTCTTGTGCATCTATTCAACTCTGTCTCCCAGTAAACACTCGATCCACTTTTCTATATGTTCCTCTGGAGCACAGAGTTTCCAGGGCCGTCCTCTAGATCTGTCTTGCCAGGTTTTCTGTATCCTTGCTATAGACAGCCTCACAGCCATTCTTTCTAGTCTCCCATATTTTTCCTAGATCCAATTCCATTGTCTTTTAATTCTATTTTCCCCATGAATATTTTTTTTAGTTAATAATAAATTTATTTTTTATTACCCTGTGTTACCATGTTCTAAAGGAAAGACTTTTCATTTAAATAACTCTCCAGAACACTAAAGCAGCAAGTCCTGTTGAATGGTCCAGCTCCTAGCCCTGACCCTAAACAGCCTGTACTTGGGCTTCCTTATGGGTTGCTGGACCTCCAGACTCCAGACTTCCTTCAGGCTATGTTGTCCCTGGAATCTTCTCCTTCCTCAGCTGTAGATTTTCTATTCTCATGCTTAACTCTGGAGGCCCCCATGGGCTTCTGTCATAATTAAAAATTAAATACACAAATCACTTCTTAAGCCATCTCATAGGCAGCCAAGTAATCCCCATCATTAGCTGGTGGTCCGAGTGGACTGCATTTTGAGATTTTTGAAAGCAGTGACTATATGGGCTTAGTCTGACTTCATTATCTCATGAACTTTTTAAAGCCCCCTCATATGATCAAAATGCAGGGGATAAAGTCTTACCATGCTCACTAGCAAGGAGCATTCCAACTGTAGTTCTTCCAAGACAGATTCATTTATTCTTCTGCCAGTACATTGTATATTCAATATTCTTTGTCAAGACCATAGTTCAAAGGTATCAGTTCTTGTTTCATCTTCCTTATTCATTTCCCAGATTTCACAGGCAGGTGAGACAATTGAAAACACTATGGTTTGGACCAGGCACACCTTAGTTCTTAAAGTGACATCTTTGATTTTTGTTTTTTAATGTTTTCAAAAGGTCTTTTGTAGCAGATTTGCTCAATACAGACTTTCTTGATACTTTATTTCTTGATTTCTGCTTCCACACACTTTTATTGTGGATACAAGTAAAACAAAATTCTTGGCAACTGCAATCTCTTCTGTTTATTATAATGTTGCTCACTGATCCAGATGTGAGAATTTTTTTATTCTTCATGTTGAGGTGCAATCCATAGTGAAGGCTGTAGGAGTTTTTTGTTTGTTTTATCAGTAAGTGCTTAATGATATTGTTCAATGATTTCTGCATTTCATTTTGTCATATCTCTTTTGAATTGGTACAGATATGGCTCTCTTGCAATCAGTTTGCCAGGTAGCTGTCTTCCAAATTTATTGGCATAAATGCCTTGGACTTCTTCCTTCAGTTTCATTGGCTCTTGCTCATATGCTCTTCAAACATCAAACACTTCTTTTGGTACAGTGACTCTGTGTTTTCTTTCCATCTTCTTTTAGTGCTTGTTGCATCATTCACTATTTTTCGCATAGAATCCTTCAATATTTCAAGTCGAAACTTGAATTTTTTTTCTTCACTTCCATCAGCTTGAGAAATGCTGAGAGTGTTCTTCCCTTTTAGTTTTCTAACTCCAGCTCTTTGCACATTTCGTTATAATATTTGACATTGTCGTCTCTAAGTGGACTTTGAAATTTCCTATTTAGCTCTTTTACCTCCTCATTTATTCCATTTGCTTTAGCATCTCTACACTGGAGAGCAATTTTCAGAGTCTCTTATGACATCCATTTTGGTCTTTTCCTTCTTTTTTGCCTTCTTTATGACCTTTTGCTTCCTTTGTGTATGATGTTCTTGATGTCATCCCACAATTCTTCTGATCTTAGGTCATTAGTGTCTAATGCATCAAGTATGTTCTTGAGTTGATCTCTAAATTCAGGTGGGATATGTTCAAGATCATATTTTGACTCTTGTGGACTTGTTTTCATTTTCTTTAGCTTCAGCCTAAACTTGCATACGAGCAACTGATGGTCTAATCCACAGTCTGCTCCTGGCCTTATTTTGGCTTATCATATGGATCTTTTCTACCATCTCTTTCCATAGATTCAGTCAGTCTGATTTCCATGTAGTCCATCTAGTGAGGTCCATGTGTATAATCATCTTTACGTTATTTTAAAAAGGTACTTTCAATGAAGAAATCATTGGTCTTGCAAAAATCTATCAGGCATTACCCTACAGCACCACACCAGAACTCCAATAGTAGAATATTGTTGTTGTTGTTGTTGTTTCGACATAAAACCAAATGGCCACCACTCCTCTGTCTGTCGTGTTGTGGTGGCTTGAGTTGCTGTGATTCTGAGGACTATGCCACCAGTATTTTAAAGGACCAGCAGGATCACCCATGGTGGACAGGTTTCAGATGAGCTTTCAGACAAAGACAGACTAGGAAGAAAGAGTGATGAGCTACTTCCAAATCACTAGACACTGAAAACCTTATGAATAGCAGAGCATGGCATATTCCTCCATTTTTGTAGGTCTCTTTTGGTTTCTTATAGTAGTATTTTGTAGTTTTCTTTGTATAAGTCTTTTGTTTCTCTGGTTAGATTTATACCCAAGTATTCCATCTTCTGAGTGGCAATTGTAAATGGTTTTGTTTTTCTAATTTCCTTTTCAGAACTGTCTACTAGTGTAAAGGAATTAGATTGATTTTTGTATGTTGATCTTGTATCTTCCAATAAAAAGCTGGGAAATTTCAGCTTTTTATTGGAAGAGGACATGGTCAAAAGACATAAAGCCACATAAGTTAAATAGGTTAATAAGAACATGCATTTCAAATTTTGAATATTAGAATGAGGTGCAGTCCTTTAAAACACCGATTAGAAAGTTAGGCCAAACTATAAATGTTACTTCATTTCAAAAAGTATGTGCAGAAATTTATTAAGGACAGAGCAATTAGTAGAGTGGTTACTTAAAGAAAGTAGACAATGCCCGAACATTATTAAGGTTTAATAATGTTCAGGCATAGATTTAAAGGAGGGCAACCACATCTTACCCTAGTCTTGTTGTTTCGGCTAGCAACAGAATTCTGAGCTAGAATTATCTCCCTAGGTGAGTTCAACAGGGCCAAAGTGTACCAGAAAAAAATGTCTTTTTAAGACCTCAATCGTGCTCTTCACGTCTCCTTTTTGCTAGTGTATTTTGTCCTTGCTCAAGACACTTTTCAGGGAATGGGAGAGGTGCAAGTATTCCCTGTCACAGTGTAAATGAACAGAAGATGTTTTATTTTGTTTACAATAGTTCACTCCCTCCTGTTAGTAACAAGTAGAAATTAGGTTTTGGGAATCATATAACTTGAGAGAGGTGAGAAATAGAGTTATAGAAATGGCAGGACCTTAAAATGAATTCAGGATTTAGTAACCATCTGAAGGACAAGGACAGATGGTGAGTTTGGAGGTGTACGAATATAATGGGAAGAGGTCAGATGAATTTCTACAACAATTGTAAAAGAATTGCGTGATATTTTTGTGGAATAAAGAGGAGGCAAAAGACCATATGGCGGGATGATAATTAGGCTCAAGCATTTGCCTTTACGAAAAGAAAAATCTAAACCTATTTAGAAAAACACAACCTGAGGTAAAGGCAAGAATTTACTGGAAAAGAGAAGAAAAAAAATGGTGTGATACTCCTAGATTGCAGAACCCTGGAGAGATTTTATAGTAAAAACAAAACTAGGTAAATGAAGAAAGAAGTATATGTTAATTCAAACTGCAGAATTATGAATCATATTTTCTATTTATAGAAGTACTAGAATGTTGTTGCTGTTGTTGTTGTTACATGCCATCAAATTGGTTCTGACTGATACAGACCCTGTATACGGTTTCCAAGGAGTGGCTGGTGAGTTTGAACTGCCAACCTTGCAGTTCAAACCAACCTTGCAGTTACCCCACAGCACCACACCAGAACTCCAATAGTAGAATGTTGTTGTTAAGTGCTGTTGAGTCAGTTCTGACCCATAGCAACCCTGTATAGGGTTACCTTCCAAAGAGCAGCTGGTAAGCTTGAACCACTGACCTCGCAGTTAAAATTGATTTTGTAGTCCAGAATATTAACCCACATCACCACTAGTACTCCGGTAGTAGAATGTTGGTTGTTTGGTTATGTGCGATGGAGTCAGTTCCAACTCATAGTGACCCTGTACAGGGTTTCCGAGGCTGTAAATCTTTATGAGAGCAGAAAGCCTCTTCTTTCTCCCGTGGAACAGCTGGTAGTTTTGAACTGCTGAATTTAAGGTTTGCAACCCATTTTGTAACCACTATAGTACAAAGTTGGCAGTTCAAGCTCACCAGCTGCTCTTTGGAAACCCTACACAGGGTCACTATGGGTTGGGATCCACTTGACAGCACTTAACAACAACAACAATAGTACTGATAAGCTAAACAGACCTTTGAAAAATTATGTATGGATGTTAGTAAAAAACACTGAAAAGAAATAGAATGAATTTCTAGTCATCTAACCAGCTTTCTTCTTCATGCCTTGAAAGAAAAAGTAAACATCCTCATAAAATATAGAGAAAATTCTCTTCCCATTGTGTGGGTGACTTGTTAAGTGTATTGAAATCTTTGTCATTCCATACAATAGCTTGGTCACTGGCTAAGTGTATTGAAACTTTGGGGCCACTCCCTAGAATAACGCAGGCTCAAGTTTGATTCTTTTCATGTCAATAGAAGGTAAAAGGTTTATGATACCAAGCAAGTAGTTAAAAGATTGTCCTTCTTCTTTTTCTCTACTCAAACTGCTATTGCCACGTTGGTTTATGTTGGAGAGGTTTCCCCTCCTCATTCTTTTTATTATTATTATTAATTTTGTTATTGTTGAGTAGAGCCTTGGTGCAGTGACTAAGTGCTTGGCTGCTAATGGAAAGGTTGATGGTTTGAATACCCTAGCCACTTCTTGGGAGGAAGATGTGACAATCTGCTTCCATAAAGATATAAATTTGTAAACTTTGTGGGGCAATTCTACTCTGTCCTTTAAGGTTGTTATGAGTTAGAATCTACTTGAGAGCAATGGATTTTTATAAGTTTTTCACAGCAACACAGCAATTCAATCATTTATATATGTGCAATTTAGAGCCATTGATTCCATTATTTGAGCTGTGTAACCATTCCCATTCTTCTCTGATTTGCTCCTCCCCTATTAACATAATCTCCCCATCCACTAAGGCGCCTATCTATTTTTTAACTTACTGTTGTCACTTTGATCCCGTAAAGATAAAAGAGCATATGTTCAAGGCAGACAAGTCTTACCAGTTAGGCTTACTGTTTGGAGTTAAAAAGACTTAACCCACCTCATGCTTTTGAGAAACCTGAACTCATGTCTTCATCAATGGACTAGCATAAGAAGTTTACAGGTATTATGAAAACTACTATAGTAATAAAAGCATTTTGTTTCTGGAAAGTGCACACAATCTTGGTGTGTTCACTTGAAAATAATAGTTGACAGTCTCAAACTGCTATTTCTTTCTTTCTTCTCCAGAGAGAATGAATACTTATTAAATACACAGTTAGTACTTAGGGAATGTCATCCTAGTAACATTTTAAGGTATATAGCTGCTCTCTAAAATGGTAAGAGGATTGGCTTCCCCAGGAATTTGGAGTTGAGAATTTGGGAGAATGGGTTAAATAGTTCTCAACTGTGAGCAGCACCACCATGCCACCAAAGGGAAGTTTAAAAATCAGTAGACCTGTTTGTGTTGTCATAATGATTGGAGGGAAATACTATTATTGAGAAGTGGGGTGAGAGATCCTATCATTCAATTTACAATACAAGCTTAAAAAAAAAAAACAAAAAAAAAGAGTGAGGTGGGGGATACGACATGCCCTCTAGTGTATTGATATGTACAATAAAGAATCATCTGCCCAAAGGACTTGAAAAGACACGTCACCGAAAAAGATACACAAGTGTCCATCAAGCACATGAGAAGATGCTGAAAATGTCATTGGTCATCAAGAAGATACAGATTAAAATCACAGTGAGATACCACTTCACTCCCACTACAATGGCTATGATACAAGCAAACAAAACCAGAAAACAGCAGGTAAAGACAAGGAATATGGAGAGATTGGAACCCTCATCCACTGCTAAGGGTAGTGCAAAATGGTCCAGTTGTCATGGAAAAGTTTGATGATTCCTCAAAAAGTTCAACAGAGGAACTTTCAGCAAGATGGTCAACTAGGTAAATGAACTATAAGGATCCAACTATGTAAATGCACCAACTAGGTAAATGCACTATACCAAAGATATAAGAGACAAAATAAAACAAACATGAAAGGCCCCCACTAACTACTTCCTGATTGAATGCCCTGAACATAGATAACACCGAGGCCAGTAGGAACTCCATCTAAGGCCAGGAAGTCTGCTGTCACATCCCTTCCACAACCATCTCATGAGCTCCTTGAATTGCAGGAGCTCCCCAGAGATTTGTCCCCTCTGATCCAACAATTGCACTGTTTGTTTTTACAAATATGATAACCCCACAATGCCCCAGAGACAACAATGTTTGCCCTCACAAAGAAACAAGAGAGAATGACTCAAATGACCAAGATGCAAAATCAGAAAATGTTTCTGAGGAAGTAAAGGTAATGGAACTAACTGAAAAAGAATACAAAAGAATGATAATTAGATACCTTCAAAGAATAGACAAAAAGATTAGAGAACACAATGAAAACTTTAGAGGAATTCAGGAAAATACTACAAGAATAAACAGACAACATACGAGGACGTCAAAAATTATCCACATTCTATCTGCAGAATTCATTTTATTCAACTTTTAGAAAAGACAAATACATCATTTTTCAATATAATCTCTTTGCTTTTCAAAACTCTTTGTCCATCTGTCAACAAACTTTCACATTCCCTTATTAAACAATGTTTTAGGCTGAGCTACAAGCCACAAATGTGCTGCGTCTTCACTTCTTCATCAGAGGTGAATCTTCATACTTGAAGGACTGCTTTCAGGGGACCAACAGGTGAAAGTCCGATGAAGCAAGATCAGCACTCTAGGGGGTGATGCTTGAACACTTCAAAACGAAGTTTTTGGAGAGTGTCAACAGTGTGGGCAGAAATGTGTGGTTGTGCATTGTCATGCAAGATCACAGTGCCCTTGGATAGCAGTCCTCTCTCTGTATTTAATTTGAAGTTTAGGCTCCAGGTCTTCAATGAGCATCTCACTGTAATGACCACTGTTGACTGTTAAATCTTTTCTTCATAATGTTCCAGTACTGACCCTTGATAATCCCAGAAAACATTAAACATCAATTTTCCAGCTAAGGGTTGACTTTTGAACTTTTTCCTAGTCAGCAATTGAGGATGTTTCCACTCCATACTGTGCCATTTACTCTCAGGCTTGTAGCAATGAATCCATGCCTCATCACCAGTAACATTTTTTTAAAAAAAACTTACCTTTCTTCGAGTATCGATACACATTTTGTTGGCAGATGTCTAAATGCTCTGTTTATGCTTTTCCATGAGTTGTTTCTGTACCCATCTTGCACAAACTTTTTGTAACCCAAGTCTGTCATGGATAATTTCATAGGCAGAGCCATGGCTGATCTGCAAATGATTTGCCACATAATCCACTGTCACTCATCTATTTGACAGAATCATTTCATCATACGTGACAAGAAATTAATACAGATAAAGAAATATTTAAACCAAAACAAATATAGAAAACTGAAAATAGGGAACCAGAGATACCAATGTGTCAAGAAGTCAACTACAAAGCAAAAAGAGGTAATAGTGTAAATACAGAATTTCCAAATGGCATGGAAAATAGATTTCTAGATGAAACAGACTGTTTTAAACAGGGAAAATATTAATAAATTACAAGTTAACCTCAAGAAAAAGAATACACCTACAAATTAAAAAGAGAAAAATCAAAGATTTAGTAAACATTAACACAATAAAAATAAAAATGAAAGTAAAACCCACAAACAAAATTAATTCCGCATAGAAATTTATATGGAACAAAGAATCCAGCAGTAACACACATACACACAAACCACACAGAAAAGTGACATAAATTCATACCTATTGATGATTATAATGAATGTAAATAGATCAAATGTACCAGTCAAGAGATACAAAGAGCAAATGGATAAGAAAACAGAATCCATCAACATGCTGTCTACAAGAGACATATCAAAAAGACAGATACAGTCTAAATGCCCATCAACAGACGAATGGTTAAATAAACTTCAGTATATACATACAATTGAATACTATAAAATGTTGAAGAGTAATGATGAATCTGTGAAACACTTCACAACATGGTTGAACCTGGAGGATATTATGCTAAGTGAAATTAGTCAATCACAAAAGGACAAAAATTGTATCAAACCATGTTGCAAAAAGTTGAAAAAGGTTTTCATGAGAAAACCAGCAATCTATCATGGTGAGAACTCCTGGTGTGGACTGTGAACCACAAGGTAGGCAGTTCAAACCCACTAGCTGCTCCTTGGCAACTCTATACAGGATCACTAAAAGTCGGAACTGACTTGACAGCACCTAACAACAACAACAATGATGGTTAAGGGGAAGGGGAATGATGGAAAATTATCCATGGACTTAAGGGTAGACACATGTTAACATGGGTGACAGGGCAGGCAATATTCAAGAGCAAGGTTAGCAGAGGCAAGATGAAGGTAGTGGGCGACACAAGGAGCAATGCAATAGTTAAAGTGAATAGAGGAAAATGCTGTTAACTGTTGGTACGTGAAAGGGATTGCAACTATGTAATAAAGTACAGTATATAATTTTCTAAATGTAAAACTGATGGTCTGCTCTGTAAAACTTCACTCAGTTCACGATAAAAAGTTAAAAGAAAAACATTAAGCATAGAACTACCATATGACGTAACAGTTCCAACCTAGATATATATATAAAAAAAAAGTTTTTTAATTTGAAGCAGGAATGTAAACAGAAAACTGTGCAGCACTCTTCACAATAGCCAAAAGGTCAACCCAAATGCTCATCAGCAGATGAATGGATAGACAAAACATGGTACATATAATTAAATAGCACTCAGCCATAAGAGAAATGAAGTTGTGATGCATGTTACATGAGTGAACTTGTAAACTTTATGTTGAGTTAAATAAGCCAGTAACAAAGGAAAAATGTTGTATGATCGCATTTATATGAAATAGTCAAATAAGTAGAGACTACGGTTATCAGTAAGGAGCTCTGGTAGCGTAGCGGTTACGAATCGGGCTGCTAACCTCAAGGAAGGCAGTTCGAAACTACTAGCTATTCCGCGGGAGAAATCTGCTGCCGTAAAAATTTGCAGCCTCGGAAACCCTGTGCAGGGTCCCTATGAGTCAGAACCGACTCCACCGTACTTAAAAAAAACAAGACTATCAGAGGAGTCCTCGTGTGGCGCTGTAGGTTTAATGTGCTGAACTGTAAAGTTGCTTGAACCACAAGATCAGAGGTTCAAGCTCACCAGATGCTCCTAGGAAACCTTATACAGGGTCGCTATGGATCAGAACCGACTTGACGGCACTTAACACCAAGACTATCAGTGGTTACCAGAGATGTTAGGGCAGACAGGGGCACTGATTGAGGGAAAGAGTCCAATTTGTTTCTCTTACTGGTGGCAGAATAATTTGGGAAAAGATAGTGGGGATGGAAAAAGAGCATGATGAACATAATGTGTTGTTTTTATCACTGAACCCCTGCAAAATTGTTGGTAGCTGGACATGTAGAGACACACTCTGAATGAGAGAAATGGAGTGGACCATGGCAGGTAACAGCCACTAGTATCCAGATGGTTGTATATTTCCACTGCCGTGCTAAGCACATTGTACCACAGACTGGGGTTCTGAGGTGGCTTTAAGGGATCCATGACTTTGCAGCCATCAAAGCCTGCTTCTGGCTTCTTTCCTTGGCATCTGCTTGAGATCTGTCACTTCCTTCCACATTGCTCTTAAAGCCTCTGCACAATTTCACTAAAAGCCACCAATAGTAAAGGGATACTGGAACTGTTCTTCAGAAAACATTCAATTCAGATAAGAGGGTCGGAAAAAATCAGTATTTTCATAAATGAATACTTATTTTGAGGTATTTATAAGTGAAAAGCATAGGTGGGAAGAAGCATTAGGATGACAGAGTCAGATGCTACATTTGGGAAGAATGTAAGAAAAAGGTATTTAACAACAGGGTTGGGAGAATTAGACATAATTTCTGTGTCTAATCTAAGGAATTTCTAAATTGATTCTGAAAACTGTTGGGATATGATGTTGGAGTAGCTAGATTTAACCTGAGGAGTAACATAGATGATCAGATGTTTTACAGAGAGCACTCTGGCAGCAGCTTCCAGAATAAATTGGAGGATTACAGTGGTGGCTGAAAAAGCAGGTGGAGATTGTCTTAGCCATTCAGGTGAGTAGAGGCAGAGCCTGGCCTGAGACCAGGGCAATGGTGCGGGGAGAATGCAGTTGAGACAAGTTAGGGTTGAGGGATTGACAGAATTTAGACCCTAGTTGTGAAAGAAGTCAGTTTCTGCTTGGGTAACTGAATAGGTGCTATTGCTGTTTATTGAGCTGAGCTTATTGGTTAAGAAACAGGCATGTAGGAAAAGATACTGAGTTTACTTTTGCATGTGTTGAATTTTAGATGCCTGTTGAATAGACTCATTTCTACTAATTCTGACTGCCAAAGCTCTGATGAATATTTTTATTTAGAAAGATTAATATATGCTAGTATTCAGTTGTCAGTTGATCTAAAAAAAAAAATCCTTTTCTCAGTTATGTGTTAATTTAATTAGTTTAATTCTTAGGAGGACAACTGTATTTCATTCCTTCTTTCCAGGTTTTGGGGAGGCACTGTTAACCCTATGTCGCCTTGAGTTGGTTGCATTTAGTCAGAGCGAAAAGTCAAAGAGACTTGCCTGAGGAACTGAAGCATTTTTGGTGATGCTGATTGCCCCTGGGAATTTGGAGGAGAAGTTGATAAGAACGGCATTATGAGAAGCTCAGTTTTGAAAATACCTAAGTTTTAACTTATCCAAATAGAATTGTGATTTCATAGAATATCAAAACTGAAAGGGACTTCTAAACTGGAGGACAATTAATATTTATTGAGATTGTAATACATACCAACTGGAGTCCTGGTGTGGGGCTGTGGGTTAATACATGAGACTACAAAGTCAGTTTGAACCACAAGGTCAGTGGTTCAAGCTCACCAGCTGCTCCTTGAAAACACGATACAGAGTCGCTGTGGGTCAGAACTGACTAGACAACATTTAACAACAAAACAACAACTTTGCTATAGGTGTCCCAGTGTAGCACTGCAGGCTAATGTGCTGGATTGCAAGGTTGATTTGAACCACAAGGTTGGTGGTTCAAGCTCACCAGCTGCTCCTTGGAAACCCTGCACATGGTCACTATGGATAAGAAACAATTAACTTTACTAAAAGGAGTCCTGGCATGGTGCTGTAGGATAAGTACTGAACCGCAAGGTTATTTTGAACATCAAGGTTGATGGTTCAAACTCGTCATGAGCTGGGACCAACTCAACAGCACTTCACAACAAACACAACTTTGTTGGTAGCATAGTGGTTTAAAGTATGGACTGCTAGCCACAAGGTCAGTTGTGTGAATCCACCAGTGACTCCTCTGGAGAAAAATGAGGTTTTCTGCTACTGTAGAGATCTACAGCTTTGGAAACCCTATACAGGTCAGCTATCAGTCAGAAGTGACTTGAAGTCCCACCACTACACCACCACTTTGATGTAATCTTTTCACATTACTCAATTAAATTTGGTAATATGAGGGTAAGTCAAAAAGTATTGCTACAAAATTATAGAAACCTTTATTAAACAAATATATCAAAATGTTAAGCTATTGTTTCTCCACATATTCTCCAGTTAGGCCTATACATTTCTGAAGGTGGTATTGCCATCTTTGTAATCCTTCCCCTGAAGAATCTGTACTCTTCAATATACATTGTGTCAAAATGGTTATTGTGGCATCTGCGAGCAACTCAGTTGTGTTCCTTTGCAGTGTCTTTAGAGTTTGGAGAACAAAAAGAAATATGAAAGGGTAAGCTCAGGGCTATAGAGGGCCTGGGGTAAAGTTTCCCATGAATTTCCCATAGGACCGCCCTTGCTACCCTGGAAGAACTAGCAGGTGCATTGTTGTGATGGAAAATTTTTCCTTGGCACAATTTTCATATTCTTTTCCTCACCAATGTTGTTTCCTATTTTGTTAAAACTTTGTCTTAATACGCCCCAGTAATCACCTTGCGTCCTTTGAGAAAAATCTATTAAGATCGCATATTTGGAATTCCAAAAAACAGTCACTATAACTTTCTGAATTGACCTCTCTTAGGTGAATGTCACTGGCTCAACAGATCCCCTTGAAAACCATTGTTTTGATTAGACCTTTTAATTTTTTTTTGCAGGCATCCTGACAAGATAAGACAATTGTATTTCTGAGAGAACTGCTCTTCAGAAATACACTGGAACTCAACAGCAATATTTTTTTTACTTACCTTCGTATGCTTTTAAGTTATTTCTTCTGTTTTATAAATGGAAATGGAGGCTAAGTTAATAGCTCAGTGGGTCATCATGAGTTAGAACCAGCTTGACACAACTGAACTGATAATTAGCTCAAAGTCACTCAGTTTTTAGTGGGTTATTCAGAGCATGCATTCTAAATGAGAATGATGTCACCAGGGAGGAAAATAAACTTATAGAGACAAAAATCATATTTTTTTAAATGTATAAAGCACAAATATACGTATGTTGTTGGTGTTGATAAGTGCCGTTGAGTCAGTCATAACTCACAGCGGCCCTTAATAGGGTTTCCAAAGAACAGCTAGTGGGTTTGAACTGCTGACCTTGTGGTTAGCAGTCCAATGGTTACCCAACAACACCATGCCAGGACTCTGATATACATATAATACTGAAAACATTTTAATTCTTCTGAAATCCAGATTTCTGGAATACAAGTAGTTGGTTGAGACCCATCCACACCATAACCTTGAGGTAATCATTTAAACCTTGAACTTTATGTAGATTGGCCTCCTGAAAGTTACATTTATGTGAAACAATCGTCTTGCTAATCAATACAATGTTTCGCCTGGGGCATTGTGCTCTTTTGAAAAATTCAGTAGTCAATTTTGGGGAAACAGAAACTGCAGTGTTGGAAAGGAAACTGTGTTTTAAGATAAAACATTCTTATGAAAACATTTTTCTGTTCTTTTGCTATGGTAATGTCATAAGGGAGTCCTTGTGTGATGATGCTCTGGGTAAATGTACTGGAATGCAATGTTGATTTGAACTGCAAGGTCGATAGTTCAAGCTCACCAGCTGCTCCTCGGGAACCATACACAGAGTCGCTTTGAGTTGGAACCAACTCAATGGCAGTATACAATGCCACAATGTCCCTAATAAGGGGATGTAAACACTTTGGTAGTTCTTTCATCTTTGTAATCTTTTGACTCTCTAATTGAAGTGCTACTGATTTTTAAATGGAATATTAAATAAACTTTAATAAATTTGTGTTGTTGTTGTTGTTATTAAATGACATTGAGTCGGTTCCGACACATAGCGACAGTGTATAGGGTTTCTAAGGAGCTGCTTGTGAGCTTGAACCGCCGACCTTACAGTTCAAATGGCCTTGCAGCCTGGCGCATTAACCCACAGAACCACACCAGGACTCCAATAACTTTATAGTCTTGACCTAATATGATTTTTGTTTTAAGAGTACATAAACAAATATATAGCATATCTGAGATCTTAAAATGTCATGGGGAGAGGAGAGTAGTGGGGGAAATATCTAAAGAAACTCCTTATAGAGATAATGAAAAAAGGTTGAGATGTGTTCATTTAGAGCTAGGAGTGTGACTGTCAAGCCCATAACATTTTAAAAAGTTGTTTAATCTCTTTCTCTTTTTTGCAGAATCCTTTATCTGTTTGTTTATTTCATATAAAGCCTCATGTTTAACAATAGTACACTAGGTAAAAGTAGTGTTGGCTTAAATGGCAGTGGAAAGAGGGTCCAGACTAATAGTCTCTTGGATGCATTTTTGTTCCTTTTTTTGCAATGACCCTTGAAGTACCTTCATGAAAATATGGTGTTCTGAACTTCATAGTTTGAATATCTGAGAAGCATAATTTAATCTCCTCATTTTGCAGATAAACAAACTGAGGCAAACATGAATTCTGTGGCACTATGGATCAGCACTGGACTGGGAACCACAAGGTCATCAGTTCAAACCCACTAGATGCTCCTTGGAAATCCTAGACAAGGTCACTGTGAGTTGGAAACGACTCAACTGCATTTAACAACAATAACCCTCAAGGTGTACTGAATGGGATCAGGCATTTTACCCTGAAGCATACTCACTATCACACTAGAATGTTGTTGCTGTTAAGTGCCATCGAGCTGGTTCTGACTCATAGTAACCCTGTATTACCAACTATAATGGAGAAAGATTAAGGACGTGACAATATACAATTCTCTAGTTAATGCTGCCTATAATTTCAGGAGAGGTTGTAGACAAAACTTGATTTCACAGGAAATTATAAATATTTCCAACAACATCCACAAAAAAGGTTAGCATGCTAACTTTGCTAGCTACTGCAACTAATTGTACTACAGTATCCTTTCATGCTTGGAATAGAAACACCAGTACATTAATCATGGCAAATTAAAGAAACAGTATTTAGTCATTGTGTTATAATAGGATGACTTAAAGAACTAAAAGGCAAAGCAAATAATGATGCCAGACAAAACCTGAGTTGTCTGCCTGCCACAGGTGACAGACCAAGATCCCAAGATAGGCCTTTTTAGAAGATAAAAGGGACAGCTTTATTGCAAATTTGAAAATGCAGGGAGACAGGGACATCTCTGCAATCAGTCTCCCCAAGGAGGGGAATAAGGTGTATTTTATAGGGCTTCAGGAAGGCTTCAGGGGATGAACAAGGAAAAATCATTATTTATCAAATGTATAGAAACTTTCATGAGGCAAAGGTGTGGGTACAAATGACAAATGTTGAAACAATAAATATCTTCCTGTGTACTGTTACCAATCTCAGTGGGCACTTTGATTCTTGGAACTCTAGCTGTTTATGGTATCAATAGCTGGAACCAGGGTGTTCTGACCTGGCTTTTTTTGTTTTTGTTTTTGCTTGTAAAGGAGCTAGACTTGCACAAAGAGACATTTTAAAATGTTTAACTATATTCTTAGCTTCTGATCAGGTTCCTTATTTGAGGGAGGAAACAGAAAGGGGTATAAGCTGGGAAAAACTGCCTGCTAATAGACCTGGTGTGGCGCTGTGGGCGAATGCATCAGACTGCAACTCGTTTAAACTGCAAGGTTAGTGGTTCAAGCTCGCCAGCTGCTCCTTGGGGACCCTATACAGGGTAGCTATGGGTTGGAATTGACTTGCCGGCACTTAACAACAACAACAACAATAACAATGTAGCTTTAAAAAAAAAATGCATTTGCTGGGCCTTTTTGGCCTTATTAGCTTAATTCTGCTTACAATAATAATACACATAAATAAATGTTTTTAGGAGAGACTTTAATGAAAGTAAGTTTTGTATGCATTCAACATTGCAAAATGCTCCAGACCAAAACCAAAACAATTGCCATAGAGTTGATTCTGACTCATGTTGACCCCGTGTGTTTCATAAAAGAATTGAGCTCCATAGGGTTTGCATGACACAGTGGGTTAGGCATTGCATTTCTAACTGCAAGATCAGTAGTTCAAACCCACCAGTCGCTCAGAGGGAATTAGATGATGCCGTCTAATCCTGTAAGGATTTACAGTCTCAAAACCCCTAAAGCAGTCTATTCTGACCTATGGAGTTGCTATGAATTGAAATTGGCAGTAAGTGATGGCTGTTGGAAAGTGCCATCAAGTCGCTTCTAACTCATAGTGACCCTGTATAAGGTTCTCAAGTTGCTGCTGGTGAGTTTGAACCACTGACCTTGTGGTTCAAACCAACCTTAGGGTCGAGTGCTTTATCCTACAGCACCATACAAGGACATTCTGTGTCTGTCTCATATATAATGTTGTTGTGTGCCGTCAAGTCAGTTCTGACTCATAGCAATCCTGCATAGGGTTTCTGAAAAAGGCATTAAAATGGGATAAAATTAGTAGAATGATCCATATATATGGTATTTTTTTCTACTTAAAGCATA
>NW_006408540.1:2380388-2381224 GCF_000296735.1 Chrysochloris asiatica
AGGGAGAGGCTGGTGAGCTTGAACCACTGACCTTGTGATTCAAACCAACGTTACAGCTGAGTGCTTATCCTACAGTGCCACGATATAGACATAGAGGAAAGAAATTCTGAAAATTTCTACGGGGCTCCATTAAACGCAATATATTTTACATTTATTTTTGCTTTGGATGACATACTTGCAGTTACTATATACTACTGTTAGACAAATTATTTTTTAAATGACTTAACAAATTATATTTGGGCTTTCGTAATTGTGCTTTAATAGGAAGGGATTAAACCTTAATCTTGCAAGAGTCTTAATAATTACTTAATTCCTTTTTTCTATTTATTTCAGAAATTGGGAGTGTGATCTAATAGTGACATCTAACACTTCAAACTGAACTTTACTTAAGTGTCTCACACTAACAGGAATATTCTGGCTATCCTTTAAATGGCTCTATCATCTACAAGCATGGGCAGATTAATTTTCTAATCAAAACAGTCTTGGAAACTATTAAACCTGACATTAAATTGTGTTATGCTAATTACAGTCCTTATGAAGAATTTCTATCTGAATTTATAGCATAAGACCCTGAAGAAAACTTATCAGAGCACAGATTGCTTAAATGCATTTTAAGAAGACTTATATATCCATCTGATTATTTGCACCAACCTAAATCAACTCTGTTCTCTACAGTGATGCATTATGATGGCAAGTTCTTCTTGACCTGGTTAAACCTACTGCTTTTAAAAAGGCTGTGTGGCCTTATACAAAAACCAACTCAACATGGATTAAGGACCTAAATGTGAATCCCAGAATTATGAAGGCCATCAATGAAAAACTCGGGACAAATGTGA
>NW_006408540.1:2385233-2406023 GCF_000296735.1 Chrysochloris asiatica
TATCCTTTTTTTTTTTTTGCACCCCCCAAAATCAAACCTGAATCAAATTAATTGAAGTTCCCAATTTATAGAAAATATGATAAATAGAGGAACAAGTTAGATGACAGACACTATGAGAAAATTCCAAAAAAATTTAGAATGTGGGGAATTTTATTGGATAGATGATCCTTCTTTTCTAATACAGAAATGACATGGTAAAAAATAAATGAGAAATTGATATAAATTAAAATATATTTAACAGATGTATTAATTAAATGTTGTATGTGGACTTTTTTCAATTCTAATTTGAACAAATTAATTTTTTGAGATACCAGGGAAAATAAAGCAAGGGCTGGGTATTAAGAAATTATTGTTAATTTCATAGGAGCCCTGATGGCACAGTGGTTAAAATGCTCAAGTGCCAACCAATAGGACAGCAGATTGAACCCCCCAGCTGCTCCTAGGGAGAAAAAGCATTATGCTTCCATGAAGGGTTACTATGAGTCAGCAGGTGTTGGGGCTAATTTCATTGGGTGTGATAATGGTGTAAGTTTTTAAAATCACCCTTATCTGTTAGAGATTTGTGTTGAAGTACGAGTATACATGGGTGAAATAATATAATATTTTCTTTAAAAGTTAATTTGTTTTAAAATATTGAAGCAAAAAATAGGAATATAAAAGCAAGTAAAATAAGAATTACAGCATGTCAATAATTGTTGAACATAGTCAAACATGGGGTTTCTACTTTCTTTGTAGGTCTAAAATAATTCTTAATAAAATGTTTGAAAAAGAAAAGTACATTGTTTCACTTGGATAACATACAGAATTTTATAATATAGTAATATTTACATGTGTTTGTTTTTTAAAATATATTTTAATGGCAGTTAAGCACAGGAAGCAGAAATCCACATAAAAATAAACCAGAACAGAATTTTGAGTGCCTTTTTTTTTTTTTTTAGGAATAGTTTTTCTATATATTTTTGCATTGTGAGAAGGGAAATATGATCAACAAAGCCAAAGCATTAAATTTATATAAAGAAGACAAAACACATAAATAAAAAAACCCCAATGGTTTTTTAAAATAATCCTTAATTTTTTATTATACACATTTTTACTGTATAATTATTCAATTTTCAAATTTATTACACAAGATGAATTTATTACAGTGAACTCTATCCACATCCTAAAAAATTAGTACAGATGTATACACCAGTGGTTCTCAGTGGCGAGGGTTATTCTCTCTAGAATATATTTAATAATGTCTGGAGACATTTTGGGCTGTCACAATTCAGGGGGCTGCTACTGGCATTGTTTGGGCAGAGTCCAGGGAACCTGCTCACATTCTGCAATGCACATAGCAGCCCCCACGATGAAGAATTATCTACCTCCAAATGTCAGTATAGCCAAGGTTGGGAAGTATTAATATAGATACATATATTTATATTTGACTTTTTTCTACTCCATCTACTCTTAGTTTGAAGTCCTGGTGTAGCACTGTAGGATAAGAAATGGACTGGTAACCACAAAGTCGGCAGTTCAAACCCACCAGTTGCTCCTCAGAAATCTTATATAGGGTTGCCATGAATCTGAACTGATTTGATAGTACTTAACAACAACAAGCTTATTATTATTATTAAATCTTTTACTGTGAATTGGTAAAGGTTTACAAACACGGTATCAGCTCTACATTCAGCAAACCATACAGGTTTTTTCATCTCAGTGATTACAATCCCCTCCCTGCAACAACATTTATCCCACTTCCTCCCAGTAGATCCCTATTTACATCTTATATTTCACAAATGAATAAGACAAAAATATTTGATGTACACTTAAAAAAAACAAAACAAAACAAAAAATTCATTTCAATGTCCCAAATTCATATTGTCTGTGGGTTTTCTTTTCATTTTAATTTCTGTTAAGTCGATATATATTTTTTTTTTCAATTTTCCTATTTTTTAACCTTGATGTGCAGGTGTGTTAATTTTCTTGAAGTTACCTTGTAATTTATTATTTTTTTCCCCTGTTCAAAACAGTCTGTTTTATCTTAAAATCTATTTGGTTTCCTCGCCATCTTGACGTTCTGTATCTATGCTATGCCCTCTGTTGACTTTGTAATTGAGTTCATTATAAATTGCTACCTCTGATTCCCTATGTTCAGTCTTGTAAGTGTCTTTTACTTTAAATACTTCCATATCTGGATTAAGGAGTTCTAGGACCATAATGGTTATGAGTTGGGCTGCTAACCTCAAAGTCAGCAGTTTGAAACTACCAGCTGTTCCCCAGGAGAAAGATGAGATTTTCTGCTCTTGTAAAGATTTACAGCCATGGAAACCTATGCAGGGTTGCTATGAGTCAGAACTGACTCTGCAGCACACCACCACCACCCATCACCATATTTGCAGTGATTTTTGTTTTCTTTATAAATTTTTATTGTTTTCTTTGATAGATACTTTATAGCTGTGGAAGATGACAAAATTTCCCCATTAAATTCAGAAGAAAGGTAAAGTTTATTTTTGGGTATTCCATTGCTTATCAATAACTTATCAAAAAACTTTGCCACTAGTGTGGTAGATCCCTGCACAAATAACCATTCTTTAACCTGTGCTTCTATGATTTTGTTCTGCAGAAAGCCTGGTGTGAAGCATGCACCATATATAAGGTAATTGACTATTCTCTTATGAATTGTTGTATCTTATTCAAAGTTGGAGGAACGTGGGGGCTCCATACAATAAACACTGGACTGTAAACTATAAAATGTGCAGTTAGAGCTAATCAGCCGCTTCTCAGGAGAAAGATGAGGTTTTCTGCTCTCTTGAAAATGTAAAGTCTCAGAAACCCTAAATTAGGGGCGCTATGAGTCAGAACCGACTTGACAGCACTGAACATCAGCAGCATTAAAAGCTGGGGAGGGGTATGGAATTTAATAAGGGAACAATAAAATATCTCTTAGTTTTCAAGTTTTGCAGATGGTGAACCTCCTGCAAGCTGTGTGTCTACTCAAGTAATGAACATGGCAGCATTTCTAGGTAAAAGCAGCAGAAAGCATGCTTTATGCACTTAGATGCATTTCTTTTTTTTTTTTTTTTTAAATTATAGTCTGCCCAAACCCATATCCAAATTATGGTAGGCTTAGTTGACAATTTGCTATCATGTCACTATATTGAAGCCAGGTTTTGGTTTTGAGGGTCTTTTTTTTCTCGTAAGTTCTTTACTTTTCTCATTAAGTTCTTTGTTTCTCTTGCAAGGTGCTACATTTTCTCTCCTATGGCACATGAAGTAACGTATTTCATGTGCCATAAAATACTGCATGAAATGCAATTGTTTGCTTTGAAAAGCATACTTTATTTATCCCTTCACAAGAAAAGATGAAAAAATATATAAGCACTGATAAATATTGATGTGTAGAGATAGTGTCTTAAATCTAAAGGTCACCATTAATGTTAGGCTGACACATTCCTTGTGCCTACACACATATCGATCGAGCAAGTAAGAACTAAATGGGTAAAAAAAAAACCTTTGGTGCTTATGTATTGTTGTTAGGTGTTGTCAAGTTAGTTCAGATGCACAGTGACCTCCTAGTAGAACTGGCCCATTGGATTTTTGTTGTTGTTGTTGTTTTAGGTTTTTATTGTGAATTATGTGCTAGTTTACATGGAAGAACATTAGCTTTACATTCATCCTATCATATATTGTTTCATTGCATGATTACAATACCCTACATGCATCATCAAAACAACCAAAGGGTAGACCCTGCAAGCCTGCCCATCGGTAGTCAGCACACAACCCCTCTCCCTGTCTGGGTCTAGACCCATTGGTTTTTTTGGGGTTTTTTTTTTGTTGGTCCCTCTCTTCCCATGAATCTAGAGTCCTCAGCCACTCTCCCTCTCCATGTTCTCTGGTGTCCCTGCTTCTCTGGATAAGGTCCCGCATTCTGCTTGAGCTTGTCCCCCTTGATGGTCCTGGGGTCCTCAGTTTCTGGACTGTAAGATTAACCCCTGCCAGGTTTTTGTTACAAAACTTCTACCTTTACAATTATGACAGTCGCAATTAGTCATGATAACAATTATTCACTATTGAATCATGTGAATCTTATCCCAATCTCTCTTCACCAGACCCATCTAGTGGGGACTCTTTCCACACACCCCCTCCCACTTTTAACTATACTCCCTCTTGAAACCTTGCAAGCCAGTCACTTCATGCCTTTATCTCCTCTTCATTTTATGTAGCCAATGTCTAAGTTGCCTGTCCCTATCTACCCTGTGTACAGAGGGGATAGCATTGATACTTGATGTGAAGACTCCTTCCCTCTCTGTTGGTATTTAGAGTTACTACCTCCATGAGTATAGGTCAGGTTCATCAAATTGTAACAACTCACCTTGTTTCCTTCATAAAAAGAAAAAAAAAAAATTTCTTTTTTGTAATCTTCCTCTAGTCAAGTTCTGTTTATCAAGCCATGGAGGCTAGGTCAAATGAGTACTGTCTGCAAGTTTGGGTGTTCTTGTGCATCTCCCCTCACTTCACGTCAGCTGGATGCTTCACTCTCAGCTCTAGCCCCCTGTGGCTATGTCTTTTTCCATGGGCCTAAGTGTCCCCAGGTCTCACCACACTTTGGACCAACCAGCCCTTACTCTTCTCTCTCATCTCCAGGTCAACAGGAGTCAATGGACTATGGTTGAACTCAGTCCATTTCTTCATTGCTGCCTTTCCACTTCTTCCACTCACCAGTAGACCAATGTAGTCACCAGCAAGCTTGCATGCCTGTTCATGTGTTTCCGTCTTAGAGGGGAGTTTGTCCTGAAGGAACTTGATTACTTGCCTTGATGACTTCCTGGTTCTGCATTGATTTTTGAGTGATGTTGTCATTCATGGTAATCTCAGATTGTTGTCTGCTGTTGTTGGTTCTCAGTTCGAAGAACACCCTTTAGCATTTTTTGTAAGGTTGATCTTGTCATTACAAGTTCCTTTAAATTCTATTTATCAGGAAATATCATAATTTTGTTATCATATTTGAGGGACAGCTTTGTTGGGTATATGATTCTTTATTGACAATTTTTCCCCCCCAGAGTTTTGTATATATCATGCCATTGTCTTCTTGTTTTCTGATAAGAAACCAGAGCTTAGTCTTATTCATTCTTTTTGTAGGTAACATTTTTGTTTTTCCTAAGCTGCTCTCATGATTCATTCTTTGTCTTTGGTTTTAGAGTTTGATTATGTTATGTCTTGGTGATTTTATTTTAGTGTCTATCCTGTTTGGTGTTCATTCAGCTTCTTGTATGTTAATCTTTTTGTCTTTCATGACAATAGGGAAATGTACTTCACCAACTCTTCAACAATTTTCTCTATCCTTTTTATTGTATCTTCTTATTCTGGAATTCCAATAATCCATAAATTGTTCCTCTTCATCATGCCCAAATAACCTTAGTCTTTCTTCAGATTTTCTCATTCTTTTTTTTCTGATTCTTCTTCTAGCATATTAGTATTAATCTATCTTCAAATTCACTAATTCAGGCTTCCATTGCTTCATATGTACTCCTTAGCCTTGTCAATGTATTGTACATATCTTAGATCTTAGTATTAATTATCTGAATTTCTAATTGCAGGTTTCATGTTGAATTTGTTCTTGTAGCAATTGCCTGAATTCTTTTACAATTTTTTTCTGTTGTCTCCTTGCTTTCCTCAATCTTTTTGTCAATCTTTTGAAGGTATCTAAATATCATTCTTTTGACTTCCTCTTTCAGTTAGTTTCATTACTTTCTTTTCTTCAGAAACATTTTCTGGCTCTTCATCTTGGTCATTAATTTAAGTCATTATCTCTTGTTTTTTTCCTGTGGGCTAAAATTGTCTGTTGTTTACATGGCATTATGGGGTTGTTATATTTGCATTTAATTGATGACTGTGTTGTGTATACTGATGTGTTCTTAGACTCTCACCAACTGTCTCCTATGAGTGTAGATGGAGAATAGAAGAGCGTATGCTGTTCTTGTTCGCTGTTTGTATACCACCATTTAGGGTGGTTTGGGCTAGTGTTCGACTGCTGTTTGTCATTGATCAGGTGGTATAGGAGTTGATAGTGGCTCTTGGGCAGTGGGTGAAGCTGCAGAGGGTATAGTTGTGTCTGGGCTGTATGGATATGGTTGCTCTCTTCTGATGGGTGGGAAAGAGAAAACTCCTCTCCCTCCCCAAAGAAAACAAAACAGAATAAACAAACAAGAAACTCTCAATGAAAAGACAAAATAATAAAGAAAAAAATAAAATCAGGAAGCAACTAGAAAAAAGAATATAACAACAATTAAGATAAAAGTACAGGAAAATGGAGCTATAGAAGATAAAAATAAAAGATAATAAATAAAGAATAACTTAAGAACAACTGACACTGTGGGTTAATAATGCTGGACTGCAAGGTCTGTTTGAACTGCAAGGTTGGTGGTTCAAGCTCACCAATGGCTCCTTGGAAACCCTATACAGGGTCACTATGAGTCGGAACCGACTTGATGACACTCAACAACAAAGAATAGTTAAGAATAACTAAAAAGAGAAAGGAGGGACAGGAAACTGGAGCTATGGAAGAGAAAAATGAGAGGAAATTAAAGAAAAAACAAAACACTTAGAAAAACCAGGAAGGGGGGAAATGAAAAGAGAAAGAGAGTAGAGGGTAGTAAAGAAAGATCAAATGGGAAGAAGAAAATAACAAAAATAAAGAGGGGAAATAAGAAACAAAATAAATAAATAAATAAAAGCGAATATAGAAAAGATAAAATTCAAGGAAATGGTAAAAGAAGAGCAAGGAAGATAAAGAAACAAAAACAATGAAACAACAAAAGGGAAAAATGAAATCCCAAAACAAAAACAAAAACAAACCAGTGCAGTTGTTGGACGTGGAGAGGGGAAAACTCTAGGGGGTGCATACCTGCCAAGAAGTTCATGAGGTGGGGGTAGGAGCAAAGTGATAGCGGAGTTCCTGTCTCTAGGTAGAGTTCCTTCTGCCTTGGCATTACCTACGTTCAGGGCACTTAATCCAAAATTAAGGAGCTCTGGTAGCTTAGTGGTTACGAATTGGGCTGCTAATCTCATAGTCAGCAGTTCGAAACTACCAGCTGTTCTGCGGGAGAAAGATGAGCCTTTCTGCTCCCGTAAAGATTTACAGCCTCAGAAACCCTATACAGGGTCACTATGAGTCAGAACCGACTTCACGGCTCTCAACAACAACAACAATCCAAACGTAGTTCTTGGAGGCCCTTGTTGGAGTTAGTTTTGGTATCGCTTAGGACCACAAGAGAGCTGGGGGCAGGGTGGCTGGTTAAATGCTAGTCTGGTGACTCTGAGGGTTCTATAGGTACAAAGCCGAGCCCACCTGATTTTAGACATCAAAACAGTGAACTAAAGCAGGCAGGTGGTCCCTGCCTTACACTGGCATGACTCCCAACCACATGGCTCTGAGCTCCCAGAGAGTAGGGGCTTTGCTGGGGTAGACGAGGGTGGGGACTGACCACACCTCTGGTCACCAGGGGAGTGTGGGGAAAAGAAGGAATCCCATCTTTCCAGTTACTTGTGTGACTCTTCTCTGTAAGGTCACCTTCTGTTACCAAGGCTGCTCACGAAGGTTCAAGCTGGTTGCACTGCACCTGGCTCACAGTTCACCAGTCTCCCTCTTTCACAGTCCCAGTTTCTCCTTCCAGAATGCATTCAATCTACTTCGCTAACCTTTCTTCTGAATCTCAGGGTTCTAGTATTTTCATCTGTGTCTGTTTTGTTTGGTCTCTTGTATCTTTGTTGTAGAGGGTCTGCCTAGTCCACATAGTGGGTATGCCTAGTCTGCCGTCTTACGGGAAGTCCTCTATTTCCCATTTTACTTTGTAGTTATTAAATGTTCATGTACAAATATTAGAAAAGAAGATAGAAGAAAAAGTAATTTGGCATTCTGTCACCCAGAGTTAACTACAATTAACTCTATCGATGGCCTCAAATACTGCGGTCTAAATGTCAATAACCCAGGATTTAGTGAAAGAATAAGTAGGGAGAGCTAAAAGAAGTCTCTCTAAAGCTTCTGGTTTTCTCTTATTAAAAATTTAATATAAAACATCTCCAACAAACAGGAAATTGCAGAAAATAATAAAATAGATACCAATATACTCATCACTGAAATTAAATGTTGTTGTTTAGTGCCGTTGAGTTGGTTCCAACTCATAGCGACTATGTATAGGGTTTCTAAGGAGCTGCTGGTGGTTTTGAACTGCTGAACTTGCAGTTATCAGTCCAGTGCTTATCTTACAGGATTCCAATATCCAAAACTGGACTACAAAGTTGGTTCAAACCCACTACCACTGCCCCTCAGAAGTCCTATACAGGGTTGCTATCTGTCTAAGTGACTTGACGGCACTTAACGACAACAATATTTTGCCAGATTCATTTCAGATCTCTTTTAATAATTAAAACATAAATATAAAGTATCTACAAAGTATCTGCTTGTTGGTGGTAAGAATGAAGTTAAAATAATAAATAGGTATAAATGTACTTTTAAAAAGTGGCAAAAACCTTATATCAATGTACTGTTTTCACTGGTGCATTGCAGTTACAATGTTCTATGAGAACATTTCAAAGTGTTTTTTGTAAAGACTGAAAATTCATTCTAATAGTTTCTGTTTATTTATATTTAGTATCTTTATATGACAAGGACATGAGAAGGAAAAAAGCAACCCCTGACATCTGAGAACTGGTCTGACAGCTAGGCCTCAGTGTTGTTAGAAGATGGCCTGACACTTAAAGCTAGGCCATGCTTTCTCCTGTTGGCTACATTAAGCAATCTCACAAGACATCCACACTAGACAAGGTCACCCTGTGACTGTGAATTGAGACATAATAAGATCACTTCCTAATTTTGTCTAAACACAGACAGCAAGGTCACTTTGCAAACCACAAAATACCAAACATTGCTGTCTTCTAACTAATGTCATGATTGCTACTTCTTTTTTCAATATAGACTTAGTCTCATGAGTCTGCTTTCCTTCTGGATAAGATTTATTAAGATATCCAATGATTATTGAATGGTTACTGCTACTTGATGCTGTAGGATAAGCACTGGACTGAGAACCACAAGGTCAGCAGTTCAAACCCTGCAGCTGCTCCGCGGAAATCCTATACAGGGTTGCTGTGATTCCAGATTAACTCAACAGCACTTAACAACAACAACTGCTACTTGGCAGCATCCAAGAATAACGCTTCCTGCTCTGTTTCACCTAACCAAAGCTCAAGTCCTGCTATTTCTAGACTGGCTATTACAAGAATAAGCAAGTTGTTTACCAGGAGGCCATCAAGACAAGCAATCATGTTCCTTCAGGACAAACTCCCCTCCAAGACTGAGATTCAAAGGGAACACATGAACAGGCATGCAAACTTGCTGGCCACCACATTGGTCTACTGGTGAGTGGAAGAAGAAGACAGGCAGCAATGAAGAAATGGGCTGACTTCAACCACAGTCCATTGACTCCTGTTGACCTGGAGATGAGAGAGAGAAGAGTAAGGGCTGGTTGGTCCAAAGTGTGGTGAGACCTGGGTACACTTGAGCCCATGGACAAGGACATAGCCGCTGAGGGCTAGAGCTGACCTATACTCATGGAGGTAGTTAGTAACTCTAAATACCAATAGATAGGGAAGGAGTCTTCACATCAAGTATTAATGCTATACCCTCTGTATACAGGGTAGCTAGGAATTGGCAACTTAGACATTGGCTACCTAAAATGAGGGGGTGATAAAGGCACGAAGTGACTGGTTTACAAGGTTTCAAGAGGGAGTATAGTTTAAGAGTGTGGTGGTGGGGGGGGGGGAAGAAAGAGTCCCCACTGAATAGTTTTTATCTTGTCTAGATGGGTCTGGTGAGAAGAGATGGGGATAAGGTTTGTATGATTCAATAGTGAATAATTGTTACCATGACTAATTGCAACTGTCACAACTGTAAAGGTAGAAGTTTTATAACAAAAAACCGGGCAGTGTTTCATCTTACAGTCCAGAAATGGAGGACCCTAGGAACATCAAGGGAGAAGAGCACAAGCAGAATGCAGGACTTTATCCAGAGAAGCAGGGACACCAGAGACAGAGGCAGAGATGGAGTCATTAAAAGGGGAAGCTGCTGAGGACTCTAGATTCATGGGAAGAGAGAGACTAATGAAAGAGGTGGTAGCCAGGAGGCTGACTTGAAGAATGTGCCCTTTAGAGGTGTAAATTATTATATATGCCTGAATGTTTTTTTTTTTTTTTTTTTTTTAAAAAAAGCTAAAGTGGAAAGAGAGAAATACTGTTAACTGATGGTACATGGAAGAGACTATAATCATTGTAATGAAACAAAGTGTATTATTTGTTGAATGTAAACTGACGATCTGCCCTCTAAACTTTCACTCAATCTACAATAAATATCTTAAAAAAAAGAAAAAAAAATTAACTAACAGACTATTATTTGACTCTCTTGCTTTCAGTGTGTCCTCATGAGGGATCAATTTCTAGTGGAGGACTTCATGTTTGGTGAAGTGAGAGGCCAGCAAGGGTGTCTCGAGATGGATTTGTATAGTAGCCACGCTGAAGGACTGGTGGTGGTGGTTATGTGTCATGGGGTCAGTTCTGACTCATAGCGACCCTGTACAGGGTTTCCGAGGCTGTAAGTCTTTAGGAGAGCAGAAAGCCTCATCTTTCTCCAGCGGAGGAGCTGGTAGTTTCGAACTGCTGACCGTGAGATTAGCAGCCCGATTCGTAACCGATATGCTACCAGAGCTCCTTACTTAAGAACTAGAAAATGCTATTTTAGTTAGCTAGTGCTGCTATCACAGAAATATTGTTAAGTGAGTGCCTTTAGCAAACAGAACTTTATTTTAGCACAGTTTAGGAGGCTAGATATTCAAATTCAGGATCTGGGCTATAAGCACAAACCAAACCAAACCCACTGCGGTCAAGTTGATACTGATTATGTGTAGAACAGAATAAAGCGGCTCCTTAGAATTTCTGAGGAGTCCAGGTGTGGCGCTGTAGGATGAGCGTTAGACTACCAAATGCAAGGTCAGAGGTTCAAACCCACCAGTCACACCTCAGAAACCTATAAGGGTTCACCATGAGTCGGAAGCAACTTGAAAGCATTTAACAACAACAAAAAATCTTTATGGGAGCAGACAACCACATCCTTCTCCCGTTGAGCAGCTGATGGATCTGAGCCATCTTTTGATTAGCAGTGAGCTCTGGTAGTGTAGTGGTTACGAATCGGGCTGCGAACCGCAAGGTCGGCAGTTCGAAACTACCAGCTGCTCCGTGGGAGTAAAATGAGGCTTTCTGCTCCCATAAAGATTTACGGCCTCGGAAACTCTGTTCAGGATCGCTGTGGGTCGGAACCGACTCGACGGCACTTAACAACTAAAGCTTAACCAACAGCACCACAAGGGCAATTGAAAAGGCTTTTCACTTTCTGCCAGATGTGGATCAAGTTCCTTGTCTTTTTGCGCTTGTATCCTTAGGCAATGTTCATGTAGCTTGGCACCTCTCTTCCCCTATCTTTACTCATTTGCTTGTTTGATCTTTTTTAAATATCAAAAAGGAGTTTTGGTAGTATAGTGGTTATGAATTGGGCTGCGAACAGCAGTTCAAAACTAAAGCTGTTCGGCGGGAGAAAGATGAGTTTTTCTGCTCCTTTAAAGATTTACAGCCTCGGAAACCCTGTACAGGGTTACTATGAGTCAGAACCGACTCCACAGCACATAACAACAACAACAACAACAACATAGGTCAGAACAAGGATCTCTGGTAGCGCAGTGGTTATGAGTCGGCCTGCTAACCTCAAGTTTGGTTAGTTCAAAAGTACCAACAGTTCCGTGGGAGAAAGATGAGGCTTTCTAGTCCCTTAAAGATTTACAGCCTTCGAAACCCTATACAGGGTCTCTATGAGTCAGAATCGACTCCTCAGCACGTAACTACCACCACCAGGTATCAGGGGATTGGCTTGAGATACATTAACATAAAAAGACAGCCCCTTTTCTAATGGGATTATATCCACAGGCATATAGGTTAGGATTTACAACACATTGTTTTGGGGGACGCAATTCAATCTCAATCGCTACCACTTGCTAATGGTTGTAAAGATAACAAAGGACTAGGCAATGTTTTGTTCTATTGTACATAAGGGTGCCATGACTTTGTCAAATCCTATCTATCTATCTTTTATTATTACCTTCCTTTTACAGACAGAGTTAAAGAAAGTTAAACATCTACAACATTACAGACCCAGTAAGCAGCAAGAACAACATTTTTATCTGGGTCTAATGTCATCAAGACACAAGGAACTATTTGTGACTTGGCTATCCTGGAAATTCCCTTAAGATTAGGTGCTTCTTGAGGATGGAAGCCAGAACAGAAAGTTTGGCAGAGCAATGACAGCAAAAAAAAAAAAAAAAAAAAAGAAAAGAAAAAAAGAGAGATAGAAATAAAAAAGAAAAGAGAGCACAAAGAAAAATGAAAGAAAACAACAACAACAACAAAAACCCTTGACTTACTTGGCACCAAGGCCCATGTTCTGAACTCCTGTGCCACTACCCAGTAGATTAGCTAGTGTTGTAGCTTTTCCCAAAAAGCAATACAGCATGACTATCAGTGTCTTGGTTCTTACCACCTTTTATAGTCAAAAGATGGATAATTTAAGAAAAAGTTCAAAGGAAAAGATGACTTTTAAAGGGAAGACAGAACTCTGACATGTGAACAAACTGCGTTAGCCTTGCCTCTGTCATCACTAATTAGCAGCTTGACCTAGGATATACACACCAAACTCATTTGCATGGTTTCAGTGCAAGGTTCTTTTACTAACAACCCTTGAGGTTCTTTCAGCTCAAAGCTCTTGACATCTCTTGACCAACATGTTGCTGCCCCAAATGCCATTTATCTGAAAAGTTCAGACACTTTTATCGGCCTAACAAAATCCATGGATCCTTCCTTTTGCTTTTCTAATTCTGTATGTTCAGATTTAATCTTTCTTATTTTTCCTCAGTAAACATTAGAAATGACTGCTATAACATTTACATTATTTTGTCATCTGTATGAGCATTTGGGAACCACACATGCGACTGGAAGCTTTTCATTTGTTGTTGTTAAATGTTGTTGAGTCAGCTCTGACTCGTAGCAACCCTGGATAGGGCTTCTAAGGAGCTGTTGGTAGGTTTGAATTGCCGACCTTTTGATTAGTAGTCCAATGCTTATCCTATAGCGTCACACGAGGACTATCAACTCTTTTAGAATTAAAAAATTAAAAAAAATTTTTTTATTGTGATTTGGGTGAATGATTAAAGATCAAATTGGTCTTTGTGTTCAGCAATTCATATACATTTTGTTTTGTGACTGTCATTGTGATCTCCATAATGCAACAGCAGTTTTCCCCCTTCCTGCCCTTTGTCCTTTTCTATCCCTTCCATCCTTCAGAGCTGTATCCCTGGGCAAATGCTACCCTTGTAATTTCATATGTTTCAGTTTGCTAAAGAGCACAAACCTCCATTGTGTTATTGTTCATCTTATAGGCCTAACAGTTGGCTGAACATTGAGCCCTGGGTGAATTTATTTCTAATGGCCATCGTCTCTGGGGTTCCACCAGTCTCTGTAAGAACACTAAGCCTGGTCTTTATGATTTTGACTTTTGTTCCACATTTTTGTCCTACTCTATCCAGGACCTCCTATTGTGATCTCTTTTAAAGCAGTCAACAAAGGTAATAGGGCACCATCTAGTTCTTCTGGTCGCTGGACAAATTTTGTTCTTTCCATCTTTGATTTTCTTTGCTCTGGATGAGGAGAGACCAATAGGTGGCACCTAAGATGGCTGCCCATGCTTTTAAGACCCCAGGCTGCTCACCAAAGTAGAATGTAGAACTATCTCTGTGGACTATGTTATGCCAGTTGACCTTGGTATACCTGAGACTAGGGCCCTGAATCCCTAGTATCAGTGACTCTGATTTTTTCAAGGTGTTTGTTTATGGATAAGAAGTCTTGTAACTTTGGTCCCAGTGTGGCGCTGTGGGTTAATGCACTGGACTACAAAGTAGGTTTGAACGAAAAGATGAGCAGTTCAAGCTCACCAGTCACTCCTTGGAAACCCTATGTAGGGTCGCTATGGATTGGAACCAACTCGACAGCACTTAACAACAATGCTCTACTATGCTGTTGTTGTGTGTCTTCCAGTCAGTTCCAATTCATATTGACCCTTAGAGGGTTTCCAAGCAGTCCAGTGCTTATTCTACAGCATCACACCAAGACTTTTGCCATACTATACTCAAGGATATAATACAGTGCATATAAATGTTGTTATTAAGTGCCCTCGATTTGGTTCGTACACACAACTACCCAGTACAGGATTTCCCAGGAGCGGTTGGTGGGTTTGAACCATCTACCTTGCGCTTATCAGTCTAGTGATCCTACAGCACTACACCAGGACTCCATGTGGTAATAGTCAGTATTCATGCGTGTAGTCCATGAATAATAAACAATAAAATAAAAATTATATCTAAACCCCAATAAAATAATAGTATTTATGTTATTTTTGTCGTCTCTTCTCTTACCCCAGAGCAGGTAAGAGGTTTCAATAAATAAATCGAGACTTTATTCTCTTGGGCGTCATGGGCTCTGCCCCTCTGTCCTGCCCAGCACCCCAGAAAGCACAGATCTAGAGCTACTTTTAAGCAGCCTTACATTGCGGGGGACCTCTGTGGACAGCAGATATGATTAGCAGTTGATTTCATTTTCTAACTCGGTGAAAATGCCGACGCAGAGCTGCTTTCGCCAGCTTTTCGCAGTTTATGAAAAAGTCCACCTAAAATCATAAAAGTGACTTCTCCACGACTCGCCAAGCTTTTCCGGACCCCACCCAACATTCCTAAGATGAGTTGCTAGGCCGACCCGAAGGGGCGTGTGCAGGAACTGACTGGTGGCACAGCCAATGACATTTTGGAGAACCAGGAAGGGAGAGATTCGCGGGTGTGTCATTGACCAGGCGGCGCGGGATTGGCGGTTTCCAGGCGGGCGGTCGGTGGCGGGAGTTTTCGGATGTGTTGGCGGCGGCCTCTGCGGTAGCGGTTGAACAGGCACTGCTAGCTGCGTGGAAGGTGTGTCTATCACTGTCGCGGATCTTTTTGCTCGCTGCTCGCTGCTTCCGACCGGCGCGATCTTTGGGATCCTGAATTTTGTCGGGAAGGATGGAGCGGCGACCGCAGCCCTCGGCGCATGGCTCCGCGGCCGGGGCGCCCTACCCCACCTCCGCCTCTCTCCGCGGCTGCCGGAACCCCAAGATGCTGCGCAGGAAAGACCCCCAGCACCGTGCACCGCCCCGCGGACCCGAGGAGCCTGGGGAAAAACGTCCCAAGTTTGTAAGTGTAGCCTTGGCCAGGGGTGGGCTGCGGGCAATGTAATACCCTGAATGTTCCTTCTCCCAGGACTTGGCTGACAGCAGGCTACATTTTCAAGAGGGCTTTCAGAGCTGCCATTCCTTTTATAAGCTGATGACAACGGATCCCACTTCTGCTTTGATCTTGTGACAAATATATTGATCGTGCTGCCCCACGTTTCTTAAAGATGATGTGAAAAAGCAATTCAAGTTATTGACGTCATCTAGGTGGACACTGTATTTTTTTGTTTAAGTCGATTAGAGATTCCCCTAGTGTCAAAGGATCTGAAATACATTAAAGTGAACTTTTAGTAATAATCTTTTCCTACTTAATGTTATAATACAAGAAGAACTTTTTGTCATAGATGACGATACAAGTTGAAACAGCTCGTTTTAAAACTTGGTGGGCCATGTAGTCATTGCTAAAGAATGTTTTATTGAGTTTGGAAGGAAGTCTAAATATTTGAAACTCGCGATTCTGGTTGCTTCTTTTATTTTACTTTCACACTCAACAGAAGTGCCGTAACGTCTTGTAAATCATTTTGTTGGTATGAATTAGTGTAAGAATACCTAGGGATATGATATGATATGTGTGCAAACAAATTGATAGATAGGTTGATAGATTTGGGGTGAGTCCAGCAAAATTGAAAATTTAATGCTGACACCTCTATTTTATTACAAGTATAGAAAAACATTTTTCAGTGATAGGTGAAATTTTACAGTACAACATGTGTCTTCTCTCGTTGTTGTCAAGTGCCATCCGACCCATAGCGACCCTGTTTAGGGTTTCCGAGGAGCAGCTGGTGAGCTTGAACTGCCGACCTTGCATTTCAAACGGCTTTACAGTCTGGTGTATTAACCCTCAGCTCCATAGCAGGACTACATCTTCTCTTGTAGACACGTACAAATTGTGATGAATTCAAATCATGAGTAAGAAATGAAGGCTTGAAAGTTGGTAAACTAGAAGTGAGTCATTAAGTGTAACTTTTAGTTCAAAGTTATGTTGTTGTTGTCAGGTGCCATCTAATCGGAACCGACTCATAGCGACCCCATGCACAGCAGAACGAAACAGTGTCCCATCCTGGGCCAACCTCACTACCGCTGCCACACTTGAGTCCATCAATGATGTCACCTGGACAATCCATCTCGTTAGGGGTCTTCCTCTTTTTCTCTGACCCTCTACCTTACCCAGCATGACATCCTTCTCCAGCGACTGTTCCCTCCCGACAATATGTCCAAAGTATGAGAGACGAAGCTTAGCCATCTTGGCCCTCAAGGAGCACTCTGGCTGCACTTCTTCCAAAACAGATCTATTGGTTCTTTTGGCAGTCCATGGCACTTTCAGTATTCTCCTCCAACACCACAACTCAAAGACATCAATTCTTCTACGATCTTCCTTATTCACTGTCCAGCTTTCGCATCCATATGAGTTTATTGAAAATACCATGGGTTGGGTCAGGCGCACCTTAGTCCTCAAGCTGACATGTCTGCTCTTCTTCAATACTTTAAAAAGTTCCTGTGCAGCAGGAGTTGATTAAAACTCATAGTTATTGTGAAGTGCCGTCGAGTCGGTTCCGACACATAGCGACCCTGTATAGGGTTTCCGAGGAGCAGCTGTTGAGCTTGAACTGTCGACTTTGCAGTTCAAATGGCTTTGCCGTCTGGCGCATTAATCCAAAGTGCCACACCAGAACTCCAAAACTCATAGTAGAGCTATAAAATGTACCAATATACTGAAAATAAGGAATGACATGGATTCATTATATTAGATTAAATACCAAGATGGCGATTTTGTTGTTGTGTGCTGTCGAGTCAGTTCCAGCTCATAGGGTTTTGGTGGAGTCCTGGTGTGGCGCTGAAGAGTAGAACACTGGACCAAAAGGTCAGTTTGAACCACAAGGTCCACGGTTCAAACCCACCAGCTGCTCCTTGGAAACCCTATATATGATTGTCGTATTTTACGTTAGTTAACAAGAGATTTTAATATGTACTTGTATAAATAGGATAGAGTTAACTTGGTAATGAAAGAGCCTGATCAGTATGAGAAAAATTCACTGGGGCAATGACTTTTGCTCCTTTTACAGCCTGTTGTCTGGTTAAGAATTAAGATCGACGTCACATTTTGTTTCTGACTGCTGTGGTCCAGAATACTGCTAGGACTTGTGATTTACGCTGACTCATTCCCAGAATGTAGGTCATGAAAATGTATCTGCATTCTATATGAATATTTAGGATCAGTTTCACTGAATTTCCTTTAAGTGACTTGGGTTCTAGTCTTTGTGCTATTTTTACTTCTTATGTATATCATAATGATCTAAGCTTCTCATTTATTAAAAGGGTTATTTGTAAAGATTTAATGCCATAATAGCTGAGATAATACTTCCAAGCTTGAAAGCTAGTACACGCACCTAAAATGGGCTGGAGAGTCTGATTTGAATCATGCCTTGTTCATAATTAATTTAGAAGGAATTTTGGCTCTTGGCAATTTCTAACCTAATTTAGGTTCTTGTTTACATAGTAATTTCTTCAGACATTTCTTCCAGTTCAATAATTCTGCCACCGCTTATTTCTAACATCCGACTCCTGGTATAGTGCTCCAGGATCAGTACTAGACTGTGAACCACAGTGTTACCAGTTCAAACTCACCAGCTGCTCATTGGAAACCCTATACAAGGTTGCTATGAGTTGGAACTGACTCAACAGCACTTTACAGCAACATGTCTAATTTGCTTTTTAACTTTTTCACTGAATATTAGATTTTATTAATTACATTAAAAAATTTCAGGATGTTCCATTTGTTTCTTTTTCAATTCTGCCTGATGTTATGCGTGGGTTCTTGTTTCTTAATTTTGTGAGTCTGTCATTTACTTATTTAGATATTTTGTACATAGCCGTTCTTATTTTTATTTCATAACTGATATTTTGACTGTCTAGATTGACTCACAGGGAATCTGGTGGTGCAGTGGTTAAACATTTGGCTGCCAACCTAAAGGTTGGTATTTCAAACGTACCCAATATCTGCTCAGGAGGTAGACTTGGTGATCTGTTCCTGTAAAAATTATATCCTAGAAAACCCTATAGGGCAGTTCTCCTCTGTCACATGGGGTCACTATGAGTTGAAATTGTCTGGAAAGAGCTTAACAACAACATAATGACTCATACCATGGTGGCTCACTTTCTTTTGTGCTTGGTGATGTTTGTAATATCTTTGCTCCATCTTTAGATCTCCAAGAACCTGTATGATTCTTGAAGGCCTAAATTGTTGTTGTTGTTAAGTGCTGTCGAGTCGGTTCCGACCCATAGCGACCCTGTACAGGGTTTCCGAGGGTGTAAATCTTTACGGGAGTAGAAAGCCTCATCTTTCTCCCGCTGAGCAGTTGGTAGTTTCGAACTACCAGCTCACTTTCTTTTGTGCTAGGTGATGTTTGTAATCTCTTTGCTCCATCTTTAGATCTCCAGAACCTGTATGATTCTTGAAGGCCTAAACTAGGGATGCTTTTCTCTTAGAGGTGACTTGAGTCTATTTTCACCAGGATTCTAGAGGTGTTGCTGATTTGGGACCACCTTCCTAGTAAGCCAGGACCCTTAAGGGCTTTATGTTCAACTCTTTAACTCTGTTCCTGCCCCAAGGCTCAGTATCTCAGTTTCAGGGCTGCCTTTGGGGTACCCCTTCCCATCATTGGGTGCACTGCTTTCAGCTCCATCCTGGTAATAATTCTTATTTTCGGGGTGGAAGATGCTCTTTGGGGATTATCCTTTCCTCATGAGATTCCAGCAATGTCTCCAAGTTATTGTTCTGTGGTGCCGAATGTTGAGTCAGTTCATGGTGTTCCCTTGATTTGGGATGAATTGATGTTAACTGTATTCTTCAAGTCACCCAGTCAGGTCATTATGAAAGCCTAGGGCATTTGACTTGATCAAGTGATGAAGGTTAGTGATGTGACAGGAACAGGGATAGTTTAAATGTTTGATGTTTCTTACATTCTGCAGTGCTGCATGCTGGTAGTAAAAATGAGTAGTAAACTGGCCACTTGTTATAGCTTTAATTCAAGAAAGCAGAAGGTCTTATACCCACTGACATGCCGTTTTGATTAGAGCCCCGATAAAGCATTTGAACAAATCCTTATTTCCTACTGAAAGTGTAGTTTTGGGCTTCAAGCCTCTAGTGGATTGTGTATCAAAGCTTGTAGCATACACTCTTTCCCTAAACATCTACTCACTCCTCACTGATTGACATTGGTAGGTTTCAAAGACCAGGTCCTTATACAAAAATCCATGCTATGTGGAAAAAGGGAGGATGACCACATCAGATTACAAAATGAAGGGTGACTACATCATTTCGTAGCTGCCAAACTGCTGTGAATCACAGCCTTACCAAACTGACACATAACTTTAATCATCATAGCCAGACTTAACCTCACCTCATACCTCACTCTTTCTTACTGTCAGGTGGATGCTGTTAATGTACAAAGTAGATGGATAGTAAATTTTTTATTATTGTTATAAATGCTAAGTGATAGAGATTAAAATAGTCGATAAGTGAATTTGTGAGTATTCCATCCTTTCCTATTCTCTGGAATAATTTGAATAGAATTGTTGTGAGCTACTCTCTGAATACAGGGTCTCTATGGGTCAGAAGCGACTTGACAGCATTTCACAACAACAACAACTCTCTCAATGTTTGGTAGAATTTTCCAGTGACGTGTGGGTCTGGATTTTTTTGCAGAGAGTTTTTAAATGAATTTATCAATATCTTCTTTTGTTATGTTGTTGTAGTTGTTAAGTGCCATTGAGTTGGAGTTGGTTCCTACTCAGAACGACCCAAGGAGTAACTGGTGAATTTGAACTGTCAACCTTGCAGTTCAAATCAACTTTATTACAGTTGAGTGCGTATCTAAATGTGCCACATATGTATCTATTCAAATGATCTGTTTCAGTCTGTGTTAATTTAGGTAGGGAATGTGTTTCTAGAAATTTATCCATTTCTTCTAAGTTTTCAAATTTGTTGGAGTAAAGTTCGTCATGGTATTTTGTTTTTAACGTTTTTATTTCTGTTGGTTCTGTTATGATGTTGCCCATTTTATTTCTTATTCATATTTTTGCATCTTTTCGTTTGTTAGATTTGCCAGTGGTTTGTCAATTTTATTAATCCTTTCAAAGAACCAACTTCTAGTCTTGTTGATGCTATTGTTTTTCTGTTTTATTTGTTGCTCCTTTGTTTCTGCTGTTATCTTTAATATTTCTTTTCTGGTGACTTTGAGGTTAGTTTATTGTACCTTTTTTAGTTGTTAAGGTTGATTTTGGTTCTTTCATTTTTGATGCATGCATGTATTACTACAAATTGCCCTTTGAGCACTGATTTTCCCCAAATGTTTTGGTATAGTGTGTTTCCATTCCTTTCCAGTCTTTGGTTGAATCAAGGAATT
>NW_006408540.1:2406219-2407753 GCF_000296735.1 Chrysochloris asiatica
CAGCCCGATTCGTAACCACTACACTACCAGAGCTCCATATCCATATATATATATATATTCTATTACCAAGTACTTTTTAAGCAGGTTGTAATCAGTTTCCAGGTACTTGATTCCCCCTCCCCCCCTTGATTGTCCTATTGTTGATTTATAGTTTCATAGTATTATTTTCTGAGAAGATTCATTATAGTATCTTGATGTTTTAAAATTTATTGAGACTTGTTTTGTGTTCTAACATAATGTTCCACGTGCATTTGAAAAGAATGTATATTGTGCTGTTGCTAGGCAGAGTGTTCTATATGAGTCTATGGGGTCAATTTAGTTGATTGTGTGGTTTAGTTCTTCTGTATCTTTGTTGAATTTCTTTCTAGTTCTATCCTTCACTGAAAGTAGTGTATTAAAGCCTACTATTAGTGTGGGAGCACGGTGCTTCCACAGGATAAGCACTGGAAGGTAGGTGACTTGAGCCTACCTACCGGCTGCCCCTTGAAATAAAAATGGGGCTTTCTGCTCTCAACAAATACTTATAACCTTGGAAATCCTATTCGAGGTCGTGATGAGTCAGAACTGACTCAACTATTATTGTAGAATTTTTTATTCGCTTCAGTTCGGCTAGAGTTTGATTTCTGTATTTTGAGGCTCTTTCATTGGATGCATAGATATCATGGTTATCTCCTTTAGATTGATTGACTTCTCATTATATAATACCCTTTCTAGTCTTTGGTTGGTGGTTTTGAATCACCATCATTTTGGTTAGTAGCCTAATGCCTCCAGCCTCCTTTAGGAGGCTGATGTTGTCTGGTGCTTTGAGTGACTCATATAGACTTTCTGAGAAGCAGCTGGTAGACATGAACTGCTAATTATGTGATCCTCCATCCAGTGCTGTGCCTACACCAAAAATCCAAATTCAGGACCCTGCCTCTAAGGGAAGGCTTTCTTTCTCTGTGTGTTCTTCGGGAAGGTCCTTATCTCCTTTCAACTTCTCTTCTTGGGTGTCTGGCAATCTTCATGTGGTATGTGCCTTCCTTTCCATTTGTGCTTCCTTCTAGTGCCTTATCTGCTCTTTATAACTCAGAGATGATTGGCTGAAGATATACCCCACACAGATAGGGTGTCGTTAATATAACAAAGAGACTCCTATCCCCAAATGGGATTACATCCACTGGGTGTAGGTTTTACCACACAAATTTCTCAGGGACACAGTTCAACCTGTAACAGGATAGTGGTGGTGGTGGTGGTAATGGTTAAGTGCTGTGGAGTTGGTTCTGACTCATAGTGACCCTGTATAGGGTTTCCGAGGCTGTAAGTTTTTATGGGAGCAGAAAGCCTCAACTTTCTTCTGGGAAACAGCTGGTAGTTTCAAACTGCTGATTAGCAGTCCAACTCTCAACCACTATGCTAACAGAATAGTTGTTGTTCTTGTTGTCAGGTGCCATCGAGTTGGAACCGACTCATAGCGACCCCATGCACAGCAGAACGAAACAATGTCCGATCCTGGGCCAACCTCACTACCGCTGCCACACCTGAGTCCATCAAT
>NW_006408540.1:2409869-2411539 GCF_000296735.1 Chrysochloris asiatica
GTCTCTTATGCTGTCTAAAGAAGGTATTTGAAATAAACAAATCATTTGTCTTGCAGAAATCTATCATTCGTTCTCCAGAATCATTTCTATCACCAAGTCCAAATTTTCCAACTACTGGACCCTCCTCTTTGCTCCCTACTTTTGCATTCCAAAATATTCCAAAACAGAATAGTAGATCTTTTAAATTATGAATACCCCGTAATATATGAACTCTTATCATCCTTATAATCATCTGAGGTAGGTACTACAATGAGCCAGTTTTACAGATCGGGAGATCAAGGTACAGAGGTTAAACTGTCTCTAGGTTACACAGCTGCTAGTTGGTGAGGTTGGGATTTGAACCTAGGTTGTTTATAAGCACTGGACTGCTAACCTACCAACCGCTTTTCAGAAACCCTAAACAGGGTCGCTATGAGTCAGAAGTGACTTGATGGCACTTAACATAAACTGGCTCCAGACTTATTAGGTGTCACAATCTCATGTCACAGAGTAGGATTTCCCTATAGGGTTTTTATGCCTGAAATCTTTAAGGTTGTAAATTGCAGTTCTTTCTCCATTGGAGCCCCTGGGTGGGTTCAAACTGCCATACTTCTCATTACCAACCAAGCACAGATCCTTAATTATGCTCCTGAAATATCTTCCCTAGACTTTTTAGAGATTTAATCTTTACTGCTTTTCTCAAAAAGGAATCACTAACAATGATTGTTGTTTTTAAGTGCCATTGAGTCGATTCTGACTCAGTGACCTTTTATAGGGTTTCCAATGAGCAGGCGGTAAGTCTGAACTGCTGGTCTTTTGTTAAAACCGACCTTGTGGTTGAGTGCTTATCTTACAGTACCACACCAGGATGCCATAACAACAATTGTTGTTGTTGTTAAGTGCTGCCGAGTTGGTGCCAACCCATAGTGACCCTGTATAGGGTTTCCGAGGAGCAGCTTGTGAGCTTGAACCATCAGCCTTGCAGTTCAAGCCGACTTTGCAGTCCAGTGCGATAACTAACAACGCCACATCAGGACTACATAGCAATGATTAGTAATGCCTTTAATGAAATATAGAATTTGTGATTTCTGGACTACAGGCAGGTTTTGAGCTACCAAGAGATACAAGGCTGAGTAATTTTTACCTTATTGTAGTAGGAGTTGAATAGAATTGAAATCAGTATAAATTTGGTGAGATTAGTGCATGCTCACCCAGTTACTTGTGCTTCTTTGGAGACACGTATAATGGTGATTATTACATTTAAAAGTCTGGTTAAAAGTCTCCCTCATGTGGTACCATTTTATGTCAGGAGGTTTGCAATTTTGGAAGATACAAAATAACTATGCTTTAGTATCCTGGATTAGCAACCAGAACCTTCCCTCATCTTGGTTTGATATCATTTTCACAGTTGCTGGAAAGCTGAGAAAAGAGAAAGGTTCTCTATGCTCTGTTTTAAATTCATTTCTTTGTTGAATTTAAGTTATGCTTTCACTTATCCTAGAGTTAAGTTGTCAAGAATGGGAGATAGTATTCTTAGAAGACTTTGTTGTTGTGGTTAGGTGCCATTGAGTTGGTATCGACTCATAGTGACCTTATGCACAGCAGAACGTAACACTGCCTGATCCTGGGCCAACCTCACTACTGTTGCCACACATGAGACCATCGATGCTGCCACTTGGCCAATCCATCTC
>NW_006408540.1:2412054-2420389 GCF_000296735.1 Chrysochloris asiatica
AGTGTTGAGAATTTTTGTTTTCTTTACATTAAGATGTAATTGAGATGTAAGAAGACGTTAGTCACTTGGAATTTATTTTGTGTCAAAGGTCTGCCTAACATCAGACATTGAAACCTTCATAAGAAAGAAGGTTGTTGTTGAGTGCTGTAGAGTCAGTTTCAACTCATAGCAACCCTGTATAGGGTTTCTGCAGAGAAACTCTTGGGTTTGAACAGGCAACCTTGCAGTTAAGGAAGTAAAATGGTTTTATTCAGGCCATTCATGTAAGTAAAGTGCTCTGAACCTTCCCAGACTATTTTTTTTTCTATCCTTCTGAATATAACCAAAAAAAAATTTTTTTAAAGTTAATATGTGGTTTACCAAAAGAAACAATATATATATATAAAATCAAGTAGTTTTGTGGAGGTTACAAAAAGGTGCTCATAATAGATCATGTTAGTGTTATTTACTTCTAGATCATTCTGGATCTTTCCTTTGAGGGTTAAAAAGAGTGATTGTTTCAGATTTAGTGCAAGGTTTAATTGTTTTTTTTTTTTTTCCCAAAGACTCGTGTCTTTAATTATGAAGCAAGCAAACTGACAAACATTTATTACACTGTGAAACCTTGCATGGCATCTAGTCTATCTTGTAGCAATTGCTTCTGAACAGATGTTACCTGAAACACCTTTGTGCAGTTGGTGGAATGCTAAAATTTGTCATGCTTTTATTATTGTTGTCTTAAATTAACTCTACTTTATGGCATAACTTTATTGCTGTGTCCTAGAATCTTTATAAATTTATTGCCTTATAAATTGGATTTAAAATTGGCTTTTTATATAGAATGTAAATTAACATGTGTATAACTTGTTTATGCTTGCAGAATAATACAAGAGAAAACTGCTATGTATTACACTAATGTAATTGTCTTTAACTCAGCACATAGTATCTTCCAAACTAGGAATCAAATAAATGCTAAAGAATATGCTTACTGTCATACTCTTGCTTGTTTATTCCAGAAACTAATTTGACTTTTATGTCTATAAAATATAGATTAAGCATAACCTTTTTTCTTCATGGGGTATTAAAAATCAAAGCATGGGCTTTCTTTGAACAGGATCTACAAAGGTAACTTTTCTTTCAATAACAGCAGGATGACTTTGAAATCCCTTACCATTGGGAGTGATTTTCCAAATAACAAATCAAATAGACATTATTAACTTTTGGGAGAGTTGAAGAGTTAACTATGTTAAGCTTTTTGTGCTAGAATATTCAAGGTACTAGCTATTTAGTGAAAACTTTTGGAAATGCTTCCCATAGATAATTTTTTTCAAATGGCCAACTGCCATGCTTTCTTACAAGTTATTTATTTATTTATTTATTGGTAGGTATTATGAATAGAACTTATGAGTAGTGACGTGTACCACTTTCTGGGCTCAAATACCAGCTATGTCACCTATTAGCTGTAAGAATTTGGGAAATTACTTAACCTTTCTCTGTGCTCAATTCCTTTATATGTCAAATGGATTTTTTTTTTTTTAAGATTAAAGTTTAACATGTGATGGGCTCATTTGTAAGCTCTATACAAATATTTGCTATTTATGTGATTGCTGTATTTTGTTATTAGTAGTAATGATGTTAAGTGCCATTAAGTTGGTTCTGATTTATATTGTAATAGTAGTAGTATGGTGGTGTGCCTGACTCATAGTGATCCTGTATTGGGTTTCTGAGGCTGTAAAACTACAGGAGCAGAAAGCCTCATCTGTCTCCTGAGGAGTGGCTCATGGATTTGAACTGCTGACCTTGTGATTAGCAATTCAATGCATACAACCACTACGTTACCAGGGCTCCTTAGTAGTATAATTAAAAAAAAATATTTTTTAGGGCATTGAGATATTGCATTGAATGTTTAAATAATAACTTTCTTATCTGGGGATTATGGAAAGACAAGAAACTATTTGAAAAGACAGAAAAAAAAATCCATTTTCATCTCTTACCTAAAGGTGTGGTGAATGCATAGTCATTCTATTTTCAGTTCTTATCCTGGCATGCTAGAGAATATTCAGACTGATGGAGCATTCTGATTCAGGTGGTTGGTTTTTTGGCCAGAGCAGGGTCTTGAAGCTTTCTGACAAGTGTATTCTTTATTAGTAAAGTGAATCATACAATTCAGGAACAAGTACAAATGAAACTTACTGGATTGCTAATTGCAAGGTCAGTGGTTCAAACCCATCATCTGCTCCTTGGAAATGCTATGTTGTTGTTGTTGTCAGGTGCCATCGAGTCGGAACCGACTCATAGCGACTCCATGCACAGCAGAACGAAACAATGTTCGATCCTGGGCCAACCTCACCACCGCTGCCACCCCCGAGTCCATCAATGATGCCACCTGGCCGATCCATCTCCTTGGAGGTCTTCCTCTTTTTCTCTGACCCTCCACCCTACCCAGCATGACATCCTTCTCCAACGATTGTTTCCTCCGGACTACATGTCCAAAGTAGGAGAGACGAAGCTTAGCCATCCTGGCCTCCAAGGAGCACTCTGGCTGCACTTCTTCCAAAACAGATCTATTGGTTCTTTTGGCAGTCCATGGCACCCTCAGTATTCTCCTCCAACACCACAACTCAAAGGCATCAATTCTTCTACGATCCTCTTTATTCACTGTCCAGCTTTCGCATCCATATGAGGCTATTGAAAACACAATGGCCTGGGTCAGGCGCACCCTAGTCCTCAAGCTGACATCTCTACTCTTCAATACTTTAAAAAGTTCCTGTGCAGCAGATTTGGAAATGCTATACAGGGTAGATATTACTATTCTAGTTTCCTATTTTCAGGTATTGTATTGTTTCAAAAGTTTATATTTATTCTAGAGAAGAAATCTACAAAGGAAGCGCTATCAAACTTAAAAAAAAAATTCTAGTGCTACTCCCATGTGAACTTAGAATGATTGTAAAAATAATGTTATATATGTATAGATATAAAACTAAGTATAAACTCCTTATGCTTATGACTTTTTTAAAACAACTCTAAACTAAAACAAATTTACCTATAAAATCCCAAACAAACCCATAAAACCAGTAAAATTTAAATTAACAACACCATTAATTTAATGTGATTGATGATGATCTGCTGAAATGAAGTCAACATTATTGACTTTAATAGTGGAAGAGATATATAATTTTATGTTTTCCTGTTTGCCAACTTGATATCCTTAGATGGAAATAGAATCCTAGAGGCCTGAGGAAAATAAATTCAGACTGATCTGTTCAAAGATTTTGCCTCATATTGTTGGTTGACCCTTGCCATTGAACACCACTATCTTCCTGATGGAGTTCTGATGTGGTTCTGTGGGTTAAGTGCTTGATTGCACAGTCCACTTGAACCTCAAGGTCTGATTCAAGCTTACCAGCTGCTCCTTGGAAACCCTATACAAGGTCACTGCGGGTTGGAAACGACTTAGCGGCACTTAAAAACAACATCTTTTGGTGTTATAGGACCCTTACATGAGACTGTGAGTGAAGTAGAGGACTGTTATAAATCTTTGTTGTGTTGTTAAATGCCATTGAGTTAGTAAATTTATTTTATATAAAATTATTGAAAAGAAGTTAAAATCAGAAGCAATATCACCAACGTATATTCCATTTTTTTTTCTTGAAATTTAACTTTTTGTATTTAATGGTACATGCATGGTTCCTTGAATAGTTTCGTTTTGGACTCATAAGCAACATTTTGGAATTAAAGTCCTTTCTACGTGTAGGAGGTTGTGTAAATCTACTAAGTCGTGATGCTTTTTGGCCCTCATTTGGCACCATATTGGTAATAAACACAAATTCAAGCATGGTCACCAGAAATGCCTGGTGGAACATTGTTGTAGGATAGTCATTTAGATAGTCGTGATTATGCTTACCTTGCTATTATTAATGTTTAGGATAGTCTTGAAAAGCACCTTGTAAAAATTTCATAGAACTGGAGAGTCTAAGAACTTAGCAGGTCTCATTTGGAGGAACTCTGATTTGACTCAGTAAGTCAGATAACACTTGGACCAAGCAAAGATCTTGAACTTGTCTTCCTTTGACTACTGGTGAGATAAAAGTGATTTTAAAGAATTTACCAATCCTAGTATGGTGTTGTAGGATAAGCCCTGGACTGCTAACCACAAGGTCAGTGGTTCAAACTCACCAGCTGTTCCTTAGAACATTTATACAGTGGGTATGAGTTGGAACAATCTTGAGGGCACTTAACACCAGTAATGAAGGATCTATGCAATGTTCTTCAAAACAGTTTGCTTCAAAACAGTCTTCTTAGGGAAAACTTTTCTCTTGCAGTCTTTAAAAAACATATTTTAAATTGTTATCATACATAATACAGTACATATGTATATGGGGTCCTGGTGTAGTACTTAGGATAAACACTGGACTGCTAACTGCAAGGTCAGTAGTTCAAACCCACCAACTACTCCTTGGACATGCAATACAGGATTGCTATTAATCTGGATTTCTATTTGCAGGTATTGTATTGTTTCAAAAGATACATTTATTTGACTATTTGTTCATGTACTGTTTTCCTAAATTCTTCTGAAGTTGTTTTCTGTGTTCTCCTTGCTTTCCTCTATCTTTTTGTCAATTCGTTGAGGTACCTAAATATCGTTCTTTTGAATTCTTTCTCAGGTAGTTTCAGTACCTTTTCTTCTTCAGAAATGTTTTCTGGATTAACATTTTGGTCATTTGTTTGAGCCACTCTCTTTTATTTCTTCATGTGACCTAAAATTGTCTGTTGATTCTGAGACATTGTGATGTCATTGTATTTATTTTTAATTGATGGATATACATTGGTGCATTCTTAGGCTTTCACCAACTGTCTCCTGATGGGTGTGATTAAAGAATGGAAGCATGTGTTCCGTTTTCCATTCACTGTTAGTGCAGCTTAATTTAGGGTGGGTCTAACTGATGTTGGCTGATTTCTATCATTGATCAGGTGGTGTAAGAACTGGTATTAACTCTTGTCTAGTGGGTGGAGCTGCAGAGGGCATGGTTGTGGTTGAGCTGAATTGGTATGGTTGCTGTCTCTTGTTGGGTCAGGCAAGAGGAGAAAAAATACAGTTAAATCAAACAGAACAAACAAGCAAACAATATAATAAAGGAGAGAAAAAAAGAATATAATAACTAAAAAGACAATAGTGGTACAGGAAAATAGAGCTCATAAAAGAAAAATAAGAAAATAAAATGAAGAGAATAAAACATTGAACCCATTCCAGAAATAGTTTGTGGAAGCCCCTTCAGGTTGCTAGTTTCAGTGTCTGTCATTACCAGAGGGCAGCTGCGGGCAGAGTGGCTGATTATGAAGGTTCCTGCCTGGAGTCTTCTGTATTCTGGAGGAGAGTCCACCTGAATCCAGGAGTTAAGGGTCTGCACTTGGGGTAGATAAGGTTGGGAGCTGGCCTCACGTTAGTTATCTAGGGGAATGTGGGGAGCAAGGAGGATCTGCACCTTTTCTATCACTGGTGTGAATCTGTTTCCCCACAGCTGCTCACAAACATTCAAGATGTCTGGTCAGCTGTCCATTCATTAGTCAATCTCCTTCTTTTGCCGCCCCCTGCTCAGCTTCTCATCCCAGTAGGTAGGCAATTTACTTCTCTAATCTTTCCTCTGAAGTGAAGGGTTCCAGAATCGTCCTCTGTGTCTGTTTCTTTTGGTCTCCAGTATCTTTCCTGGTGTGGCACTCTGGGTTGATGTGCTTGACTGCAAAGTTGACTTGAACTGCAAGTTGGTGGTTCATGCTCACCAACCGCTTCTTGGAAACCCTATACAGGGTTGCTGTGGGTTGGGACTGACTCAATGGCACTTAACAACAGCAACATCTTTGTTTCCAGAATCTATATAGTGTACTTACCTAGTCCTCCATCTTGCTGGAAGTCCAGTATTTTATTTTTTTGAGGTTCCTCAATTTATATTTTTCTCGCTTCCTTAAAACTTGACTCCAGGATGGAATTTATAACTGATACCTTTTAAATCATTTTATATTTGAATATCATAACATAACTCAAAAGCAAGGAGAGTTAGGGATGAATATATCACATATGTAATAAGGACATGTTATGTAATGAAAGACATTAGCCAAGCAATGATGGTCCAAGTCAGATATAAACAGGTTGATGTTGGGTTCTGTGGAGTCACTTCCAACACAGAAACCCATGTGACAAAGTGGAACTGCCCTTTAAGGTTTCCTAGGATATAACCTTTATGGAAACAGATTGACAGGTGTTTCTCCTGTGGAGTCTTTGAGTAGGTTTGAACTGCCAACCTTTCATTTAGAAGTTAAGTGCTTAGGCATTGGGACATGACCCAAATAGCTATGGTCCAAGTTAGATTTTCATGGATTGTTGTTAGGTTCTGTTGATTCTGACTCATAGTCACCCTGTGCAGAATTCCTGAGGAGAGATTGATTGGTTTGAACTGCTAACCTTGTGGTTAGCAGACCAATGCTTATTTTACAGTGCCATGACAGGGTTTCATGGATTAGATAGAGATGGCTAAATATCTATTCAGATTACTATAGTTATTTCTTGAAAACCTTAGCAAGACATGTGAATTAGTTTAATTGTGTGATTAATTTTATTATAAACTATCTTCCATGGACAGTGGTGAGTTTAGCCTATAATTGTAGTTTTCTGAAGCGGGCTGTTAATTTGGATGTCACCAAATGAAACTTAGTAACATTCAGTTTTTAAATAAAAGATTTGCAAAGTGGTAGCATTAATTATGGATTTTAATATAGAATTAAACTATTTTTGTTTACCAAACTCTTGGATAGAATTCAATCCTGAATGGCAATTATAATTCATTTTTTTTAATGAAAAATTTGACAGCCTGAGAAATGAACATGAAAAATGGAAGGCACAAAATCTGCATGTAGAAATTCATTGTGACAGTTTCATTTCATTATAAAAGGTGATGTCTCCAATTAAAATCACTCTTCTAGTCATTCATCTTCTCTTCTGAGGGATTTACTTTGCTCTTATTGATATGTTATCTTGAAACTGCTATGGTTGCTTATGCATGTATTTGTAAGTTTTTAGAAGTCACTTTCTCTGTGGTGCCTGATGTAGACTGGAGTTTACTGTTGGAATCTGAATGTTTAACTAATTGAAAATCTATGCAGAATTACACTTCTAGCCTAATACTGCCAGGTTCATCAATCCATTCATGACTAATTTAAAATTAAATGTTATTGACATACTGTAAATGTCCATTTCTTTTATAAAAGATTTCTATGGTGGTAAGACAGGACATATAAAGACTACCAGAATCCTCTCTTGTCCATTGGAGAATACAGTTTGCTAAATCAGGGACCTAGCAATGTGGTTTTACAGAGTCCCAACTCTAACTGCTGACTTGAGTAGAGTTCAAATATGACTTATGTCCTTGGGCAAGTTAATTAACTTCTTCACCTCAGCAATCTATTCCTTTCTGTAAAATGGAAATAATCATAGTATTTATGTTTTGAAGGAGTCCTGTTGTGGCACTGTAGGATAAGCACTGGACTACAAAGTTCAGTTTGAACAGACAAGGTCAGAGGTTCAAACTCACCAGTCGCTCATTGGAAACCCTCTACGGGATCACTATGAGTCTCCACAGCACTTAACAACTAACAGCATGCTGTGAATGTGTTGTGAGGATGTTTTGAGTAGATGCATGTTACAATGGCATTGAGTCTAATCAGGTGTCTGGTTCCTCAAAGCAGCTAGATGGTAATCATCATGATTGTTCTATTTATTGAGTTTTACAATGTTCCAGGCATTGTTTAAATCAGCTCTTCACTTACCAAATTTCTTATTAGCCAACATTTTGCATTGAAGATAATAGTGAAAAATCTATCATCAGATTATTTTGTCCACAAATGATGTGTGTCTGGCAGTAACAATGATATTCTGTCTGTATGTACACACACTCACCTTTGCCCATATGGGTGTACTTCCTTAATAGATCTTGGAGACAGTTACCCATCACTTCTTTCTGGCCCTCACCTTGACACCTTCTTCAGAGAGAAAATAAAGTCCATTTTGTTTGAACTTGCTCAATTTCCTGCTACTGCAGGTATAATCTTATATATCTGCTACCATAATTTAACTTTTCTTGTCCAGTATTCACAGAAAAAGTATGCTTTCTTGTTCAAGGTTAATCCCTTCTTCATGACTTTTGACCCAATCCCATTCGATCAGAAATGCTTCATGTTCTTTATAGACTTCATCCCATAAAAATGCTTGTTGTTGTTGTTAGGTGCCATCGAGTTGGTACCGACTCACAGCGACCCTATGCACAACAGAACGAAATGCTGACCAGTCTTGGGCCAATCTGACAGT
>NW_006408540.1:2422414-2431956 GCF_000296735.1 Chrysochloris asiatica
TTTTTTTCTTAAAAATCTTTTCTCTAGTCGAGTTCTGATTATCAAGCTATCGATGCTAGTTCAAATAGGTACTATCTGAAAGTTTGGTTGCTCTTGTGCGTCTCCCCTCACTTCATATCATCTGGATGCTTCACTCTCAGCTCTAGCCCTCTGTGGCTATGTCCTTGACCCCAGGTCTCACCACACTCTGGACCACCCAGCCCTTCTTCCTCTCTCTCTCCAGGTCAACGGGAGTCTTCGGAACGTGGTTGAACTCAGTCCATTTCTTCATTGCTGCTTTTCCCACTCTTCCTCTCACCAGTACACCAATGTGGTTGTCAGCAAGCGTACATGCCTGTTCATGTGTTCCCTTTGAGTTTCAGTCTTAGAGGGAGGGATTATGATGTATATTTAAAAGCTAGAATTTCTATCTGGAACGTTTTCCATCCACTGTTTGTCTGGTTCATTCCAGTCAGTGTTCCCATTATCATACTGAGGTGAGTCTGGAACCCTGAGGTCTTCCCTGCCCTTCTGAAGCAGCCCTCTACTGAGGTCTCTTGTAACATTCATCTTACTGTACCTTTAAGACTGAGGTTTCTGTCAACCCTACTAGATTGTCAAGTGTGGGAGTGGATGATGCCAAGGAACTTATCCTTATTTGAGTCCCTAATTCCAAACAGGCACCAAGCAGCTTATTATATGAATTTATCTTTTTTTCTAGTGTCCTATACTTAAGAATTGGGCTCTCCAGTCATCTAAAAATGGCAGTACGTTTCTAGTGACTTTGCATTTTCTGTAAGAGTAGACTGAGAACACTGACTTAGAGTTTCCCTTTGCCCTGTTGTTGTTAGATGATTTGATTTTATTGAGAATTGTTGGATGCCATTGAGTGGTTTCTGATTCATAGTGACCTATGTACAAAAGATGGAAACCCTGCCCTGTCCTGTGTCATCATCACAATCTTAACTGTGTTTAACGCCTTTGCCCTAGGCAAGTTTCTCCCCTTTAGTTCTCCTTCAGCTTATAGACTTTGGTCTACATTCATTCTTAAAGGAACTTCCTGTGGTCCTTGCAGTCTGCCTATGTTGCTGTTGTTGTTAAGTGCCATTGAGTCAGCATTTCTTTCAGATTGTCTTCTGATGATGTGATGATTTCTTTAGACAGATAATATGCATATCTCATTCTGGCAAAGATAATGCACTTTTATAGTCTCGGAAACTGCCCTCAATGATAGGTTTACAAGCAAAATAACCTTATTGATGACAGAAAGATGCACAGGAGAATTATCTTCATATCCTTGCAAGATCTGCAGACCTCAGTAATTTGCCACTAGGCTATTAAGATCATTGGATGCCTTCCCATGTCTGTGGCTGGCTTCCCCACAACCCTTGTTGATTTGTTTTATTAGTATGCCTGAATAGTGTGATAATCACCATGAAACTACTGTACTGTAAGAAGCCCTGTACAAATATGCTTGCATTAAGGCTAGAGAGTCATTGCCGAAGTCTCCTTTTGGTGTTTTTGGGAGATTGCCAAGAGCAGTAAGGCAACGGTTGCTTGAACTCACAGCTTGACTGCAGAAATTGGTGTGTTTGTAATTGAACACACATAGGACATTATATGATGGACTATAATTCAGCTGTCATATGACCCAGTACTAGGGTATCTAATCTCTTTCAAGGCTTTTTCTCTTCAGATTCCCCACGTTCTTTTGGATGAAATGTATAAAGGAAGGTATCAGTGAGGATCCTGTGTATTGTTTTGTGTGTAGCTCTGATAGGACAGTTACTGATGTATTATTTTTGAGTCACCAGAAAGGGTAAAGTAAATAGCGGTTCGAGCCCACTGGCCACTCCTTGGAAGAAAGATGAGGCTTTCTGTTCCTACAAATATTTACAGCTTTGAAAACCCTATACAGGGTTGCTATGAGTAAGAACTGACTGGTTGAGGGAACCTACTCAAGCTGATCCTTGTACTTTATGAAAACTGGACTCATCAAGTTACCTCGTGGCACTGTAGGGTAAGCACTGGACCCTTGGTTTGAGATGCAAGGTCAACAATTGAAATTCACCAGGAAACCCTGTGTAGGGTTGCTATGAGTCGAAACTGACTTAATGGCACTTAACAACAGCGTCAACAAAGTTACCTTGGGTTGGGTGTTGGACTGCTAACTACGTGGTTGGCAATTCGAATCAACCAGGCACTCTACAGGAGAAAGATGAGATGGTCTCTACTATAAAGATTTACAGGAAGCCTACAACTTCCTGTTCCAGGAAACCCTAAGGAGTAGTTCTACTCTGCCCTACCTGGTCGCTGTGAGTTGGTATCGACTAGGTGGCAGTGGGCTCTTAAATGTCACCTTTAAATCCAACAGTAATCTAGCCTTGGGCTTTAATAAAATTATATGTGTGCAGTTAATTTCTACATATAGAAACTCTGAAGGTCAGATAGGAAGCATTGTCTTAGGGTAAATCGGTATTATTTCAATTGTTCTTGAAGACATTGTTGTATGGAATCCATCATGACCAGAGATTGTTTTGTCACTTCTATTCCAACCCTTTTTCCATGTTAATGTATAATTACTAGCAATAAAATAGAGTATTAAGAATGTTTGAAAGTTTTTTCTTCTTTGGAACATTTTTGACTCTCTTAGTAGTCTTGGTGTGGCACTGTAGGATAAGCACTGGACTACTAACTGCAAAGTCAGTGGTTCAAACTCACCAGCAGCTCCTTGAAAACCCTATACAGGGTTGCTACGAGTCAGACTGACTCTAGCGCTTAACAACAGCAACAATACTTGAAATGTTACCCTGCTTTGCAAATCATGCATTAAACAAACTTTAATTCTTTTATTGGCTTAATATGTTTTTTGAGTTAACAATACTTAAAAAAAAATACTTGTGACTTCAGTTATAAAAATAAAAGTTCAAATTCTTAAAATGGTCTGGGATTGATCTTGTCTGCTTCTCCCTTCAGTCTGATGATTTCCTACTCTTTTCTTCAAGACTGGAAGGAACCTTAAGTCACCAGTTTAAACCTACCAGCTACTCTACAGGAGAAAGATGATGATGTCTGTTTCTGTAAAGATTTACAGTCTCAGCAACCCTCTATAGGGTTGCTATACGATAAGCACTGAACTGTGAACCACACACAGGTTGGAGGTTCGACGCCACCAGCCGTTCGTTCAAAGATGTACAGTCTTGGAAACCCTATACAGGATCCCTATGAACCAGAACTGATTCTACGACACTTAACACCAAAGATTCAGAATTAACTCTATGGCAGTGGGTTTGGTTTTGACTTCTTGAAGTCTGAAGCTGTTCTGACTTCCTTTTTCCTTGAATCTGTCAGTGGCTTTTTGGTCTTGTTACTCCATCTGTCTGAAATTCTTCTCTCCATGTCCGCATAACAAATTCCTATTTTAAGTTCTTTTCTCAAATTTCACTTGGTGTGGCACTGTGGGGTAATGTACCAGATTGCAAAGTCATTTGAACTGCAAGGTTGGTGGTTCAAGCTCACCAGCTGTTCCTTGGAAACCCTATACAGGGTCGCTATGGGTCAGAACCAACTCGATGGCACTTAACAACAACAACTCTTAGTGTGGCCCTGTAGGATAAATACTAGACTGCTAACCATGAGGTCAAAAGGAGCTCTGGTAGCGTAGTGGTTACGAATCGGACTGCGAACCTTAAGGTCAGCGGTTCGAAACTACCAGCCGCTCCGCGGGAGAAAGATGAGACTTTCTACTCCCGTAAAGATTTACACCCTCGGAAACCCTATACAGGGTCGCTATGGGTCGGAACCGACTCGACGGCACTTAACCATGAGGTCAGTGATTCAAATCTACCATTCGCACCTTGGAAACCCTATCCAGGATCGCTGTGAATTGGAACCCCAAGGCACATAAGAACAACAACAGCAACTACAAAATACCTACCCTAGGCCTTCCATATCCATCCCCTATGTTCCCCCTATCTCATTTATTTATTTATTACTCTTAAGGCATTTATTTATTAAACATTCTCTGACAAGAATTCACAGTAGCTTAATGTTTCATTCAGTGTTTCCATTTCCCTATGGACACTTCTCCAACAACCACCTTGTGAGCCCATGGTCAGCGCCTGTGTTCTCTAGGTGAGCCCACTCGATGCTAATACTGTTCTGCCACATGATAAAAGCTCCTAATTCAAACTCATGGAAAAAGGAGTGAGACTTCTGCAAAGTGCACTTTAAGAAGTACTCTTTGTTTATGAAAGGAAACCAGTGAGTCCTCTATGAATCAGAAAAGGAAGTTTTTACAGTTAAGCTCATGGTTTGGAGTGGTGAATTCAGATGGTGCTCTGCTGGTCCAGGCTGTTAATACTCTTCTTGTTCCTCCTTTGGGCCCCCTTCATCAGGGATAACAAAGCCTACATCTGTGGCACAGAGAATGTCCACATTCCTCTTGCAATACAGGGCTATTTCCCTCTTCATTCTCTTGACAAATCATTTCAATGTTCTGTAGCTTTCTAAAGTAGAAATTTCTCTCCTTCTCCATGTCTTCAACAGTAAGCTTCAATACATTGACTTGCTACATCAATTCAGCTGCTTCATCATTCCCAGGATTCTTTCTCCCCACACCCCGGCCAGTCTTAGAAGTTGCAGTAGTTCTCTGTGTTGAAATGGGCCTCTGTGGAGCCGCTCTGCTAGTGCTGAGAGGTTGCTTTGGTTTATTCAGAGCTGGAGCAACAAGGGTAGGGGCCACTGCCCTGTCTTGACATTCTCTGGCAGCTACAGGGTCATTGTCTTTTCCATTGTAGTTTGCATCAAAAAACTTACTGAATCACTGAGCAAATTCAAAATTTCCCTTTTACTAGTTTGTCCACAGGAATTATTTTGTCAACATCCATTCTCTTAAAACCTACTTGTAGAATTTTGAAGTTCTGGATATATTCATGTACTAGCTTAGCTTGGAATTTCACTTTCTTCAAGGCGATGGAGCCAGGGAACAGAATGTCCATAAACTGACAGTAAGCTGCTCATGAGCACAACTGTTGGATCTTTGTCTGATTCAACTGCAGAGACTCATTGATCCAAGCCAGCATGTCATGCTGGCTTAGGTTATCCCTAGTGATGGATGTCGGGTATATGTTCATTGCCATCTTCAGCTCTAGATGAACTGTGTCCAGTGCCCATACTAGGCTTGGTTCCGTCATTGTCTCTTACAAACTGTCCTACACCACCTGCTCGCCTGCCCGATGGCCTCACACGCACCCCCCACCTCCACCTGCATCGACGCAACCTGCAGGTACTGATTGCCCTGGCTCGATTCCAGATCTTCCAACCCTGTGTTGTTGTTGTTAAGTGCCGTTGAGTCGGTTCCGACTCCAACAGCCCTGTCTAGGATTTCCAAGGGGTGGCTGGTGAGTTTGAACCGCCAACCTTGAGGTTCAAACCGACCTTGAGGTTGAGTGCATATCCTACAGCATCACACCAGGACTCTACCTAACCCTGTACTGCCTTCATTTTTCTCAGGGCACTCATCCCCTTCTGATAGTCACTTACTATGTTTATTGTCTGTTTCCCCAACAGTTGATAACTTCCTTTAGAGTGGGGATCTATATTCACTGACATATTCTATGTCAAAACATAGTAGATGCTTAGTCAATATTTGTTGGATGAATTAATGAATAAATGAACATAATAAGAATCTCATTATGTAAGAAGAACTGATTTTATTTCAGGTTTTGCCAAAATCATAACTAAAATGTTAATTGACTTTAGTTTTATATCATTGCTATAATGTTTACATGTTAATTAGCATGCATTTAAGCATATGTTAGTCAAGCATACGTTAGTTGGAGGGGAATATTAAAAGTACCATGAACTGCCAAAAGAACAAACAAATCTGTGTTGGAAGAAGTGTAGCCAGAATGCTCATTAGAAGCTGGATGGTCAGACTTTGTCTCTCATAGTTCCGACATACTATCACGAGGGGCCAGTCCTTGGAGAAGGACATCCTGCCTGAAGTGGAGAGTCAGAGAAAAAGAGGAAGGTCCCAGATGAGATGGATTGGCACAGTGGCAGCAGCAGTGTGCTCAAGCATAGCGATTGTGAGGCTGGCCCAGGACCAGGCAGGGTTTCCTTTTGTTGTGTATAGGGTCACTATGAGTGGTACTGACTTGATGGTACCTAACAGCAACAACAACACTTGGCTAGTAAAAAGATAAGACAATAGCCATTGTTAATTGTATATGTGAATTGTGGGATTATTTTTTCATGCTTCCCTATGTTTTCTTAATTGCCTACAATGAGCATTTTTACTTTTTTTTAACGGGAAGATTTTTGTTTTTAAGTGACCACTAAAACACACTAAGCTGAAAATATTGATGACTTCCTTTTCAAATACAAATGCATGTGCTGGTAAAATAATAAGTAAAATCTTAAAAAAAAACCCTAATAAATACTGTGTACATAGACTTTTTAATAAGTTGGGTTTTTAATGCCAACTTTCAAATATGTCAGAGTATATTCAGCACATTATTCATTTGTTTTCTAATTCACATATATAAATTAACCACTCTCAAAAAAGCTCCTTGGTTTTTTGAATTATTGATGTTGTCACCTGCTAGAGACTTAATTCCAAGAAAAATATAAGAATCACTACATTACAAGCACAAATCCTTTTGACACAAATTCAATTTCTGTGGCAACAATAATACATTGACTTAGCTTTATTTTTCTATTTTGTGACACTTATTAATGGATAAGATAAAAGAAATCTATCATTTTTGTTGTAAATGTAAATGATATCATGCCATCTCAAGAAAGTTAAAGGTAAATACTACTTACTTTTGATAAGCTTTTAGAGCAGATGAGACCATTATGCTAAAATATAAGAAATAAAAAGAGAACTTGTGATTTTTCAAACTCGATCTGGCCTCATAACCATAATTTGTTTTCTACTGTGTAGCATAATGAGGCTGCCACCATGTGTACTACATTAAATATGATGAGGAAGAGCAGCCTCTTCAAAACAGAGTCAATCTTCAGGATGTGTATGGAGTAAAGTTTTCAGGACTTCATTTGTAGATGGGTTACAGTTCAAAATGAGAAGACACAGTTGCAAACATGCATTACTAATCAGAATATGCAATGTACAAACTATGGATCTAAGAAAATTGGAAGTTGTCAAAATGAATGGAATGCATGAAGATCAATATCCTAGGCATTGCTGTTCTTGTTCAGTGCTGTTGAGTTAGTTCTGACCCAAAGCGATCCTGTATAGGGTTTCTGAGGAAAAACTGGTGAGCTTGGCTTACTGACCTTGCAGTTCAAACTGACTTTGCAGTCTAGTGCATTAACCCATAGCGCCACACCAGGACTCCTATCCTAGGCATTAGTTACCTGAAATGGACTAGTAAGGCCAATTTTCAATCTGACTGTCATATAATTTACCATGTTTGCTGAAAGCAAAGAGGACTTGAGACACTTGCTCATGAAGATCATAGAATACAGCTTTCATTGTGCAGTATGTTTCAACATAAAACAAAAATAGTAACAACTAGACCAATAAGCAAAATGATAAATGGTGAAGAGATTTAAGTTGTCAAGGATTTCATTTTACATGCATCAACAGTCAGTGTTCATGGAAGCAGCCACCAAGATATCAATGTATTGCATTGGACAAATCTGCTGCAAAAGACCTCTCAAAGTCTTAAAAAAGCAAATAAGTCACTTTAAGAACTAAGGTATTTGATCCATACCATGATATTTTCAATCACCTTATATGCACATGAAAACTGGGCAATGAGAAGACTGGAGAAGAATTGAATTCAAGTTTGTATTAAGATATTGGTGAAGAATACCATGGACTGCCAGAGGAACAAGCAAATCTGTCTTAGAAGTAAACCAAAAATTCTCCTTAGATGCGAGGAAGGTGACACTTCATCTGCTGTAGTTTGGTTATGTTATCAGGACGATGAATCGGTCTCTGGAAAAGGACATTATACTTTGTAAAGCAGAGGGTGATCGAAAAAGAGGAAGACCCCTAATGAGATGGATTGATATAGTGGCTGTAACAGTGGGAGGACAGTGCAGGCCTGGGCAGTGGTTTTTTTCTCTTGTACATAGGATCGCAATGAGTCAGAGGCCACTTGACAGCACCTAACAACAGTTGGTATTTGTTACTTCTTGGATGGCTTGTGAAACCAATGGTACCAAGCTCTTGTCTTTAATTTCTTTGAAATCCTCTTGTACGTGTTATCTGTACCTTTCCTTTAGCTTGCTTCAGCAGCATCCAGTTTTTTTAGGCAAGCGCCATGATGAGAAATTCATATGTTTGCAGGTTGAGGGACCTTTTAATGGCTGGTAACAGCAGAGTGAGGACCAGGAGGGCTAGCTGCAACAGCATCACCCAAGGGTCCTTTAAGCAACTGAAGTTCTACTTCAGATCCACTGAGTCCCTGTGATCTGCTTTTTCAAAGACATTCATAGAGTGACTTTCTCATCACACTAAAAATTTGAAAACTAGCTGGTTGAGAAGTTTTTGGTCTAAGAAAATTCGGTCTGAATCAAGTGTGTTTGTAAGCTTTAATTTTACAGATGTTTCTTTCATTAGTAATCCCTTATAATGTTATAAATGATGTAAATTTAATGGAATTAAGCAGCAACAGCAAAAATTGTTTTTAAAATATCACTCATTTGGTGTAGTGGCAAGGACAAATAGATCCAAACCTGCTAGTTTGACTCCTGGTGATGACTGCCATGTACTAAGAACATCAGTAGACAGCCTTTGCTCTGGCCTTCTAGTTCACATGTGTTTAGCTGTGATATACAATTTGCTAAAAATTTTAGACTCCTGCTTGACGTCTTTTTCATTGTTTGTGTATCTTATCTCAGGATCTTTTATGTTGCTTTGTATTGTACAGTTTATCTGTTCTTTGTTACTTGCTTGTAAACTAAGCTGGGTGGGGGAAGGGACTTTTTTCATACCTCTTCATAGTCACAGAATTTTTAGCACAGTGCTTTCAAAGCTCCGGATCTATTTTTTTTTTTTGGTCAGCATGTGCTGTCTTCAATAAAAGTTTTGATGCATTACTTAAATGGGAACAGAGAAACCTATGTTCTGTGTTTCTGCCTTTTTTTTGAATCCTGTGTTCTTCAGAGGAAATATCTCTAAAGGCTTTTCCAACTCTTTCAATCCCAGAGTGATTCTCTTTACCATACATTTTAAGAACTTTTCTTAGCAGAAACATTGCTACCTTTCTATATTTGGTGTTCTTAACTTCTTAGGGAGAAAATACAATTAATAAATGGAGAAGCAGGACGTCAAGAAGAAGAGTATGGCACTGTAGGATGATCAATTTGAACTACAAGGTTTGCGGTTCAAATCCACCAACTGCTCCTCGAAAACCCTATACAGGGTCACTATGAGTTGGAACTGACTCGATGGTACTAATCGACAGCAAATGAAGGGCAGCTTTTGGAAAAGAGTCCCAATGTACTTTAATAGCACACCTTTATCTGTTACAAGTGCTTTTATGTAAGGGACTACTTATATTTTGATATTATCATCAGCTTTA
>NW_006408540.1:2434156-2434995 GCF_000296735.1 Chrysochloris asiatica
TTTAAATTATAAACACGAGTTTAATGTTAATATTCAATCATCCTATGAAAGGGAGCCCGTTGATATTCCCTTTATATTTTTTCACTGAGAATTCTTTGTTCAGTTGTGTTTGAAATAGACTGTGATTGGAAATGTCAGTTTTAGGAGATGGGATATTCAGATATTAATGTTTTTGTTTATTTAAGATTACTTTGTGTGTAAACTAATAGATGTTTACTTTCTATTCTTCTGTAAGTTTCATCTTAAAGTGAAGCCTGTTCTGACTTTACTGTTTTGATACAGCAACAAATTCTTAGATCAGTTTTCCAGCTGCTTAGTCTCTTACTCAATATTTCCAGACCTGTCATGGGCCATTGAATTTGCTGTCATTTCTTGCCCTACTGGCTTCCATTGCTGAGGGAGGATCGATAGTTGTTTTCCAGAAAAGAAGGCATAATGAACTTGACCTTAGCTTCTTACTTTTCTCCCTGATTCGGTTAGACTTTCTATACCTCCATCTCTTTGAGTTATCTTGTTTCTCCATGAATTTTGTGATCTTCATTTTTTATATGTCTTTTGTGATCATCACTTTTCTCTTTTTAAAGTTTATTTTGTTAGAGGTTGTAACTGATCTTACATATACCTATACATATTTACATGTTTTAGAAAAACATGTAAAAACAGGGTAAGTATTTAACAAAATTGTCTTTTAAAAAGTTAGTCCCTCAGTAGGATGGCTTAAGAATATATATGTGTGTGTCTCTGTGTGTGTTTGTGTATATGTATACATATTGTTTAGTGTTGTCGAGTTGGTTCCAACCCGCAGCAACCCTGTATAGGGTTTACGAGGAGCAGCTGGT
>NW_006408540.1:2439675-2451745 GCF_000296735.1 Chrysochloris asiatica
TGGCACTTAACAACAATAATAACATTACAGGGCCACACCAGGACTCCTCATAAAATAATAGACCTCGTTCACTGTTCAGAGTATGTTTGATCCTTTTTCTGCCCTTTTAATGATCTAATGTTACAATGACCAAGAAAACTTTAGACTAATGAGAGTGGGGTGTCTTTTGGGTGAATACTTATTTTTTCTTTTGAAATCCACTTTGCGGGAAACTAATTTATTCACTTTCTAAGTAGCCTTATGTTTGTCTAACAAGGAAATCAGTAAAAGGGTTCTCCAAGAAGCTAGCAATGAAATTAAAAAGTGTCTACCGTCACCACTTGTGATAAATCAAGCTGATGTTACAGATGCAAATAGTCATTCTAGTACACTCTTCTTACTAGAATTGTTTAAGTTAATTAAGCTGACAAAGTACTTCATTATTTATTATGTTGCATGCTAATGATAGATGTAAAGTTTCAGTGTCTCATACTATACATTTTTTTCTTGATAATAAAATTTGCATCTCTCTAACCACTGTGTTATATATTAATGGTAATTAATAATATTAATTGGGAGAATATATTTGTTGTTCCAAAGTTAGGCTTCCAGTTTTCTTTACAAAACCAAGAAATTTTAGTAGATGCTTGAAATGACTGCACTCAGGGCAACTTTTGTCCATCTTGCTGAGAAAGAGATTAAAACAATATATAATGCATTTTTATTAAACTGTCAAGAATTTAATTACATTCAACTTTGCATTGTAGAATTTTAAATGGACTCTATTAAGTAACATTAAAAAAAAGCTGTTATAAATTACTGATTTGATTGGTTTTTTTTTATTTGCAGCATTTAAATATTAAGACACTGACGGATGATATGGTAAGGTTATCCTTAATATTTCCTTTGCTGTTTACCTTAACTATGCTGATGTTGTGCTGCGCTAACACCTTGAAATTGCTAAAAATGGCATGTATTGGAAATGACTGTTTTCATAGTGTTAAAAAAAGAGGCAAAACTGGCAAAAACATTCTGTTGTTGCTTCATAAATAGTAAAAGAGAATAGATGGTGCATTAATTAAAACAATTTTTGTGTAATAACAAATTGTTAGTTAGCTTTTAATTACTCAAATCAGTTCTTTTTCTCTGGGGGTGGCCTGCACATTTCAAAAAGACGTAGAAAAATAGCTAAAGACATGTCAACTGTTTGGAGATATGTACTTGCTAATTAAAGTAAACCAGACTGAGCTATCATGCATGTATTTAAAAAAAAAAAAAAAAAAAAAAAAAAAAAAACAGCTTGAAAAGGTGAGAACCAAGCTTGTCTTACTTTGTGCTTTGCATGTTGAAAATAACTGTTGTTGCTGTTAAATGCTGTCATGTTCTGAGTCATAGCAACCCTTTTATAGGGCTTCTGAGGAAAGACTGGTGAGTTTGAACCTCTGACCTTGCAGTTCAAACCAAATTTTTGGTTCACCAGTGCTTATCTTATAGTAATAGTTATAAATAAGTAATGATCATTGTATCGCACCATTAGAGATTCGTGAATGTTCAAGTACATTTTTCTGAGAAAGAACTTTTGTTTACACTTTTTATTGCAAGTTGGGGGAAGGTTTACAGAGCAGATCAGTTTTCCATTCCACAATTCCTGTACATTTTGTTTCATGTCACTGATTGTAATCCCCTGAATGTAGACTCACTTCCTCCCTGTGCTTCCTGTTTCTACTCCTTTATCTTTCTTAACCTTTCTGAGCTTTGTCCTTGGGTAAATGCTGCCTTTTTGATCTCAAATGGTGGATTGTTCTAAGGTGTGACCTGTCCATTTTGTTTGACTAAAAACTGGTGAAAGTGATAGAGGTAAAGAGTGATTATATACACAACCATGGAACAAAGAGTTCATTTGGAGTTCATATCTAAACCTGAAAGGAGCTCTGGTAACATAATGGTTACAAATCGAGCTGTGAACCGCAAGGTCAGCAGTTCGAAATTACCAGCTTCTCCGCGGGAGAAAGATGAAGCTTTCTGCTCCCGTAAAGATTTACAGTCTCGGAAACCCTGTACAGGGTCGCTATGGGTCGGAACCGACTTGACGGCACTTAACAACAACATCTAAACCTGATGGGTAACTAAGACCTATACTTTGGGGTTCCACTGTCTCACTGTCTCTATCACACAAGTAAGTCTGGTTTTTTTTTTTTTTTTTTTATGATTTTGGGTTTTGTTTCACATTTGAGAAAGGGTTTTTTGAATGTAACTTTTTTTTTTTTCTTTCTTTAACAAACACATTTATTCTCTTGCAATTCAGTAAGCTAGAAGTCTAAATTCAAAGTGCTGGCCCCAGGGGAAACCTTTCTTTGTGGGCTGTGGAGGAAGGTCCTATCTTCTTTCAGCATCTCCAGGGCCAGTATTTCTTGGAGATTTCCACTTGTCTTAGAATCAATGCTTCCCTGGAGCTAGGATCTTCACAATGCAGCGACTCCATTCCTGGCTTTTCTTTCTTTGTTTTTAAATTGTGAATTGAGTGAAGGTTTACAGACACGATTAACCTAACCGTTTTATATTCAACAAATCTTACGCTTTGTTTCATTTCAATGAATGCAATCCCCCCTTGCAACAGTTGTCCCGCTTTCTCCCTGTGGTTCCCTATATGTATATCCCACTCTTCCTTCCATACCCATGTATCTACACACAGACACGGTTGTTCCAAGGTTGTTTATATAATCACTCTTTACCTCTATCCCTTTTAGCCCTTGTGTACTTCCTTGTGTCTTTCCCTTCATCATTCTTCTGACAACCTCTGTCTTATATATTTCCAGCCCCTTTCTTGTATACTGCTCGAGTTAATGTGTGTCTGCAACATATGTCTGCCCTCTAGTCAGTGAATTACTCTCCCTTTCCTCCCAACTCTGGTAACAATCAAAGTATGTTCCTTTTAGTATGAAAACCCCTTCTTGAGTTTTTACAATAGTTTTCTTATATAATATTTGTCCTTTTGTGATTGACTTATTTTACTCAGCATAATGTCCTCCAGGTTTATCCTCATAAGGTGCTTTGATATTCCTCAATGGTGCATAATATTCCATTGTGTTTATGTACAAAAGTTTGTTTATCCAGTCTTCCACTGGTGGGCTTTAGGCTATCTTCGTCTTTCTGCTATTGGGAATAGTGTTGCGATGAACATCGATTGTGTCCTGGCTCTGACTTTTTGTGGATATATGTCAAGTAGAGGGTTGCTGGTTCATATGATATTTCTCTTTCCAACTTTCTGAGGAAGTGTGCTGACTCTTCTTTCATGGTTATCATAGATTCTTCATGAATATACCTCTTATTTAGTAATAAAGGAATCACAATAGGAAGAACAGCAAAAGCCTAAATACATAACACCAAAAATATAGACGCAAGTATAGATGAAACAGCAGGGCACTCAACAGACCAGGTTTTGAATTCCAGCTCACCACATTTCAAGTCTGATATAGTGTGCCTAGAACAGAGTAAGCACTCAGAAAGAGTTCGGCATTTCTGATCATCAAAGTACTCTGCCGATGCATCTGGACATGCAAAGATGAATGAAACATCTATTTTGACAGCAAGTCTTTTATAAATCCAATTAGAATGCTCATCTGTTTTATTCTTTTGGACAATGTCTATAAAGAGATTATTTGGAATGTTTTTTAGGTAATATGTGTTCTTCATATAATGCTATTTATAATGTGGAAGCAATATGGAGTCCTTATGCAGATTACTTACGCTATTTCTTTTTCACCTTGCAAGATAGATTTTACTTTCATTTGACAACTGAGAACATTGATGTTCAGGTGGGGAATGTAGGTGCTTACCCACGTATAGACATCTGGCAAATGGTGCAGCCATGGGTTATGTTCAAACTTTTATGAAAGTATGTTGCTATTGTTAAGTGCTGCTTAGTCAGTTTCGATTCACAGTGACCCTGTATAGGGTTTCTGAGGAGCATCTGGTGGGTTTGAACTTCTGATCTTGTGATTAGCAGCTTAGTACTTATCCTACAGCACCATGCCAGAAAGTATCCAGTGGTATATATTTTTAATAGCTTTGTTGTGATGCAATTCACATACCATGATATTTACCCATTTAAAGTAATACAATTAAATGGGGTTTAGTGTATTCAAAGTTATATGGGCATCACAATCAATTTTAGAACATTCTCATCACCTCCCAAGAATCATATCCCTGTTATTACTCATTACCCATCTCCTTTCAGTCTTGTGTGTGAGAGTGTATATATGTGTCTTTGTAGCTCTTCATGTCTTTTTGTAACTCAGAAGTGTTAGGGTTACTATCACTACACACTGGTAAGGTTTCATTAATAAAACAAAAGAAAACCAAACAAGCTGACTCACGTTCACAGGTACCAGTGCCAGGAATTCAACATATATATATATTTTCTTTTTTTTCAACATACATTTTTGAGGATACAATTGAATCCATAGTAGACTAGATATTCTGGGTTGCTACCACAGTGGCTGGGACATATTTTCTCTCAAAGCAGTACATCTTTTAGCTGACTGTCTCAATAGCTTAAACTTTTTGCAGGCAGAGACAGTGTGCTATTAATAATATCCCCAGTGCTCAGCACATGGTAAGCATTTTAATATATTTTGGTTAAATAATGAAAGAATAAATCATTGCTTTAACAACCGGCTTGGTTTTATGATTACCTTGTGTCTGGGTCTGCTTTGGCCATTGCTAGGCTTTTGAGAGATGGAGTCTTTGACGAGAAAGCATGGACAAGGACTTGCTGTTGGTCTCTGACCACCATCTGAAGCACTGATTATTGACTTCCCCTGCTTTTAGATGTACACATGGCCATTTCTCTGGGATACCTTGTTGACCCTTCTGACATTGACCTGCTGGTTGGACTGCTGCCTCCACACTTTTACTGAACCCTTTTGATCTTGAGCTTTAGCTAGATAAAGCAGGCAATCTGGTTTAGTCAACTAGGTTCATTGTTGTAGAAGTCAGAGAGTAAACATGGTTATCTTCTGTTTTACTTATGTTGACTGATGCAGTGTTGTTGTTGTTGTTAAGTGCCGTCGAGTCGGTTCCGACCCATAGCGACCCTGAATAGGGTTTCCGAGGCTGTAAATCTTTACGGGAGCAGATCGCCTCATCTTTCTCCCGCGGAGCAGCTGGTAGTTTCAAACTGCTGACCTTCTGGTTCGCAGCCCGATTCGTAACCACTACGCTACCAGAGCTCCTTGGAAAGTCAGAAATTTGTTGTTGAAAGACAGGACTTTACCACTCATTAGCTCTGTGGACTTGGCAAGTCAATTATTTGATTGCTTACTTATCTTGTCCACCTTCCTCCTAGAGTTTAGGTGAGTTTCATTTATGCTGAAGTATGTTTAAGTTTTACATTCAGTTTTTTCCTCCTTTTAAAACCATTTCTTGATGTATAAACACAGAGGTGTTATGAAGCATTTGAAGCTGAGCCTTGCTCATTGTGGATCATTGCAGAGCTGTGAGAAGGGAAAGGGTTATTTTGAGAACTTATTAAAGTATTTCTGGTATGTTAGAGCTCAGGAAAGCATTTGCCATCGATGCTTTGATATGTGCTGGCACTATGTTTTCTAATTAAAGTTTGCCACCTTTGCAACATACACTTTGCATGTGAACTTTTAATTTAGAACTTTTTAATGTGAATAGTCTTTTTTGGACAGAGCTTGAAAGAAGGCATATAGAATGTTGTTCTGCTGCAGTTATAAATTTGAATAACAGTATTTTAGAACTATTAAATAGAAACATCATGGGAAGCATTAATGTTAAAACCCATCACTTTAAGTTGCCTTGTTAAAGCCTGGTAAAAGTACTTCTCATTTCAAGGTTATTTCTTGAGTTACTATCAGAATTAAATTCCAAAGGAATGAAGGATTGCTGTAGTGTTGGGGTCCCTAGGCAGAGGATAATGTACTTTAAACAGTGTTTGTTCTACAAATATTTGAGCATTCACTGTGTATAAAGTGAATTCCAAAGTGCTAAGGGTATATACCAAGGTGAAAAAACCCGTTGTTTAGCGTATGACCTTCCACTGTTTATAATTGGGGTTGAGAAGAAGCCTTTTTTTTTGAGTCAAAAACGTAAGAAGGTAAGAGTTTGAAAAGGAAAAGTTTGAAAAAACTGAATGTGGAGGTAATAATGCTAAATTATCCATCAAAGTGGCTCTGAGTAGTTTTATACTATTAAGAGTTGTTTTTGACTTGCTCTCTTCTGCTTTGTCTTCTACACCCACTTGTGAAAACTACAACACTCCTGTTGATGTCCTGTATCTCTTCTTTTATTGCTTTGCAGCCAACAGTGCTGCTGGCATCCCTTGTTTAGCCTGAAGCAGTGGTTTTCAAAGCCTTTTGACAAAGACCCAGGGAAAAATGTACTGACAGCCCCCAGGTTACAAACCAGTTCTATTCCTAAGTCTGTCTTTGAGTCAAATTGGTATATAAGTCAGAACGATTAGGTGCAGTTCATCTCTAATGTCAGTCAAATATTTGTGTTAGTATACCTTATATAGTGCACCTTTCTATGAATAAAAAATATTAATGAAACACTTCCAGTTACATTAAAAACATCTTTAGCAGTAATAATAGTGACAATGTTTTAGCACCTGTTTGTTATTACTAACCATTATGTGTACCTTGAATTTTTAATGTAATAGTAATAGACTTTAGGTGGGAGAGAGAGGTGGGAGTTGGTTTCTAACTATGGGTTGTACATAAGTTGTGACTGTCTGTGTTTTATATTGTAGGCCAGTGTATCCACCCACCCATACTCTCTCATGGAGACAAAGGCTTTAAGAACCAATATTTAACGTTTCTGTTCTTTAAGTGCCGTCGAGTCGCTTCTGACTCATAGCCACCCTGTATAAGGTTTCCGAGGAGCAGCTGGTGAGCTTGAATTGCTTACCTTGGTTAAAACCGTACTTGCGGCCCAGTGCTTATCCAAGAGCGCCACATCAGGACTCCTAACATTTCTAAGCATAATGATTTTTACTTTCCATACCTTTCCACTCCTATTTATTTCTTTCTAATTCCTTAAAAAAAAAAACAAAAAAAGGTGATTTTATGTCACACAAATTTTATGATACACAACTACAGCTGGAAAACACAACGTAGACTTGTTACAGGAGCCACAAGAAAGTTATGAGGTGCTACGGCCAAGACTGATATGGAAGACGTTATGTAATGAGCAGTGATTAAGCCTTGCTTCTTATTAGTTGTGACCTTCCACGAATTACTTACTTCTCTGTCTCACTTGGGTAAAAATCAAGGTGTCAGCAGGGCTGCATTCCGTTCTCAGGGCTTTAGGTAGAATCGATTTTCTTGTCTCTTGTAGCAACTTTGCCATATTTGAAACTGCTTAGTTGCACCTCTTATCTATAGGTTAATCCTAAACTCTTTAACACAGCACAGAAGGCTGCCATGGCAGGGCGCTACCTTTCTAATTTGATCTGCATTTTTCAGGAAACTTGCAAGAACCTTCCAGGAAATAGAAATATTTGACTTACATTGCCAGAGACTTTACTTGGAATAAAACGTAGCTGGGAGTCTGTGGAGTTTTGGTGGCACTATGATAAAACGGTCTACTGCTCGCTCACTGAATGGCTGGTAGTTAGTACCCACCTAGCGGCTCTAAGGGAGAAACATGTGCTTTTAACAAATGGTCCATCCTGGAAAACTATATGGGGCAGTTCTACTCTGTCACACGGGTCATTGTGCGTCAAAATCAACTTGACTGCACCTAAAAACAGCAATTTGCTGGCCAGAAGATTGGTGTGTTGAGTAATAGTGTAATTATTAGCTATGGGCCAAGTAGTGTTCTCAATGCTGTTTATGTAGACACATTTAATCTTCACACCAAAACTGAGTAGGCACTGTTATCCCCATTTTTCAAGGTGGGAAAACTGAGACAAGAGAAAGATTAAGTTAACAAGTTCAGAGTCATATGGGTCAGTTGGGAAAGCAACGCGGAAGATTGACAGCTCAGCCCGTGATCTTTGCCAACAGCATTAAACTGCTTCTTTTTAAATTGTACATAAAAAAAAACCAGAGAGATTGGAAGTAAATGCTGGTGAATGATAATGCATGGAGGGGATTGAAATCATTGTAATGAAACGAAATACTATAGGATCAATGTAAAGCTGATGCTCGCCCATGTAAACTATCACTCAATTCACAGTAAAAATTTATTTAAAAAAAAAAAAAAAAAAGAATACAATTCTGGCACATATCTTGCCTAATTTAAAAATATTCGGTGTTCCCGTCTTTTGTTTGCACAACTTCCTCTTGCTCTATAAACAGGTTCCTTATGAGCACAATTAAGTGTTCCGGAATACTCATAATTCACAATGTTGTCCATATCTTGTCATGATCCACACAATCGAAAACCTTTGCTTAGTCAATATAGCACAGGTAAACATCTTTCTGGTATTCTCTGCTTTCATCCAAGATCCATGTGACATCAGCAATGATATCCCCAATTCCATGTCCTCTTCTGAATCCAGCTTGAACCTCTGAAAGTTCTCTGTCAATGTATGGCTGCAGCCATTTTTGTATTACCTTAAGTAAAACTTTACTCATTTTGGATATGGATGGGATATGGGATATCAATGATATTGTCCAATAATTTCCACATTCCACTGGGTCACCTGTATTTGGAAAGGGTACAAATATGGATCTCTTTCAGTCAGTTGGTCAGGTAGTTGTCTTTCAAATATCTTGGCATAGATGAGTGAGTGCCTCAAGTGCTGCACTTTGTTGAAATATTTCAATTTGTCTTCCATCAATTCCCAGTGCCTTGTTATTTGCCAATGATTTTAATGTACCTTGGACTTTTTTCCTTTAGAATCGTTGGCTCTTGATCATATACTACCTCTTGAAATGATTGAACTTCGACCATTTCTTTTTGGTACAGTGATTTCCATACAGTGTATACCTTCCATCTTTTTTTGAAGTTTCTGCATCATTCAATATTTTGCCTATTTGTTGTTGTTGTTATGTGCCGTGGAGTCGATCGTGACTCATAGTGACCCTGTACAGGGTTTCCAAGGCTGTAATTTTGCCTATAGAAATCCTTCAAAACCACAAATCGAGGTTTGAATTTTTCCCTCAATTCTCTCAGATTGAGAAATGCTGAGCGTGTTCTTCCCATTTTACTTTCTAACTCCAGATCTTTGCACATTTTGCCATCAAATTTGACTTTGTCTTCTTGAGCTGATCTTTGAAATTTTCTGTTCAGCTCTTGGACCTCCTAATTTCTTCCATTTGCTTTAGCATCTCTACACTGGAGAGCAAGTTTCATAGTCTTTTCTGACATCCATTTGGTCTTTTCCTTTTTTCTTCTTCTTAATGACCTTTTGCTTTCATCCTGTATGATGCCATCCCACAATTCTTCTGGTCTTAGGTCATTAGTGTCTAATGCATCAAATCTCTTCTTCCGATGATCTCTAAATTCAGGTGGGATATATTCAGGGTCATATTTTGGTTGTCGTGGACTTGTTTTCAGTTTCTTCAGCTTCAGCCTGAATTTGCATATGAGAAATGATGGTCTATTCCAGTCTGAATCTGGCCTTGTTTTGGATAATGATATGGAGCTTTTCCACCATCCCTTTACACAGATGTAGTCAATTTGATTTCTGTGATTCCATCTGGTGAGGTCCATGTGTAAGATTGTCTTTTATGTTGTTTTAAAAGGGTATTTACAATGAAGAAGTTACTGATCTTGCAAAATTCTATCATGTAATCTCCAGCATCCTTTCTATCACTAATGTTATATTTTCCTACTACTAATCCTTCTTCTTCATTTCCAACCTTTGCAATCCAATCACCAATAGTGATTAATACATCTTGATTACATGTTTGATCAGTTTTAGATTGAAGGAGTTGGTAGAGTTCTTAGATTTCACCATCACTGGCTTTAGTGCTTGGCTTGTAAATTTGAATAATAGTGGTATTAACTGGTCTTCCTTGTAGGTGGATGGATATTATCCTATCACAGACAGTGTTGTACTTCAAGACATATCTTCATATGTTCTTTTTTATGATGAATATGACATGATTCCTCTTCAATTTGTCATTCCTGGCATAATAAACCATGTGATTGTCAGATACAAAATGGTCAATACAAGTCTATTTCAGCTCACTAATGCCTAGGATGTTGATGTTTATGTGTTCCGTTTGATTTTTGACAATTTCCTATATTCATGCTTTGTACATTCCATGTTCTGATTATTAATGGATGTTTACAGCTGTTTCTCTTCATTTTGAATTGTGCCCCATCAGTAAATGAAAGTCCTGAGAACTTTACTTCATTCACGTCTTCATGGTCACCTCTAATTTGAGGAGGCAGTTCTTCCCCAGTCGCATTTTGAGTGCCTTTGAACTTGTGAGGTTCATCTTCTGGCACTATATCTGACAGTATTCTGGTGTTCTTCATCATGTTTGAATCTTCAGTTATCTGGTTCTGACAGTGTTCCACTGCTATTTATAAGGTTTTCAGTAACTAACTATTTGGAAGTAGTCCGTCTCTCCTTCTTCCGAGTCTGTCTTCACCTGGAATCCCAGCTTAAACCTGTCCACTGTGGGTGACCCTGCTGGTATTTAAAATACTCGTGGCATAGCTTCCAGAATCACAGCAACACCCAAACCATTGCAGTATGACTAACTGACAGACGAGTGGTGGTAGGTTTTCCTAGTTCTCAATGTTCTCCATGGGAATGTGGCCTCAGACCCACTGCTGATGGACGTGATCCAGGTGTGGATTTTAATGAGTGACTTGAGAAGTTTTGTATCCTCTGTTTTCTTGCCTTCTTAAATGTTCTCTAGGTGCTTTGCCCTCTATCAGACAACCCTAGTACATCCTTAGGTGTTTTATGAGACTGGGTCACTCAAAGATGAGTATCTTATATGCATGTAGTCTAATAGGAATGGGTTTCATTTGTTGTTGTTGTTGTTAAGTGGTATCAAGATGGTTCCGACTCACAGTGACCCTGTATAGGGTTTCTGGGGAGTGTCTCTTGAGTTTGAACCACTGACCTTGAGAAACTTAACCTGAGGTCCAGTGCCCACACCAGGACTCCAAATTATGCTTAGGCAAAATGATAAAATTAAAGATTATTCAATCCTTTTAATTTGAGCTCTGATTTTTCTTAAGCTAATGATTTATGTCATAGTACCTGACTTGAAACTTAGAAACAAATTGAGATAAATGAAATAAATTTTTGATAAGAATGTCTACATTCACATTGATTCCTTTAGTACCAGGAATGGTTTACAGGAGTCATGGTGTGGTGCTGTAGGATAAAGCAGTGGACCTCAGGGTCTGTTTGAACCATGAGTTGGCAGTTCAAACCCACTAGCTGATTCTTGGACACTTCATACAGGGTTGCTATGAGTTGCAACCCATTCTATAGCACTTGACAACAACAACTTTGCAATTAAAATTCTTCGTGCATTTTTATTAATTTACCTGTATATGTTCCTTGCTACATTAAAAACAATGGGTAATAAAGCAAAAAGTGTGATACTATTTTCCACAATTTTTCTCTAAATTGTGGTATTTGGAATACCCTCATGTATAAGTGGAATGTGCAGTATGGATTGGGAAAACTGAGTAAGTGTGGTAAAATACATCAAAACAAGTTCTATAAAATTTAAACTGCTCATTAAGTCAGGGGGATCTTTCATATCTTATTAATATGAGTTAATTAGGACTTCCTGTACTTTGATTTTCAATAGTGACACTTAAGTACTATCTTAGAATCTTTAAATATTTATGGGGTAGTTTAGAGAGCTTCTTAGAGTAGTAGAAACTGGAGAATATGATCAAGAGCTCTCAGAATTGAACATGCCAAGATATAATACACCGTACAGACTTACTTATTGATTCTTTTGTCCATTCATTAAGCATCTGTTGAGTGCCAAGTCCTAGTGTTGTGCTGTAGGATAAGCACTGGACTACAGACTCCAAGTTTGGTGGTTCACAGCCACCAACTGCTCCTTGGAAACCCTATGCAGGGTCACTATGAGTCAGAACTGATGTGACAGCATGTAAAAACAGCAACTGA
>NW_006408540.1:2452984-2457276 GCF_000296735.1 Chrysochloris asiatica
AAGAAGCACTCTGGCTGCACTTCTTCCAACACAGATGGTTCTTTTGGCAGCCCATGGCACTTTCAATATTCTCCTCCAACACCATAACTCAAATACATCAATTCTATGGTCTTATTCACTGTCCAGCTTTCGCGTGCATATGAGGTCATTGAAAATACCATGGCTTGGTTCAGGCATACCTTAGTCCTCAAGATGACATCTTTGCTCTTCAACACTTTAAAAAAGGTCTTGTACAGCAGATTTGCCTAATGCAATAAGTTGTTTGATTTCTTGACTGCTGCTTCCATGACTGTTGATAGTTGATCCAAGAAGAATGAAGTCCTTGACAACTTCTATCTTTTCTCTGTTGATAAGAATGCTGTTTATTGATCCAGTGGTGAGGGTTTTTGTTTTCTTTACATTGAGATGCAATCCATACCAAAGGCTGTGCTATTTGATCTTCCACAGTATTTTAAGTCCTCCTCACTTTCAGCAAGCAAGGTTGTATCATCTGCATATTGCAGGTTGTTAATGAGTCTTCCTCCAATCTTGATGCTGTGATTATCTTCATATAATTCAGCTTCTCAGATTATTTGCTCAGCATATAGGTTGAATAAGTATGGTGAAAGAATACAACCATGTCGAACACCTTTCTTAATTTTAAACCATTCAGTGTTTCCATGTTCTGTTCGAACAACTGCCTCTTGGTCCAGGTACAGATTCCTCATGAGCACAATTAAGTGTTCAGGAATAATCATACTTTGCAATGTAGTCCTTTTTTTGGCTGTAGAATCGATTTTAATCAACTTTTACAAAAGACAAATACATCATTTTTTGACATAATCTCCTTTGTTCATCTGTCAACAAGCTTTTTTTTTTTTTATACCACAAAAGTGCTATCCCCATACCTTTTCATCAGCCCCACTCAGACAGATAGGATAGTACTCAGTGGAGATTCTACCTTCCTCCATGCCCTCTGGATCTAGGCTCCCTCTTGAAAGCTTGTAAGCTAGTCACTTGTCATGATCCACACAATCGAAAGCCTTTGTGTAGTCAATACAGGTCAACATCTTTCTGGTATTCTCTACTTTCAGCCAAGATCCATCGGACATCAGCAATGATATCCCTCGTTTCACATCCTCTTCTGAATCCGGCTTGAACCTCTGGAGGTTCTCTATCAGTGTATGCTTGCAGCTGTTTCTGTATTATCTTTAGTAAAACTTTACTCACATGGGATATCAAAGATATTGTCCGATGGTTTCCGCATTCCGTTGGGTCACCTCTCTTTCGAATGAGCATAAATACGGATCTTTTCCAATCAGTTGGTCAGATAGTTGTCGTACAGATTTCTTAGCAGAGATGAGTGAGTGCCTGCAGTGCTGCCTCACTTTCTTGATAGACTTAAATTTTTATTCCATCAATTCCTGGTGCCTTGTTCTTTGCCAGTTCCTTCAGTGCACCTTGGACTTCTTCCTTCAGTATCATTGGCTCTTGACCATATGCTACGTTTTGAAATGGTTGAACATCAACCATTTCCTTCTGGTATAGTGACTCTGTGTATTATTTCCATCTTCTCCTCATGCTTTCTACATCAGTCAATGATTTGCCCAAAGAATCCTTCAATAATGAAAGTCGAGGCTTGAATTTCCTCTTCAGTTCCCCCAGGTTGGGAAATGCTGAGCATGTTCTTCTGTTTTGGTTTTCTAACTCGAGTTCTTTGCACATTTCATTGTAATGTGTCTTCTTGAGCTGACCTTTGAAATTTTCTGATCAGCTCTTGGACCTCCTCATTTCTTCCATTTGCTTTAACATCTCTATGCTGAAGAGCAAGTTTCAGTGTCACTTCTGACATCCATTTTGATCTTCTTCTTGTCTTCTTAATGCATTTTTGCTTTCTTCCTGTATGATGTTCTTGATGTCATCCCACAACTCTTTTGGTCTTCAGTCTTTAGTGTTTAATGTATCAAATCTGTTCTTCAGATGTTCTCTAAATTCAGGTGGGTTATAATATTCAAGGTCATATTTTGCCTCTCATGGACTTGTTTCCATTTTCTTCAGCTTCAGTTTGAATTTGCTTATGAAGAATTGACAGTCTGTTCCACAGCCTTCTGCTGGACTTGTTTTGGCTGATGATATGGAGTTTTCCCATTGTCTCTTTCCACAGATGTAGTCAGTTTGATTTCTGTGTATTCCATCTGGTGAGGTCCACGTGTATAATCATCTCTTCTGCTGTCTAAAGAAGGTATTTGAAATGAACAAATCACTGGTTTTTCAGAATTCTATCATGCAATCTCCAGCATCATTTCTATCATCAAGGCCATATTTTTCAACTACTGATCCTTCCTGTTTGTTTCCAACTTTTGCATTTCAGGCACCAGCAATGATCAATATATCTCAATTGCATGTTTGAACAATTTCAGATCGAAGAAGTTTGTAGAATTCTTCTATTTTGTCCTCACTGGCTTTAGTGATTGGTGCATAAATTTGAATAATGGTGTTATTAACTGGTTTTCCCTGTAGGCGCATGGATATTATCCTATCACAGACAGCCTTGTACTTCATGACTGATCTGGGTATGTTCTTTTTGACAATGAATGCAACACCATTCCTCTTCAATTAATAATTCATGTCATAGTAAGCCATGTGGTTTTCAGATTCAAAGTGGCCAATACCAGTCCATTTCAGCTCACTAATGCCTAAGATATTGATGTTTATACGTTCCATTTAATTTTTGACAATTTCCAATTTTCCTAGAGTCATATACTTTGTACATTACATGTTCTGATTATTAATGGATGTTTACAGCTGTTTCTCTTCATTTTGAGTTGTGTCTCATCAGCAAATGAAGGTCCTAAGGGCTTTACTCCCATGGGCTTTACTCCATTCGCGACATCATGGTCAGCTCTACTTTGAGGAGGCAGCTCTTCCCCAGTTGCATTTTGAGTGCCTTCCAACCTGAGGGATTCATTTTCCGGCACTATATCTGACAGTGTTTCTCTGCTATTCATAAGGTTTTCAGTGACTAAATATTCGGAAGCAGTTCATCACTCTTTCGCCCTAGTCTGTCTTCATCTTGAAGCTCATCTGAAACCTGTCCCCCATGGGTGACCCTGCTGGTATTTAAAATACTGGTGGCATAGCTTCCAGAATCACAGCAACTCGCAAGCCACCACAGTGCGACAAACTGACAGATGAGTGGTGGAATCTATGGTACTTAGGGATGACCAAATCGTGTACTGAATATCAACTGAATGGCTACTGTGAGTCTTAACCAAGACAAAATGTGTCAGTTTGGCAAGTAAAAAATAATTCTTTGTCTTCCTATGACTTATTTTGTGTGGGTAATATTGACCAGCGTGCAATGGTTAATCAGCTCAACTGTTTGAACCTACTCAGTGACCTGCTGCAGGAAAGATTACAGCCTGTTGGGCATTTCTGTCACATCAGGTCACTTACTATGAGTGGGCAGCACCTGTCTTAGTTATGTAGTGCTGATACAACACAAATATCACAATGGATGGCTTTAACAAACAGAAATTTATTCTCTCACAGTTTAGGAATCACAGTCTTAAAGTCCTTGTCTTCATTCAGCATCAGTAGGCCCAACATTCTTCAAAGATCTCCATGTATCTTGATATCAATCTTTCACTGGATCTATAGCTTCACAGTGCAGGGACCCCAGGTGCAAAAGATACACCCTGCTCCTCACTCTTGTTTCTTGATGGTACTAGGTCCCATTTCTCTACTCACTTCTTTCCTTTTCTATTTTTTTCTTCTTCTTCATGTTTTGTGAATTATATGATATTTTACATGAGAGAACTTTAGTTTTACATTCATTCCATCATATATTGTCTCATTGCCATGGTTCCAATCGCCTCCATGCATCATCAACCGACCAAAGGGTATACCCTATAAACCCGCCCCCTACACTCCCTCCCCCACCCCCCCAACTCTTCAGGACCCAGTCCCTCAACCTCTCTGGATCCCAAGTCCCCATCTGCTTCATCACTCCACGTCATCATCTCTGCCTCCATCTCAGGCCTCGCTGCTTCTCTGGGTAGGGTCCCGCTCTCGACTCTTCTCCATTGATGGTCCCAGAGACCTCCGCTCCTAGACTGGAGAGTCAATAACTCCCTTCCTTGCTACAAAACGTCTACTTTTACATTTCCAACCCTCACAATCAATAACTCCCTTCCTTGCTACAAAACGTCTACTTTTACATTTCCAACCCTCACAATCAGTCCTGATAACCATCATTCACTATTGTATCACAAGTGACCCTTCTGCATTTCATTTCATCAGCTCCACCTAGA
>NW_006408540.1:2459081-2484723 GCF_000296735.1 Chrysochloris asiatica
GCCAGCATTTATTGTCTTCTACTTTTTTCATCTTTGCTGTTATTGTTGGTGTGAGATGATATCTCATTGTTGTTTTGATTTGCATCTCTCTAATGGTTAGTGATTGTCAACATTTCTTCATGCAGCCCGGATCTCTTCCTTAGTGACGTGTCTGTTCATATCCTGTGCCCATTTTTTAATTGGGTTATTTGTCTTTTTCTTGTAGAGGTGTTGTAGTTTCCTGTATATTTTAGAAATGAGCCCCTTGTCTGATATGTCATTGCAAAAGATTTTTTCCCATTCTGTGGGTTCCCTTTTTATTCTTCTGGTGAAGTCTTTTGATGTACATAAGTTTTTAAATTTTAGTATGTCCCACTCATCTATTTTATCTATTTTTGTTTGTGTGGTCTTCAAAATGTTTTGTAGTCCATGTATTCCCATAATTAGTGCCCTCACATTTGTCCCGAGTTTTTCATTGATGGCCTTCATAATTCTTGGATTCACATTTAGGTTCTTTCCTTTTATCTTTTGTAAGATAAAAGGTGTTGCATGCTGTACCCCTGGGAGTCAGGGGTGTGATGTGATTAGGATGGTGAATCCCACCCTTAATTCTCTTGCTGCTTTATAACATGGGATCACATCATGCCCGGGAATTATTGCTTAATAATAATAATAATAATAATCATAATCATATAATAACTGCCAAACAACTGAAAATTGTGGCCCAGCCAAGCTGACACTTATTTTAGTGGTGGTGGTGTGCTGTGGAGCTGCTTCTGATTCACTGTGCCCTTGTGAAGGGGGTTTCCAAGGCTGTAAATCTTTTTAAGATCAGAAAACTTTATCTTTCTCCTGTAGAGCACTTGGTGGACTCAAACTGCTGACCTTGAGGTTACCAGCCCATCGTGTAACCCACTATGCTACCAGGGTTCCTTGACACATGTTTTGAGGGGACACATTTCAATCCATGATAGCACTTAACAACAAAAATGTTCAGCAAACCTGGTGCTTTCAAACCTCTCCTGGCTCATTGGTAATACTGGTCTATGCTTTTTAAAAATAAAGTGTAATTTTAATTTACAGAACTAGTTAGTATTTCCCTCCAGTATATATTATTATGATATTTAAATATATACAATTAGAATTGTAGCTATGGGTAGATAAGACTTTTTTGTTTTTCAATTAAAAAAAATTTTTTTTTTTTGAGATTTTGTGCTTTGCTTTAAATGGGCATTTTTCTTATTTCTCTACTCCTTGATATCTATATCATATTAAAGAAAATTTATATCATTTTTAGTGAGGGGTCCTTTTGAAATGGGCTCAAATGTAGCAATGATTGTGAGGTTGGTGCAGGACTGGGCAGTGTTAGGAAGAATCTGACTTTTCTTATTGATTATATAAAAAGCATAACACTTGGCAGTGTCCTGGATATGCTCTATTAACTTTTTTTTTTAAACTTAGAATACTATTGAGAACGATTTAGCAAGACAAGCAATGACTGGTTTCCCAGGCTTGGAAAATAGAAAACGAGTCATTCATTTATTCACTTATCAAATATTAATAGGATGATATGGTTAACATTGCACTGAGTACTGGGGGAAATTCAATGAATAAGATTATAAATTCCATCTCAATAATTTAAAGCCTCGTTTAGTAAAGAATTTAAAGAAAATAGTATATATTTTGTGTAAGGAGTGATGGTGGCGCTATAGGATAAGCAGTGGACTAGTAACTGAAGTTAGTAGTGCACACCCATCAGCTGCTCCTCAGGAGGAGCTCTGCTCCCATAGGATTTACAACATTGGAAACCCTAGACAGGCTCACTATGAGTCCGATTTGACTCGATAGCATCTGTGGAATATGTATCGAGTAATGACAAACACTAGGTCTGTGAGCATCCAGCGCAATCTCAAGAGGAGTCAAGGGAGGGCTTCTACCTGAGATGTAATTCAAACTGAGACCTGAAGGGCCCAGACTAAGGGGATGGGATATGTATGGATGGTATGAGCAGGTTCTAGACACTAGCTATGTTGTGAAGTGCCGTCGAGTTGGTTCTGACCCATAGCGACCCTGTATAGGGTTTCCTAGGAGCAGCTGGTGAGCTTGAACAGCCGACTTTGCAGTTCAAAACAGCTTTGCAGTCTGATGCATTAACCCACAGCACCACACCAGGACTCCATAAAGTATAGGACATGCATATTTAGAATATTTTCAGATTATTCATTATATGAGAATATTATAAGTAACATGCAATGCCAAAAGAATAAACAAATCTGTGTTGGAAGAAGTACAGCCAGAATGCACCTTGGAAACCAAGGTGGCCAGACTTCATCTCTCATACTTTGAACATATTGTCAGGAGGTTCCAATCCCTGGAGAAGGACATCATGTTTGGTAAAGTGGAGGGTTGGAGAAAAAGAGGCAAACTCCAAAAAAATGAATTGGCACAGCGATAGCAGCAATTGGCTCAAACATAGGAAAGAATGTTGGTGAGGTTGGTGCAGAACTGGGCAGTGTTTCATTCTATTGTGCGTAGGACCATTATGAGTCAGAACCGACTTGTCGGCATCTAACAATTCATTATGTTGAGACCATTTAATGTAAGGGTGGTAGAGTGGTACCAAGAGTATCAAGAGAAGAAGCAATGATAGGTCATTGAGCTATGATAAGATATTTAAATTTCATCCTCGGAGAAATGGGCAGCTATTAAAAATTTTTAAACACAAAGAATGAGGGACTTGTTTGATATAAATTTCAGTAAGATCCACATGGTATCAGTGTAGAGAATTACTGGGAGTGACATGGGTAGGGAACATAAAGACTTGGAAGCAAGTTCGAAGACTGTAGCAGTAATCCAACTGAGAACTGCTAGTTACCGTAACTAGGGTAGAGGCAGTACAGACAAGGAGGTGAATTAAGGTATAGTCTACTCCTATATTGTTTGATGATATGTATTTCTTTGTTAACTTTCATCAACGGTGTCACAGTGCACATCACTTCTCGCCGACATCAGTAATCATTAGTCATCATGATCAATTCAAATCATCTGTGCACTTAGATACTTTTCTTTCCATTCAGGTTCATTTATTATAATTCCCCAAATTTCACACTGTCTAAATGCTTCTACTTTGCCCTTTGGAACTCAAAACCTATCAACTTCTTTGAATGTTCTCTATCCTTCTTGCTGTAATTGAAACCTGGGTGCTCTTTGAAGACTTGACTTCCCAGTGGCTTCTTCCATCAAAAACTTCCAGTTCTTTTTGAAGCACATACCATCAGAGTGTACAATCTGTTACTTTTTTCCTTGTTGGTCTCTCAACTGTAGGTCTTCTTGTCCCTCCCACTGATTCATTAAATGTATTAGATGTTGAGTACTTTCTTCTTTTCCACCATTACTGCTGTTACTGTTACATGTCCACCTGTCAGGTGTTCTTAACCTAGAATCAGCAGACTTCTCAGGAATCTGTGGAGGTCTACGGTGTCTTTGAATTTAATATAGGAAAAAATCTTAAATCTTTAGTTTTATTAATCATTAATTGAAATTTAGTATCTTATTCAGTTATAAATACAGGGAACAAACCTTAGTATTCTATGATCTGTGACTTTATCACCAACAGAATCACAGTTATTTTCAAAGTGTGTTATAGTTATTGAAGATACTTAAAAATATCGTTTATATTCATATTGGATATTTGACTTGTTATTAATTTTTGTTCTTAAATTTGTTAATGAAGAACACATATTATTGTCTTTGGTTGTTGTGAACTGTTGTTGAGTTGTTTCTGGCTCATAACGACCCTGTGCAAGGTTTCCAAGAGGTGGCTGGTGAGTTTGAACCTCCTTGTGGTTCATATAAATATAGTAAACTTTATTTTTAACATGTATTTGGTAACTGTATTTTGGTTTGTTGTTGTTAAGTGCCATTGAGTTGATTCTGGCTCATAGTGACCCTGTGTAGGGTTTCCGAGGAGTGGCTGGTGAGCTTTAAACCGCTGACCTGTGGTTCAAACCAACCTTGTAGTCCAGCACATTAACCTGCAGCTCTACACCAGGACTTTGTATTTTGTTTTAGACGTTTAAAATATTCTAGGAGGCATTTAAAATATTCTATACAGGGTCGTTATGAGTTAGAACCGACCCAAGGACACTTAACAACAATGACAAAATAAGACCCTCATTGAGATGGATTGACACAATGGCAGCAGCAATGGGCTTAAGTGCGACAGTTCTGAGGATGGTTCAGGACTGGACAGTGTTCCTTTCTGTTGTGCATAGTGTCACTATGAGTTAGAATGGACTCGACATCACCTAACAGTAACAAGAACATGCGAAACTCTGCATTGTCTATTTTAATGTAAGAAACTATCCCCAAACTAGTTACTTAATACAATAATGTTGTTGTTAAGTGTTGCCAAGTTGATTCCAACTCCCAGTGACTCTGTATAGAGTTTCTGAGGAGCAGCTGGCAGGTTTGAACTGGCGACCTTGTGGTTTACAGTCTAGTGCTTATTCTATAACGCCACACCAGCATTTAGTATTTCACTTTTCTGGGTCAAACATTTGGAGTGGGTTAGCTGGATGGTTCTGGCTTGTGGTTTTACATGTCTGCTTGAGCTACAGCCATCTGAAATTTTGATGGGGCAAGAGGATCCATTTTCAAGCTGGTTCATACTCTCAAATCTGACAAGTTAATGCTGATTGTTAAAAGTCAGCTGTGGTTCTTCCCTATCCAGGCCTTTTCCACAGACCTTGCCATGATGTGAAGTATGTAGAATACATACTTATTTTCAAGCAAATTAAAGGATTTTTAAGAGCATGATTATTAAATATGCTTTTCATTTGATAATACTGTGTGATTTTTAAATGTGAACAGAACCTTGTAAATAAAGGATTAAGTAATGGTTTTGAGGGTGGGCAAACATTTTTCTTTTTGAAAAAGCACCTAGCTAATGAGCTGTTTATAAGTTTTACTAACATAGGAATAAAGGGCCTAAAGAACCCAATTGTGTAACTTGAGGGATATTGAAGTCAGAATACAGTACTTGTTGTGTTGGTGGGAGTTGTTACTGGGTGATAGGATTGGCTTGTGGATGGGATGGTTAGGCTTATCACACTTGAAACCATGAATGGGTAATTTTCCCCTCATAATGACCCAAGAGTAAATAAAACAGTATTGCGGTTCCAGTTCATGCACGCGTGGATTTATTTTCAGCAAAGAATATTTTAAAATGTCAGTTATTGTCATTAAGCGCCAGTGGAGGATGCAAACAAGTTCTCTCAGTAGTAGAATAGTTTTAGTCTTGTTAAGGTGTCTTTTTTAAAAAGTCTAATCAAAACAGTGACTTGTGATGGGATTTGCTGGACCAGTGAAATTCAAGTCAGAGAGGTCAGCTCAGAAGGTTACAGCTACTTTTTTTTGGGACTCCAAATGGTAATCTTGATAGGGTTTCTCAAAGGATACAGTGTTATCACAGGAACTTATTTGGAAGAATTTTAAGAAAATTGAAACTGCAGTGGTGAGAAAAAGGCCAGGAAAGTTGTGCTTTGGAATATAGTTTTTTTTCCAAATGTGACAATGAACCTGCTCATTTCTTTGAGTGTAGCAAGGGTTTTCCTGTGAAAATTTTGTGATGAAACCTTACTGTATATACTCGAAAGTCCTGATCTGTTTGAGCCGATTGCCAGTCACTGTGTCACTTCATCTTCTTGGGAATCGTCCTCTTCTTTATTTAAAACAAAATATCAAAATGTGAAGATATTGTGTCTCAACATATCCTCCATCTAGGTCTATAGACCTCTGAAGGTATCATCATTTCATCTCCCATACTTCTCTCTAACCTGGTTTGGCGCTGAGGGTTAATGCGCTGGACTCATTTGATAATACTGTGCGATTTTAAAATGCGAACAGAACCTTGTAAATAAAGGATTAAGTAATGGTTTTGAGGGTGGGCAAACTTTTTTCTTTTTGAAAAAGCACCTAGCTAATGAGCTGTTTATGAGTTTTACTAAAATAGAAATAAAGGGCCTGAAGGGCCCAATTGCATAACTTTAGGGATCTTGAAGTCAGAATATAGTAGATTGGTTTGAACCGCAAGGTTGGTGGTTCAAGCTCACCAGCCACTCCTTGGAAATCCTATACAGGGTCACTATGAGTCAGAACTGACTCGACGGCACTTAACAACAACAACCCTTCCCTAAAGAGTTCTGCACTCTTTGATTTACACCGCGTCAAAATACTCCATCAGCATCCAATTGGCTCTACAGTAGGCCCTGCCATAAAGTCTTGTAGTTTGGTCAAGGTGGCACAGTAAGCAAGTGGTGGGGTAAGATTCAGAAGTCACACTCTGTTTTTAATCAGCAAGTTGCTTGTTTAGTAATAAAGCTAATTAAAAAGCCAAGCTATTTTAACTGCAAGGTTACTTTTTCTGGTTTTTAAATATAGTACAAGACTACGTGAAAATTTAGATAATTTTGAGCAATGATTTTTTTTTTTTTTAGGGGGAGCTCTCAGACACGATTTAAAATAGAATTGATTCTATAATTAAGGTGAATTTATATTTGTTAAATAATTGCTTGAAAATTCCTACTCCCTTTGAGTTTCAAGGAAGTAAGTTTATGATCATAAGCAGTTTTGCATACTTTTGAAATGGTAAGATTTCTGATGATTTCAATGCCACTTTCTGCATTTAAGTTGTAAAGAATGCTATAACTGCTTTATCCATATATAGTCCACTGCCATCCAGTTGATTCGGACTCATTGAGACCATGTAGAACAGGGTAGAACTGCTCCATAGGTTTTCTGAGGCTGTAAATTTTTGTGTAAGTAAACTGCCTTAGCCTTCTCCTTTGTAGCAGCAGGTGGGTTTGAACTGTCAACCTTTCCATTAGCAGCCCAATGCTTAACTCACTGTGCCACTCAGGCTTCTCATATTAAGTAATCACAGTGATAATCAATTATGGCAATTTAAAATGAACAGAACCACCACCACCACCAAAACCAGACTAACAAAATTTTCTCTGGATTATCTAACTATAGTTTAACATTATAGTAGTAAAAACATAGTGTTTGGGGTTTTCACTGATAGTATTATCAAGATGTCTGAGTTTTTTTTGTGTGGAAAACCCCAAACTGAGTTTTCACTATTATAATATTATCATATGTCTAAAAGTCCAGGTAGGGTTTTCTTAGAGCTTTTTTTTTTTTTTTGTATGTGTGTGTATAATTAATTTTGCTTAAACTGTCATTACTGATTATCAGTGTGATTACTCAGTGTGAGATAATGCTCAGTAGGGTGCTTATTTAACTTCCCCCGAAGATAAGTGATATTAATTTATAGAATTTACTATACCCCAGACACATCCAAAGCCATATTAATTAAGTGCACCACCTTCAAATGGCATTATAATAGAATTCCTTCAATCTTGTGTGTGTTTAACTAATTTTTCAACAAAGGCAAATAGTTTATTTTACCTGTATGAATTGTATTTATAGCTAACGTTTACAACAAGAATTTCAATTAAAATTAAATGTGGTGCTGTGGGTTAATGCGCCAGACTGCAAAGCCGTTTGAACTGCAAGGTCAGCGGTTCAAGCTCACCAGCTCCTCCTTGGAAACCCAATACAGGGTCGCTATGGGTCGAAACTGACTCGATGGCACTACACAACAACTGTGGGTTAATGCACTGGATTGCAAAGTCGTTGGACCTGAGAGGTCGGCGGTTCAATCTCATCACTTTCCCCTTGGAAAGCCTATATAGGGTCACTATGAGCCAGACCAACTTGACAGTGCTTAACAAAAACAAACCAAGTACATAAAGAGCCCTGGTGGCATAATGGGTTGCATTTAAACTGCAAGGTCAGCAGTTCAAATACACTAGCTGCTCCATAGGAGAAAGATGAGTCGGCTTCAGAAAAGATTTATAGCCTCAGAAATCCTATATAGGATCATTATGAGTTGTAACCAACTTGATGGTACACAACCACTACCACTACCATCTAAGTACACAGAGCCTTGGTATGACCCTGTAGGATAAGCACTGGATTGTTAACCAGTGGTTCAAATCACCAGTTGCTCCTTGGAAATCCTACGCAGGGTTGCTACGTATCGGAACCAACTCAATGGCACCTAACAACAGCAACAACCCAAGAACACATATTATAAAACACAAAACTGGCCTTAACCAAATCACCAAATACAAAATAACCACCTTAAGAATCAACATGACAAGGATTTCCATTGTGTTTTTATGTACAAGTCTACTGCTTATATGTCCTGTGCTTTGCTTTAAGTAAATTTTATGTGCAAATCTATAAAAGAAGTTAGGAGCGATTTATTTCTGTTTGTGCATGGTGTCGTAGTAGTATTTCATGAAAAAGAAAAAGAAAATTCTTTTGTTGTTATTACTAAGTGTCATCCAGTCGATTCCTACTTGTAGTGACCCTGGGAAATTCCTTAGAACACTTAAAATAACGCCATAGTAGAGTTCACTTTGCACCTTTGTACCATTGCCCTGATTATGTGGACTGTAGTGCTTAATCACTTATTTTGGAATGGTTTTAATTTAAGCTTAAAGTAGTCTCTTAATCCAGTTAGTAATATAGGAGAAAGCATCTTTTTTTTTTTTTGGCCTCCAGTGGTACTGTAGGATAAGCACTGGAATGTGAAACACAAGGTCTGTGGTTTGAACCCACCAGTCGCTCTTAGGAAGAAATATGAAGCTTTCTGCTCCTGCAAAGATTTACAGTCTAGAAAACTCTATACAGGCTCACTGTGAGTTGGAACTGACTCAATGGCCGTAAACAAAACAAACAAGGATTCCTTCCTTACTTTGCTTTTCATCTCTTCTAATCAGGGAAAATCAACAAAAGTATTATATAGAAATTATGAAGCCCTGATCCTTTAGTATGTTTTATTACACTTTGGGCCTCTGTATACTTCCCAGCTAGGTGAGGGATATGCTAATTCTGTATATCTTGACTTTAACAGCTATGCTAGGGTAATTTTCAGATTTGTTTTTCCACTTGGATGAAAACCAATCTTCTCCCAGAGCTTAGGTGCTAAACATAGGGGAGAGGTGTGCCAATTCTATTTTATTATTATCATTATTATTATTATTTTTACAATTTATGACACTGTATTTTGATACAAATGCAATTCTATTTCTAAAAATGTAATTTTAATGGTGTTCTAAACACTGAGATTTTTATGTATAAGACTGTTTTGGAGCTTGTCTTTGTTTAGTCACACAATTTCCTCATTGTAATGATTAAACAAATGCATTCAGCCTTATGTTGCGTTTCTACCTTTTAATACATTGCCTGGCATATGAAGGGGCTCAGTAAATAATAGAAATTGTTTTTATTAAATTTTAGAGCTTCAGATTTTTTTTAAAGTTTGTTTTTTTGGCTAGAACTAACGTTTGACATCTCCTGTCTCTGATAGAGCCATTAGGTTATGCATTTACCAATTAGCTGTGAAGTGCTTAAGCTTACTATTCCCGTTTATTGACATGTTTACATTTATAATATTGATGTTGTATTAATGATGTTTTGCTTAATTTCACGTAATTATAATTTTAGCATATTAATTAAGTTACCTGCTCTTTATTTTTTTCTGAGGAGAAATCACGATCATTTCATCACTTGGTGATTGATACTACCTGTTCAGAAGTGATAGCAATGAAGTATTAACTTGAGGCAGAGGGACCAGTTCTCTGTCTTTATTTTTCTTTTTTGATTTTATTTATTTTTGTTGTTGTTGTCAAGAATATACACAGCAAAACATATACTAATTCAGCAGTTTCTACACGTATCTTTTAGTGACATTTCCTGCATTCTTCAAATTGTGTAACCATTCTTATCCTCCTTTTGTGAGTTGTTCTGCCCTCCTTGACAAAATCTTATTGCCCCTGAAGTGTGTATCTAATCTTTTGAATTGCTGTTGTCAATCTAATCCCATATGGATAGTTCTAAAAAGAGTATAATGCCCACTCAAAGCAGATGTTTTTACTAGTTAAAATAGTAATTGTTTTGTTTTAAAAATATTTCAGGGGATATTTTTGGTTTATGTATAATAGATTATTTTAAGGCAGTAGTTACAAGAGTTCATACAACCTTCATGGCTTCAGGAAACTCTGTTTTTGTTTTCCTCCCATTTGGTAAGGATTTGTTTGTAGGATCTTTGATGAAAATGCTCAGTGGTGGTAACTGAGCTCCATCCCCTTTTCTGGTCTTGTGGCAATGGTGGCAGTTGTTCATGGAAGAAGTTTTCCATTTTCTCTTCCTATTCCTGACTCTCATTCTTCCTCTGTTGACTGGGTTGGCTTCTTGGAGGCTTTTAAAACCCTAGGCACTATGTAAAGAGCTATGAAGGAGTGATGGTGGTGGTGGTGGTTGTGATTGTGTGTTGAGTCAGTTCCAACTTGTAATGACCCTGTTTAGGGTCTTTGAGGCTATAAATCTTTATGGGAGCAAAAAGCTTCATATTTTTTCTTTTCAGCAATTGGTAGATTTGAACTACTGACCTTGCAGTTAGCAGCCCTACATGTAACCCACTACTCTTCCAGGGTTTCTTATGAAGGAGTACAGAAGCACTAACTGTATTATTAGGTCAGTTAACTATAGTATTTTATGAAACCATGACCTTAAACCTCCAAACCATGGAGCTACATTCTTTTAGGTTTGTGACTTGTAAATAAGCAGTTTCAGCAGCTCCTGTTTACTTTTGTTGTTGTTGACAATTATCTACTGTACCAAATAAACCCACAGCCATCGTGCTGCGCTGACCCATGTTGCATTGGTTCCAACACATAGAGGCTTTCTAAGGAACAGCTGCTCGGTTTGAATTGCCAATTTTGCAGTTAGCAGATCAGTGCTTATCATACTGCGCCACATTAGACCCCTACATAGTTTTTATAAAAATGTTTTATTGTGAATTATGTGATAGTTTACATGGGAGAACATTAGCTTTACATTCATCCTGTTGTATATCGTTTCATTGCCATGGTTACAGTCCCATCCACACATCATCAACCAACCAAAGGGTACACCCTGCAAGCCTGACCCCCAATCGTCAGCACACAGCCCCTCTCCCACTCTAGGTCTAGAGTCCACAGCTGCTCCATCTCTACATACGAGAGCTGACAGCCTTATCTTTCTTCTGTGGAGTGGCTTCTCTGTTTGAACCCCCAACAGCTTTGTGGTTAGCAGCCCAATGTTTAACGCACAGCACCACTATGACCCCTTTATCTTTCACAGAACTTTTGCTAATTTAGCTCTTTCAAGGTGTACAACATATTGATAACAATTACAATGATCAACTGTGCAACCCTACCCTTAACTAATGCAATATTTCCACCATCATTAACTAACTTCCCTGTCCCTCCTTCCTGTTCCTGGTAACCACTAATAAACTCTGGTCTTTATACAGTTGTCTTTTATTGTATTTCAGTGTAAGTTAGGTTGACTTTTTATGGTTGACTTATTTTACTCAACATGTTTTCCAACTCCATCCATATTGTTGTAATTGTTAAGTGCTGTTGAGTTGGTTTCGACTCATAACAACCTAGTGTAGGGCTTCTAAGCGCTCTTTTAAGGTTGTCTGAATTTCTTTTCTGCCTTTAGATAATGTGGTAACTGAAAGCTTTTTACTTCCTTTTTAATTTTTTTAATTCCAGTGCTGAATACTTCTTAATGGATTCACAGTGATAATGTGATTGATCTTCAACAATTTTTCACCATTTTATGAATTTGATTAATTATATTGGAGAAGTATTTATATATGTGTTATTTTATCTTTCTTTGCAGTTGGACAAATTCGCCAGCATACGAATTCCGGGGAGCAAGAAAGAAAGACCACCTCTCTCCAACCTAAAAAGTGCATTTGCCAGTAATGATTGTCCATTAGGATCTTCAGAGATGATGGAAAACAATTCCAAGTCACTGTCAGAGAATGAAGTCTTAGAACTTTTTGAAAAGATGATGGTAAGAAATTCAATTTTATATAGATACTGTTTCCTAGGAGTAGCTGGTGAGCTTAAACCATCACTTGGTGAGCTGGAACCATCATCACCTTGTGGTTCAAGCTGACTTTGTTGTCCAGCACATTAACACCAGGACTCACTCACTCTTCCACCCCTTATACATATATACACATACACACAATGTTGTTTGAAGGACTAACCTTAGCTTCTTCTCATGCTAGTGGAACACTAACTGTATTTGGAGTTCATATCATATTGAGTGATTTTTGATGTCACTTAAGCTAACACTTTAGGTTTTTAGGATTACAAAGATAAAAATTCAGAGAAAAATGTTATACCGGTTTTTAGTTTTATACAGAATATATTAAAATATAAGTACTTTAAAGTACTAGGTAGTAGATGCTTGCCTGAAATGGTCTGTCTGGTTTCTGTTACATTTTAAAGTGAGGGTCATAATGTTGTGCTGTGTACGTTAAGTGATTTTTTTTTTTTCATATTACTTGCTTTATGTCATTTTTAATTCTTAAGATAACCAGGTTCTTTCTATTCCCAAAGCAGTTATATCTGTGTTAATAGGAGCATACTCTCTCTTGGACTGTGCCATTTCTGGTAGAGATACATAGTATCTCTACGTATTTGGGAACTTCTTGGTTCCAAACAATGGTAATTCTTCAAATGACTGGGCACTGGACTTTTTTTTTTAAGTTTTTATTGTGACTTGAGTGGAAGTTTACAGGGCAGATTATCAGTTTTACATTCAACAAATCATATACTTTGTTTCATTACAATGATTATAATCCCCTCCATGTACTGTCAGTTAACAGTATTTTTGTGTATTCATTTTAGCTCTTTTTTTTTTTTTTTTTTTAACACTCAGACATATATAAGGATTTAAACAACCAAAGGGCACATTCTGCAAGTCTGCCTCCTGGCTGCTAGGTCTCAGTCCATCTCTTTCTAAGAGTCCTCAACTGCTCTCTTTCCATGTCCTCATCTCATCCTCCATCTCTGCTGTCGCTGCTTCTCTGGATAAGGTCTCGCATTCCGCTTGTGCTCTTCTCCCTTGATGGTCCTAGGGTCCTCTGTTTCTGGACTGTAGGATTAAACTACTCCTTCATTATTTTACAAAACTTCTACCTTTACAATTGTGACAGTCATAATTAGTCCTAAGAAGTACTCACTATTGAATCATAAGAATCTTAGCCCCATCTCTTTTTACCAGATCCATCTAGACAAGATGAAAACTATTCAGTGGGGACTCTATCTTCCCCCACACACTCTTAAACTAAGCTACCTCTTGAAACCTTGTAAGCCAGTCACTTCGTTCCTTTATCACCCCCTCATTTTAGGTAGCCATTGTCTAGGTTGCCCGTCCCTATCTACCCTCTATACAGAGGGAATAGCATTGATACTTGATGTGAAGACTCCTTACCTCTCTGTTGGTGTTTTGAGCTACTGCCTCCATGAATATAAGTCAAGTTAATTGTAGCAATTTACCTTCATTTCCTTTATCAAAAATTATTTTCTTTTTTATCTTCCTCTAGTTGAGTTCTGATTATGAAGCCATCGAGGCTAGTTCAAATGGGTACTATCTGCATGTTTAGGTGTTCTTATGCATCTCCCCTCACTTCATATCAGCTGGATGCTTCACTTTCAGCTCTAGCCCTCTGTGGCTATGTCTTTGTCCATGGGCTCAGATGTCTCCAGGTCTCACCACACTTTGGACCAACCAGCCCTTCCTCTTCTCTCTCTCATTTTCAGGTGAACGAGAGTCTGTGGAACATGGATGAACTCAGCCCATTTCTTCATTGCTGCCTTTCCCCCTCTTCTACTCACCAGTAGACCAACATGGGCACTAGCAAGCTTACATTCCTGCTCATGTGTTCCCTTTGAGTTTCAGTCTTAGAGGGGGGTCTGTCCTGAAAGAACCTGATTGTTTGCCTTGATGGCTTCACAGTTTACAACTTGCTTATTCTTGTAGTAACCAATCATACTGTCATTTTTTTGTTGTTGTTGTTGTTTTGTTTTGTTGGGGGGGGCTTTTCTTGAGGATCTTTCTTTGAAGATGTATCTTCTGTCACTCTAGCTGTTCCAGGCTGGTCAGCTTGTCCTTTCTAGTGGGACTCATAAGGTTCTGGATGGGACTCAGGATTCCACCTAATGTCCTGTACACTGCAAAGGCTCCGCAACAGGCCTATTTCACTGTGCAAGCTGTAGAAGCCCTTTTAGGTATTCCAATCAGTTATAGACTGAAGACGGACTTACAAGCTTTCTGTGATCATGTTTCTTGACATTCCTTCCTATCCACTCAAGTGTCTATTTTACAATAGTTAGCAAGGGAAACCAATATTCATAAGACAGTGAAGCATCTTAGTATTATTTCCTCTCTTCAGACTATGCCTCAATCCCTGTATCACAGAGCCCTGTTGTCCCAAGGTTGAGTATGTATCACTATTTACCTCTGTCCCATTTAGCCCATGCAAACGTGTCTCAGTGTTCCCCTATCTACCTTGTTCTTCTTCCTCTTCCCCTTCTTGTGTATTGCCCTCCCCAACACCCCAACATGTGTCTGCCCCCTACCCTGTGCTCTACCATCGCCTCCCTCAACCTCCTCCAAACCCCTCCACCCCAACCCCACCGGTAACCAACAAAGAAATTTTTTTCTCTTTTCATATGGGTATCTTTTCTTAAGCTTTTACAATATGTTCTTATGCAATATTTGTCCTTTTGTGATTGACTCATTTCATTCAGCATAATGTCCTCAAGGACATCCATATTACTTGGTGGCTTGCAGCCTCCTTGTTATTCTTCAAGGTAGCATAATATTCCATTGTGTGGATGTCCCACAGTTTGCATGTCCATTCTTCCATTGGCACTTAGGTTGTCTCCATCTCTTTGCTATTGTGAATAGTGCTGCTTTGAACACTGGTGTTGGCCTGGCTATTAATCTGGTTGAACTAACTTGACAATAACCTACCTGCGTTAAGTGTATCCAAACTATCACCTTGAAGTAGCTGCTGATTTAATCAAAGTAGATTCATTTACATGTGTTGTTTCTACGTTCAAGTTGCTTATCTCTTAGAATCCACAGCAAATATTGGAAAAATTCAATGAATAAGAAGTGCCAGAAGATAGTATTTAATTTTTGTTTTTTAAAAATTTTTATTGTGAATTATGTGGTAGTTTACATGGGAGAACATTATATTCATCCTATCATATATCATTTCATTGCCATGGTTACAATCCCCTCTATGCATCATCAACCAACCAAAGGGTACACCCTGCAAGCCTGCCTTCTGGTCGTCAGCACACAGCCCCTCTCCCTCTCTGGGTCTAAAGTCCCCAGCTGCTCCATCGCTCCACATCATCATATCTGCCTCCATCTCAGGCATCACTGCTTCTCTGGGTAGGGTCCTGCTCTCCGGTCTTCTCCCTTGATGGTCCCAGGGATGTCCGCTCCTAGACTGCAAAGTTAATCCACTCCTTGCTACGAAACGTTTACCTTTACATCTCCAACCCTCACAATCAGTCCTGATAACAATTATTCACTATTGTATCACAAGAGACCTATCTGCATTTCCTTTCCTCAGCCCCGCCTAGACAGATTGGATGCTACTCAGTAGAGATTATACCTTCCTCCACACCCTCTGGATCTAGGTTCCCTCTTGAAAGCTTGTAAGCCAGTCACTTCTTGCCTTTGTAGCAACCCCCCACTTTGGGTAGCCAATGTCCAAGTTGCCCATCCCTGTCTATTCTGTGTATGAAGAAGGTGGGAATGTTCCTTGCTGTAAAGATTTGTTCCCTCTTTTGAGTTCCTACATCCATAGGTGTAGGTCAAGTTCATCAGATTACTCTTTTTTTCCTCTTTTTTACTTCTAGTTGAGTTCTGATCATCCAGTCATTGAAGCCAGGTCAAGTGGGTATTATCTGCAAGTGTGGGTATACTTATGCATATGCCCTCTCTTCTTATCAGCTAGACTCTTCACTCTCCACTCTAGTCTTCTGTGGCTATGTCACTGACTCTGGGCCCAAGAGTCCCCAGGTCTTGCCACTCTGCTTGCCAACCAGGTCTCCACCTGGGTTCACAGGAGTCTACTGAACGTTGTGGGGCTTAGCTCACAGCTTCATTGCTGTTTTTCCCTCACTTCTTCATATCGGTGATGAACGTGGTCACCAATCAGAGCACATGTCTGCTCTTGTATTCCCATTGAGTCTTAGTCTCGGAAAGGGGTTTGCTCTGAGAAGACCTGACCACTTGCCTTGATGTTAATTTTTTTTTTTTTTTTTAACCTTTAGAGTGGAATGAAATTACCTTAATTTTAAAGAAATCTATTTAGCTTCAGGGAAAACGAGAATAGAAATGGTTTGTAGAACTCTAGGAAATTTTGTAGAAAAAGTGAACTAGAGGGACAGGTCTTACGCAGTAATGGAGAACTTTCTTTCTGTTAAAATTTGTAATATTATTCATGGGTCATACAAAACTATCAACTTAAAAATTAGCCTACTGTATATGGTCACATATTTAATTAAGTGTGGCACTGTGGGTTAATGTGCTGAACTGCAAAGTCGGTTTGAACTGCAAGGTCAGCGGTTTGAGATCACCAGCTGCTCCTAGAGGAAACTCTACACTAGGGTCGCTATGGGTCAAAACCGACTTGACGGGAGTTAACAACAACAACAACAACAACAACAACAAATGTGATGGTTGGAAATGTGGTTGCCTTGGCAAGGACAGACTAAATGATTTTGAGGGCATTATATAGCTCACGGGTGAAACATTGCCCTCCCCTGTTTTAAAGGAAGATAGGATTTAGATAAACCAGAGAGAGGGCATTCTACTGAGATGGTAGGGGATCAGCAATGAGTAAAGAGATAGAGCCAGGGACCAGATAACTCATGGAAAGACCAGTGGTGGTGGTGTCATTGAGTTGTTGTTAAGTGCCGTCAAGTAGTTTCCAATCCATAGTGAGCCTGTATAGGGTTTCCAAGAAGCAACTGGTGAGCTTGATCTGCTGACCTTGCTATTCAAACTGACTTTGCAGTCCCCCACATTAACCCACAGTGTCACAGGATGTTGGAAAAAATGACATTGGAATGAGTGATAATTTGGGGCACAGTATTAAAGGGCTTTGTATGCCATTCTGAGGAGCTATCTATTATTTCAGAGTGGTGATTTATATGAGGGGGCTTCATAAAGTTATTGGAAAAATTTCATTATCTTTTCATTTTACATTTCTATGAACTTTTGAAAACAACTTTGTGTATACTTTCATATATTGGTTTTGAACGACTTTATCAGTATTTTGTTCTTAAGGAAATTATTACATTTACATATTTAGTTTAAACTTTAAGAGATGCTTGACATTTGAAAATAGTTAACAGATAATCTCTTCCTTGTTCGCCTGAAATCGATGATGTGCTTGCCATTAGATAGATAATTAGCTGCCATGGAGTCATCTCGTACTCAGGGTGACCTTATGTACAACAGTACAAAATGTTACTTGGTTCAGCTTCATTCTCACAATAGTTAACATGTTCAAATCCATTGTTTTGGCTTTTGTGCCAATTCTTCCCACCAAGGGTTTTGCTTACTTTGATTGGTCCTTACTTTCCTTCTAAAGCTATTGATCCTACTTGATATGTCCAAAGCAAGGGAGTCCTGTTCTCTTATTATCCATAGATATTTTTTCTTTCTCTTTTTATTTCTTTCTCTCTTTTTAAAAACTTTTAATTGTACATTAGGTGCAGGTTTACAGGACCAATGTTTTCCATTTAACAATTTATGTTCGTTATATTTCATGTTATTAGTATTCCCACAATGTTACATCGCTTCCTCTCTGTGTTTCCTCAGAAGGGTTTGGAACAAAACTGAGCTTCATCGTTGGGGAAACGCTGTCCCTTGGTCTCCTGTGATAGGCTGTCCTGATTAGTGCAGTTCTCCTTGGTTATACTGTTCACCTTATATGCCTGTCTATCATTTGGTTGGAAGTTGAACCATGAGGGTTAGATCAGTTCTAGGCCTGATGGGTGACTATTGGATGTAGTTTCCGGGGTTCTACCAGTTTCTATCAAATCAGTAAGCCAGGTCTTTTTCAAGATTTTGAGTTTTGTTCCATATTTTTCTCCCACTCAAGCTAGAATTTTCTAATATGATCCTTTTTAGAGCATATGGTAGTAGAAGGTGGGTACATGTAGTTCTTCTGATCTCTCAGGATCGTGGAGACTGATATTTACGTGGCCCGTTAGTTCATTGGACTAATTGTTTCCATGTATGCTTGATTTTCTTCACTTTTCTTTCCTCTGCGTAGGAGAGACCAATAGTTACACTTTAGGTAGCTGCTCACAAGTTTATGAGACCCTAGTCACTAAGGTTTTTTTTTTTTTTTTATGTACACAAAAACACTCAGGAATATATAATCATTTATATATTCAAGGGCACATTCTGCAAGCCTGCCTGCTGGCTGCCAGCACACAGCCTTTCTTTTTCAATGAGTCTAGAGTCCTCAGCTGCTCTATTTCTTCATGCCGTCATCTTTGCCTCCATCTCTGGTGTTGCTGTTTCTCTGAATAGAGTTCCATATTCCACTCATGCTGTTCTCCCTTGATGGTCCTAGGGTCCTCTGTTCCTGGAATGTAAGATGAACTATTCCCCACTTTGTGGTACAAAACTTCTACCTTTACAGTTGTGACAATTGCAATTAGTCATGATAACAGTCACTCACTATTGAATCATAAGAGGCTTAGCCCCATCTCCTTTCACCAGACCTGTCTAAACAAGATGAAAAGTATTCAGTGGGGATTCTCTCTTTCCCCATACACTTAAACTAAACTCCCTTTCGTAAACTTGTAAGCCAGCCAGCCACTTTGTGGCTTTATAGCCTCCCCATTTTAGGTAACCAATGAAAGTTGCCCATCTCTATCCTCCCTGTGTACAGAGGGGACATATTTGATCCTTGATGTGAAGACTCCTTCCCTCTCTGTTGATATTTTGAGCTACTACATCCATAAGTATAGGTCAAGTTCATCAAATTGTAGCAATTTACACTTGTTTCCTTTACCACATTTCTTTTTTATCTTTCTCTATTCGAGTTCTGATTATCAAGCCGTCGAAACTAGGTTAAATGGGTATTATCTGCAAGTTTGGGCGTTTTTGCCCATCTCCCCTCGCTTCATATCAGCTTGACGTTTCACTCTCAGCTCTAGCCCTCTGTGGCTAGATCCTTGTCCATGGACTCAGGAGTCCTCAAGTCTCACCACACTTCAGACACCAACCAGTCCTTCTCTTCTCTTTCTCATCTCCAGGTCAACCGGAGTCTATGGAACATGGTTGAACTCAGCCCGTATTTTCATAGCTACCTTTCCCTTTCTTCCACTCACCAGTAGACCAGTGTGGTCGACAGCAAGCTTACATGTCTGCTTGTGTGTTCCCTTTGAGTTTCAATCTTGGAGGGCGGAGTGGGATCGTCATAGACTTTTTACTAGTGTCAGTGACTTCTAACTTTTGATTATGGGTGCATACCTTTTATTAGTATTTATTTGTATAACCCCTTGTTGTTGTTAAGTACCATCAAGTTGGTTCTGACGCACAGTGACCCTGTCTAGGGTTTTCGAGGAGCGACTTTGGGTTTTGAACTGCTGACCTTGAGATTCAAACAGATCTTGTGGTCTAATGGGTCAACCTGCAGCACCATACCAGGATTCCACCCTAGACTTAAGAAAATCATCGCTATTCTGTTAGCTCTTTGGAGGTGCGGTGGCTCATTAGGACCTGTGAACCACAAAGTCAACAGTGTGAACTTACCAGCTGCTCCAGTGAGAGAAAGATGGGGATTTCTACTCCCACAAAGATTTACAATCCCATATAGGGTCACTATGAGTCAGAACCTACTCAAGAGAAATTAACAATAACATCAGCCCTTGATGAAGTCTTAATTTTGCTTTAGTTAACCACACATTGAATAACTCCTTTTGAACTATTCTTATCACCATTTGTTGATGCAATTTCAGCCTAGAAAAAAGAAAACTTCTTTTGCAAGCCATTGCTTATATTGATGAAGTCCTCCCTTGGAGGACTCAGGAGAGTAAAGTGCTCCTCAGGTATGTACTCTGCATGGGACCACTCAGATAAATTAATCTGTAAGACTTTTTTTTCCTTGCTTGTGACTACAGTTACCTTGCTAAAAAAATTAGGGGGAGCTTCATAATTACTGGTGCCATCTAAACAAACAACACATTAATGTTAAATATTTATGAAGGCCAGATTTAACTACCAGCAACTGGTAAAAGTAAAACTGCTTAGGAAATACTGTACATAGTTTATATGATGCTCTGTTTTGAATAAGATCACTTTAGAAGTATTTTTAGTTTGTTAATCTTTGGAGAAAGATAAGATTTTTAATGGTATAAAGAGGACAGGCAGATACTGACATTTTGCATTTAAAACTACGTATTTAATAACTAGAACAGATCACTTGTTAAATCTTAATCAAGTCTCCCTCTTGGCAACAGATCTTTTACAATCAACCCCCACTTTACTCAACAGAAGTAAAATGAAATTGTTTTATTTTGGCTGTCTGATTTGTTCAGGAGTGAGTTAGTCACAGCTAAGGTTTTTTTCCAAAATAATGAACAATTTTTCTTCTATTTTTGATTCCTTTACCATATTATAGTTCTTTGTAGGTAAAACCTGCTGATGGTTTTGAATTCCAAAGGTCTTTGAAGCTGAGAATGGTCTTTTTCTTTCTTTAAACATGCATTCAAACCTGCTAACTGTGCCTTGGAAATCCTGTACAAGGGTCGCTGTGAGTTGGAACTGACTCGATGGTACTTAACAGCAACAACAAAGTGGTGCTTTTCTGACTTTTCAGGGTACCATATTTTTGGTGCACCTGGCCCAAGCCCTTGTATTTTCAGTAGCCTCATAGGCATGTGAAAGTTGGACAACGAATAAGGAAGGCATGGTGGTGCTGGAGAAGAATATTAAAAGTACCATGGATTGCTAGAAGAACAAACAGCTCTGTGTTGGAAGAAGTACAGTAAGAGGGAGGGACCAGTCCCTGAAGAAAGTCCGCTTGGTAAAGTGGAGAGTGAGCAAAAAAGGAAACACCCCCAATGACATGGATTGGCACAGTGGCAGCAGCAATGGGCTTAGGTGTAACAATTGTGAGGATGGCACAGGACCAAGCAAGCAGTGTTCCGTTCAGATGTGCACGGGCTTGTTGTGAGTCAGAACCAACTTGATGGCACCTAACAAGCTTTTCAGAAATATAAAGCTATTTCTTTTTCTGGGATGATAGCTTTAAATTGATTTTGATTTTGGCTTCTATGTCTTTTTTTAAATTCTTTTGTGAAAACAGCAGTCAATAATAAATCAATCTTTTTAAACTTTTGATGTTTCACTTAAAGAGGTGTTTTGAAATTTAAAATTTGCACCTAACTTATTTGTTTTGGCATTAATGTTTGAAATTTGGAAACTTGAATTTTTTACATGAGTCCAAGATTTGTTAGGAAGAAACACCTCTTTTCCTCCTTCTTTTGAAAGACAAAATATGCTGAGTTGCTTACTTAGTGAATTCTAAGTACAGGCAGTCCCTGGTTTTTGAAGAACTATTTCTAAGTTGTTTGTAGTTAATGTTGGGCTGCAGAAACTCCGTGGAATAAAATTGAGCCAGCCTGCTCTGTACAGATTTAATAGCTGCATGTACAGCCAGTGAAGGAGATTATGGTGAAGAATTTGTTAACAATAGAAAGGTTCTGTCCTTTCAAAGTGAGAGCAAATTTGCATAATGTTAATGGACAAGTCTGAGTTATCTGTTAGTTCGATGTTTATTACCTAGGGACAATCTGTATGGTATAATACTTTCATATATGTACACATTTAACTTTTACTTAGCAAACTGATGTACTTGGTCTCTGATTAATAGTCTAGTGGCTGTTGGTGGTTGATTGTGTGCAGTGGAGTCTGTTCCTACTAATAGTGACAGTGTATAGAGTTTTCAAGGTTGTAAATCTGTAGTGGAAGAGAAAGCCTCGTCTTTCTCTTGCGGAGCGACTGGTAGATTTGAATTGCTGACATGGCAATTAGCATCTCAGCTAGTAATCCATTATACTACCAGGGCTCCTTATTTATTAAAGTAGTGGTAAATTTCTAGATATACGTGTTAGAAGTCTTTTCTCTCATTCTTCTTTTGGTGAAAAAACAATATTTAGCTGAAAGCCCATCTTGTTTTCCCTGAATGTTAAAGGTGTGAATTAGTTGTGTAAACAGCATTGTATATGCAACTTAGATTTTTAGAATTTAGTTTTAGTGGCTTTTAATTTATTATAGATATAGGTAACTTTCAAAAAACACACCTAGTTGTACATTGTAAGATAGAAGCTGGATTGACTAGTTTATTCCAATTGTATATTCAAACCAGCAGTATCAGTTTATTCTCGCCTAGTTTTGGATAAAATCCTTATTAGGTCCCATAGATTTCTGTTGGTTTTCAAGTAATAAAAACATGAAATGAGAAAAAAAAATGTAATCTAAAAAAATTAAATTTTCACTTGAAGAAAGAGTCTCCCTTTTTCCAGTTGAAGAAACCTCCATCACTTGGATTCGCCTTGGGGACTGGATTTTGGGGGATGTGGCTGTCCTTTTCTTTGATGGCCTGCTTCATTTTTCTGTTTTTTCTTCCCCCCTGACTACGGACGTCAGAAGTCCAGGTTGATTTGACTGGTTTACTCCTCCAACACACAAAGATTGCACAAAGAGCAAGCAGAAAGGAAAGGAAAGTGGTATTATTTTATAAGCTGGGCTGCAAAGTTGGTTTGAATTTCAAGGCTGGCGGTTTAAGCTCACCAACCACTTGTTGGAAACCCTATACGGGATCGCTGTGGGTCAGAACCTACTTGATGGCACTTAACAACAATTGATTATTAAGAAGCTCTGGTAGCGGAGTGGTTATGAGTTGGGCTGCTAACCTCAAGGTCAGCGTTAGAAAGTACCAGCCATTCTGCAGGGGAAAGGTGAGGCTTTCTGCTCCTGTAAAGATTTGTTGTTGTTGTTTTGATGCATAGCGACCCTATGCACAATAGAACGAACCACTGCCCTATCCTGTGACATCCTCACAATTGTTATGTTTGAACTCATTGTTGCTGTCACTGTGTCAATCCATCTTGTTAGTCATCTTCCTCTTTTTCACTGACAAAGATGACAAAGTCATCTTCCACTTTTCCAAACATCATGTCTTTCTCTAGGATCTTGTCCTTCCTGATAACATGTTCAAAGTATAAAGACAAAGTCTCACCAACCTAGCATCTAAGGAGCATTCTGGCTGTACTTCTTCCAACAAAGATTTGTTTGTTCTTCTGGCAGTCCATGATACTTTCAGTATCGTACTTCAAAACCATAACTCAAATGCATCAATTCTTCTCCCGTCTTCCTTGTTCACTCTACAACTTTCACATGCATATGAAGCTATTGAAAATACCATGGCAAGTCAGGCTCACCTTACTCCTCAAACTGACATGTTTATTCTTGAACACTTGAAGATATCTTGTGCAGCTGATTTGTCTAATGTAATATGTCCTATGATTTCTTGACTGCTGCTTCCATGCGTGTTGATGGTTCATCTGAGCAAAATGAAGTCTTTGACAATTTCAATCTTTTCTCCATTTATATGGATGTTATTTATTGGTCCATTTATGAGGGCTTTTATTTCCTTTACATTGAGGTGCAACTCACACTGAATGCTGTGTGTGGTCTTTGATGTTTATCAGTAGGTATTTTCAGTCCTCTTCACTTTCAACAAGCAAGGTTGTGTCTTCTGCATAGTGCAGTCTTCCTCCAATCCTAATGCCTTATTCTGATTCATATAATCCAGTTTCTTGGATTTTTGCTCAACATACAAACTGAATGGGTATAGTGAAAAGATACAACCCCGGTCCACACATTTCCTGATTGTAAACCATTCAGTATTCCCTTGTTCTGTTTGAATGACTTCTTCTTCATCTGTGTACAGGTTCCTAATGGGCTGTTCAGGAATTCTCATTCTTCGCAATTTTACCCATAGTTCCTATTGATTCACACAGTCGAATGTCTTTGCATAGTCAAATGCCTTTGCATATTGCATAGTCATTAAAGCACAAGTAAACATCTTTCTTTCATTGTCTGCTTTCAGTCAAGATCCATCTGGTGACAGCAGTGATATCCTTCATTCCATGTCTTCTGAATCTGGCTGGAATTTTTCACAGTTTTCTGTGTATGTACTGCTGCAATGATTTTGTATGATCTTCAGCAAAATTTTGCTTACATTTGACATTAATATTGTTCTGTAATTTCTGCATTCTGTTAAGTACCCTTTTTTTGGAATGTGTACAAATATAGATCCCTTCCAATTGGTTGGCTAGGTAGCTGTCTTCCAAATTGATTGACTAAGATGAGTGATTGTTTCCAGCATTGTGTGAGTTGGTTGAAACATTTCAATGTGTATTCTTTCAGTTCTTGGAGCCCTGTGTTTTTGTCAGTGCCTTTAGTGCAGTTTTTCTTTTTCCTTCGATGTCATTGGTTCCTATTGAAACTATTGAAAATTGGCTAATTCTTTTTGGCAGAGTCCATCCTATTTTAAGGTTTCCTGTATCATGTAATATTTTGTCCATGAAACCCTTCAATATTGCAACCCATGGCTTCAATTTTTTCTTCAGTTGTCAGCTTGAGTACTGCTGAGTACATTCTTCCCTATTGGTTTTCTAACTTCAGGTCTTTGCATATTTGATTATAATATTTGACTTTGTCTTCTTAAGCTGCGCTTTGAAATTTTCTGTTCCGCTCTTTTACTTACTTCTTTTGATTGCTTTAGATTTTCTGTGCTCATGAACCAAGTTTCAGCTTCTTTTCTGATGTCCACTTTAGTCTTTTTTTTTTTTCCTCCCTGTAATTACCTTTTGCTTTCTTCATGTATGATGTTCTTCATATCATCCCACACCTCTCTGGTCTTCAATTATTAGTGTCCTGTGCATCAAATCTGTTCTTGAGATGATCTCTCATTTCAGGTGAGATATATTCAAGATCATATGTGGCTCTCATTGACTTGTTCTAATTTTCATCAACTTCAACCTGAACGTGAATATGAGCAATTGATTTTCTATTCCAGTCTGCCCCTGGCATTGTTTAAGCTGATGATATTAAGTTTTTCTACTGTTTCGTCCCATAGATATAGTTCATTTGATTCCTGTGTATTCTCTCTAGTGAGGTTGTGGTATATAATTGCCATTTATGTTGATGAAAATTATAAATTGCTGATTTAATGTCCCATACTCTGTTTATCGGTAGCTTTCTGATAAGAATTATCTCTTACGTAAAACGTTGTTCATTTTCTAACTAATCCTCAGCTGCTTTTTAAGTTTTGCCATTTGTACTAATATCCTTTGAACAAAAGAATTTAGTTAAGTACCATGAGTTGCATTGTGTTGTCATCTGCTTTTTTTTAAATAAATGTTTTATTGTGAATTTTGTGATAGTTTACATGGGAGAACATTAGTTTTACATTCATTCTATCATACTTCGTTTCATTGCCATAGTTACCATCCCATCCATGCATCATCACCCAACCAAAGGGTATACCCTGCAAGCCTGCCTCCCACCCCACGGTCCTCAGCCCGCAGCCCCTTTCCCTCTCTGGATCTCAAGTCCCCAGCCA
>NW_006408540.1:2485248-2505828 GCF_000296735.1 Chrysochloris asiatica
GTTGAGCTCTGTTCCTCCAGTCATTAAAGCCAGGTCAAGTGGGTATCATCTGCAAGTGTAGGTGTTCTTGTATCTGTCCGCCCTCTTGTCATCTGTTTTTAACCTCATTCATTCTGATGTAGTTCCTTAGTCTTTCCTTATTTTTCATAAATTTGGACACTTGAAGATTTCAAGTTGGTTAGTGTGCAAGATGCCCCTCAATTTACACATCGAAGAATTTTTTTAAGGTTTCCACATCTGCTGGACAGAAGTCATCTCTCATACTTTAAAAAAATATTCATTTTCTCTAATCACAAGTGAAGTTGAACATGTTTTCACATGTTTATTGTCCCCTTGGTTTATTTTTCTGAGAATTCTTGCACTTATTTTTGGCTATTTTATTGTTTCAGTTTTGTCTTTACATATTGGTCTAGTGAATTTGTTATATAGCCTAAATAATAAATATATTGATTTGTTTGTATTGCTGTGGCTCTGCCTCATAAACACTGGACTGCTAATCACAAGGCAGCGGTTAGATCTCAGCAGCTGCTCCACAGCAGTAAAATGAGGCTTTCTGCCCTCACAAAGACTTACAACTTTGAAAACCTTATAAAGGTCCATTATGAGCTAGAATTGACTTGATGCACTTAACAACAACAGCATATATATATTAAATAGCCCTTTTTTGTCTTTTATTTATTTCTTTTTCTTGGGAGGGAGGTTCTTGAAGTATGTTGTTGTTAAGTTGGTTCCTACTCATAGCAATCCAGCATAGGGTTTCTGAGGAGTGGCTGGTGGATTTGAACTGCCACCCTTTTGGTTCAAAAAAATCTTGTGATCCAGTGCATTTTCCTGCAGCAGCACACCAGGACTCCTCTTGAAGTATTGTTGTTGTTGTTGTTAAGTGCCACTGAGTTGGTTGTGACTCATAGCAACTCTGCATAGGGTTTCTGAGGAGCTACCGACTTTGCAGTCCAGTGTATCATCCCACAGTGCCACACCAGGACGCTTGAAATACTAAGATTTATCAATATTTTTGTGGTTTGTGCTTTTGTTGTTGTTGTTGTTGTTGTCAGGTGTTATTGACTTACCAAACGTGCAACAGAATGAAACCCTGGCTGTCCCTGCATCATCCTCACCATTATCTTAAGTTAGAGTCCACTGTTGCAGCCACTGTATCAATCCACCTCATTAAGAGTCTTCCTTTTTCCTTCCAGTGAACCTCTATGGACTGGTAACTTTGCCTAAGTAAATGAGAGGAAAGTTTCACTCCATCTGTGTCATTAAGTTCAATTCTACTCTGAACAGACAGCTCTTTCCCAGTCATATCTGAGTGCTTTCCAACCCAACAGGCTCGTTTTCCCATGCCATAGTATGCTGCTTTTCATAAAGGTTTTCCCAGGCCCATTTTTTTAGATGTTGACCTCTGGGTTCTGTTTCCTAGATTGTCTTAGTCTGGAAATTATGCTCAATCCTGTACACTATGGGTGATACCATTGGTATTTTAAATGCCTCTGGTATTAGCTGCAGCATTCCAGCCACATGTGACAAACTTTTTGTGTGCTGTCTGGCAAGTCTTTCTCTAGCCTGATGTCACAAGTTTGTCTTCCTGTGTTTTTTTCTAAAAATTTTGAAATTATCTATATCTGATATGGAGTCCTGGTGTGGCGCTATGGGATAATGCATTGGACTACAAAATCAATTTGACCTTAAAGCCAGTGGTTCAAATTCACCATCTATTCCTTGGAATCTCTAGACAGGGTTACTATGAGTTTGGACCAATTTGAAGGAACTTAACAACAACAACATATCTGATATAAAGTGCTTAAATGGTGTGGAGGCTATCTAACCTCTTCCAGCTTCACAAGGGGAAAGAAGACTTAACCTCAAAATTAACCCAAGGCTGATTCCTATGAGGTAAAGGGCGGATATGGCTCCATCTTCCAACCCTCTTTATACTATTCTGACACTAACTATCCCTTGCATGTCACTTTATCCCTTGCAATGGTCACGGAACTCACCAGCAATACTCACAATTGTGGGGCTTATTGGGGAAAGTGAGCACAGTACCATTCAGATAAAGTGCAACTCAAGATACAGCTGTTCTCTGGTCAGGAGCGCCTCATCTCAGTCATAACTGCAGACACATGTCTCTCTCATCCTTGGCCTCTCAATCATGTGGCCCTGTGGCCTCTGCCCTCATTAGGCACGTATTGCAAAACTCCTTTAATTTGTGAATAAATGCTCAAAGGGTACCCCGTTCTGAAAACCAGCCTCAGTCTTCCTTAGTCCATGGGCTGGGAAGCCTGCTGCTCTGTTTCTCTGTGCTACCGTCTCTACTACCACCATCTCTGCTGCTGACTCTCCACACAGGGATTTGGTGTCTAAAACATGAGCTCCACTCATGGCTCTTCTGTTTTGTTGGTAGTGAGATCCCCTTTTCTGCTTCTGAGCTGGCTTATTAAATCCCAGAAGAATGACAAAACCCACCAGTTCCTGTGTTAGAATCCCATACACCCTATTTTCATGGTTCCATTTCATGAGAGTTACAAAGAATGGATTCAAGAGCTTTATTAAGTATATTCACTATTCCTTGTGCAGTTCGGATCCAATTAGAAAAATGTTTTACTCCCGCATAAATAACCATTTTGAAGCACTATTTATTGAATAGTCCATTCTTCTCTAACATTTTTTAATCCCATTTCTGCTACAGAGCAAGTGTCTGCACATACATGGGTTTGTCTGTGAAGTTTTGTGTTGTTCATAGGTCCATTTAACTAGTTCTGCACTTAGATCAATTGTCCTAATGACTATTGATTTAAAATAAACCATGGTATCTAAGAGCCGCTGCTCCTATTTAGTATCATCTTGATTATTCTAGTCCTTGAATTTTTCATATTAGTATTAGAACCAACTAGTTAAATTCCATTTTATATTCAGTTGGGATATTGAGTGAACTTTCAATCAATTAATTGATTAATATTATGTGCTATGTGTATCTTTGTGGCATTCTGTTTTCCTACCTATGTGTATTGTGTACATTTGTATCTTGTTTTATTTAGATCTTCAGTAAAAACTTAAGTTTTATCCCTAAAAGTGTAATACATCTTTTATTAGATTTATTTCTAATATGTAATATCACTAATATGGGATCTTTGGGAGCTTCTAAAAATGATTTTTATTTTTTTGGTCTTTTAAGCATATTATTGATTTTTCATTTGTTGGTTTGTTATTTAACAACCTTTCTGAATTCTTATATTAGTTCTTCTAATTTTAGATGCTTCCATTATTTATTATCTGTTTAATAAGAATGTCTATGACTAGTAACTGTTTTGCTTCTTTCTTTATAATTCTTCTGCTGTTATTTATTTTCCCAATCTCATTGCATTAGATATCATTGTGCAGTACAAGGAAATACAACAGTTTTTTGACTGTTTCAAATGTTTGCTTTTTAGATGTGAGATTTGACACTAAACGTAATAAAGATGATCTTATCCCTTTAATTTGGAAAGCTGAAAAACTGTTCTTACTTCATGATTTCTCCATGTACCCACCCAATATCTGCTTCACCCTCTAAAAAATGTTGTTCTGTTAATTCAAAATGAATATCAGATGTGGTCAGTTACATCATGCCTTTTCTGATATTTCCAGAAATAGAGTTAATATTTTCCCTTTTTTCTCTTCCTACAGTATTTATAAAAATCCTTTTGCTTTCAGTTTGCATTGCTGTTGCTTATATGATACTTCCCAGCCTGTTACTGAAGTCCTAGGGTGGTGCTGCAAGATAATGTGCTGGACTGTGAGGTCAGTTTGAATCACAAGTTGGTGATTCAAACTGTGTTCCTTGGAAACACTGTACAGGGTTTTTATGGGTCAGAACCGACTCGACGGCACTGAACAACAATAGCAAGCCTGTCACTATCCTGAATTTTCTATAAGGTAATTCCCATTAGGGTTGGCCTCTTAAAAATTTTTTAAAAAAAATTGATCTTATTTTTTAGAGTTTTAGGTTTGCAGAAATATTATGTATCAGTACCATTTCTACCTCTTGTCACCTCTATACACTGTATCTGCTATTATTCTGTGCATTCACGTGGTTTGTGTGTTGTAGTCAATTAACCCATATTGGTACATTATTATTAACTAAAGTCCATAGTTAGGATTGGAGTTCTGGTGTGGTGCTTTCGAATAAGTATTGGACTGCTAACCTCAAGATCGGTGGTTCAGACCCACTAGCTGCTCCTTGGAAACCTTAGATAAGGTTGCTATGAGTTAGAACTGACAGACAATACAGTACTTAACAACAATAGTGTAGTTAAGATAAGCCTTCACTCTGTTTCGTGTTGTCCTATAGGTTTTGACCTGGTGTAACACTGTTCAATAAGTACTGAACAGCTAACCATAAGGTCAATGATTCAAACCCACTAGCCCCTCCTCATAAGCCCTATATAGGGTCAGTATGAGTTGGAACTGCCTCAACAGCATTGAACAACAACAATAATCATGGTTTTGACAAAGGCATAGTGTCATGTGTCCACCATTATAGTATCATAAAGCATGCTTTCATAGTTCTAAATATACCTTGTATTCGTTCCTCTTCCTTTCTCACAGAATCCCTGACAACCACTGGTCTTTTTATTGCCCTGGTGGTGGTGGTAGGTGTGTTAGAGTCATTTCCAACTCACAGCGACTGTATGTAGGGTGTTCTGAGACTGTAAATCTTTACATGAGCAGAAAGCCTCATATTTGTCCTGCTGAGTGGCTTATGTCTTTTTGTAGCTATTTTGTTGCTTGATAACTCATTTATTTCCATCACTAAATACTGTATTTTTACTCACTGAGCTTGTTCACAGTGTTCTATGTTTTTGCCCAACCATGCCTTCCTTTGAGGTATTTTTGTAAGCATGTTATACTAATTTTTTTTTCATAAGATGCTTACAAAAATAATTTAGCAGGAAGGCATGGCTGACAAAAATGTGTAAAGCATGTATTATTTGTAAAACAAAAAAAGATCTATATGGCTGTACTGCTTTGTATAGATATGCCATGGTCTGCTTATCCATTAGCTTACTGAATGTCATCTTAGTTGCTTTCAAATTTTGGGATTTATGAATAAAGCTATTATAAACATTTATGGCCATGTATTTATGTGGACATATATTTTTAACTCATATGGTTAAATATGTAGGAGCATAATTGCTGGAATGGTGTAGTGAATTATCTCTTAGCCATAGTCTGTAACTCTCACCAAACAACGTTTTTGCCCAGCTGGATCTGGGTAAGAGGAGGTAGTTAAAGATACTGATAGAATGAATGATTCGGCTTTGGATATTAACAGAGTCCATTGTAATTTTAAAAAGTGAAACTCTGGCATGGGTATAAAATGAACCATCTCAGAGCCGGAAGGGGGAATCTCAGTACCACCAAAGAACAACCAGTAGTGGAGCATGTCCTTTGGACCCAGAGGTCCTTGTGCACTGAACCTTCTCTGCCCAGGGACAGAAAGCTGTGACATCGGAGGAGTGTCAGAGACTCAGCAGCAGATCCAAGAACTAGAGTGTGAGACAAAACAGTGGGTTTCCCTACCCACTGAACAAATAAAGCTGGGTGTTTTGGGACAAGGAAGCTTGCTTGAAGAGTGGGGTGCCTGACCCCCACAGCTAGAGCTGAGTGTCTTCAGGTTGAGATTTATGGTGGAGTGGTGTGTCTTGCAGGCATTTATCAGCAGTCCTTTATAAGAGCTTTATAACTTTGGTTGGGCAGAGAGAGCCTGCCTGTGGGCATGACTGAAGAGAGGCTGCTCTGACTAGAACAACTGCGTCTTGAACATTTTCTGATCTTGCATTGTAAACTTTCCTAATAAATCCCGCAACTGTGAGTATGGTGTCTGAATTCTGTGTGGCCATTGTAATGTATTATAGAACCCAGCTGAGGTAGAGTATATTGTGGAAGGAATGGTTGGTGTTATTTCCTTCCAGCTGTACTGAGTGGTAAACCTGTATGTAGTTTAATGAGAAATTTCCAGACTACCTTTCAAAGTGGATGTACCGTTTAGCATTTCCACCAGCAATAAATGAGAGTTCCTGTTGTTCCACATTCTTACCAGCATGTAGTGTTATCAGTGTTTTTGCATTTTAATAAGTGTTTTATGGTGTCTTATAGAACCCAGTTGAGTAGAGTGTTGTGGAGGAAGGGTTAGTGTCATTTTTTTCAACTCCTGGTGTGGCACTATAAGATAAGCACTGGACTGCTAATTGCAAGTTCACCAGTTTAAATCTACCAGCTGCTCCTTGGAAACCCCATACAGGGTTGCTATGAGTTGGAACTTATTCAAAGTCACTTTGAAAGATACAAAGTCACAACAGAAAGAGGTATCTTACTGTTTGTCTTAATTCCCGACTAATACATAATTATGAGTGTGTTTTCTTATATTTATTTTCTGTTTATACATCTTTTTCAGTGAGGTGTCTATTCAGATGTTTTGCTCATTTTGTAATTTGTTTGCTTATTGTCTAAGTATATTTAGAATATAAATCTTTCATCAGAGATGTATTTTGCAAGTAGATTTTCCCATTCTGTGACTTATCTTTTCTTTCTTAGTGCCTTTCACAGAGTACAAACTTTGAAGTTTTTAAATTTTGATGAAGTCTAAATTATTAATTTTTCTTTCACGGATCATACTTTTGATTGTATCTGAAAAGTCATCACCAAGTCTAAGGCTGCTTAGATATCTCTCCTCTGTTATCTTTTAAAAATTTTATAATTGTGTATCTTAGATTTAGGGCTGTAAACCATTTTGCGATTTTTTTTTTTTTTTTTTTTTTTTAAGGATACAGATCTGTGTCTACATTAAATATATAAATATGTATACTTTTGCACATGGATGTCCAGTTGTTCTAGCGCCATTTGTTGCAAAAACTGTCCTTTAGTCATTCAGTTGCTTTTCCTCTTTTGTCAAAGATAAGTTGATTAAAATTGTGTGGGTCTATTTCTGGTCTTTGAATCAGAGTCAACTCTGCAGCAATGGGGTTTAGACTTGCTTGTTGTTGTTGTTAAGTGCCCTCGAGTCGGTTCCGACCCATAGCGACCCTGTACAGGGTTTCTGAGGCTGTAAATCTTTACGAGAGCAGAAAGCCTCATCTTTATCCCATGGAGAGGCTGGTAGTTTTGAACTGCTGACCTTGCGGTTCGCAGCTCGATTCGTAACTACTATGCTACCAGAGCTCCTTTGTTAGTATTACTTTAATCAGAGTTTAGTAATAAAGCACTTGTACATATTTTTCTAGATTTGCATATGTTTTTCTAGATTTATACATAATTTCTGGTGCTGATGTAGATGACATTTTCTAATTTTAAATTCATTATTCACTGTTGACATATAGGAAAGTAACTGACCTTGGTGTATTAATCTTGTATCCTGCAACCTTGCTATAGTTGCTTATTAGTTCCAAGATTATTTTTTTTAAAAACGAGGATTTTATACACGTATAATTAAATCATCTTCAAACAGAGACAGTTTTATTTCTTCTTTCATAATCTGTCAACCTTTTATTTCATTTTCTGGTCAATTGTATTAGCTAGTACTTCCAGTATGATGTTGAATAGGAATGGTGAGAGGGGATATTTTTCTCTTGTTGCCTGTCTTTAGAATCTAGTTTCTCACTATTAAATATGACCTGTTATTTTTTTAACCTTTAACTTGAATATATACTTAGTGACTGATTAAATGAATGACGATACATATGTTTCTCTATTCTTTTTAGTTATTAATTCATTAGTTTTCCCAATCTCTATACCAGAACCATATCTGACTGAATTATGAACATTTAACTTTTGTCCTATTTGGAGTCCAGGTGTTTCTCTGGAGGATAAACAGTGGACTGCAAGAACCCTTGAATCGTTTTTCTTATTTACTCATCCTTTAGTGCCTTCACAGTGACTGCTATATATAGTCATTTTGTGTTGAGTGGAATGAGTTTGTTTTTTTCTGAATTAGTAAACATTACATTTAAGCAAATGATGGAAATTTGTGCACATAAAGATAAGTGTTGAGATGTCTTTTTGTTCATCTGAGCTTTGTTGTATATTTAGAAGCAATAATATTTTTGCTTGTTGTCGTTGGTAAGTGCCGTCGAGTCGGTTCCAACCCATAGGGACCCTGTACAGGGTTTCCGAGGCTGTAAATCTTTACGGGAGCAGAAAGCCTCATCTTTCTCACGGGGAACACCTGGTAGTTTCGAACTGCTCACTCTGAGGTTTGCAGCCCGATTTGTAACCACTATGCTACCAGAGCTCAAGTGAACTAATAACACAGGAAGTGTACATTTAATAATTTTTGGTGTTCAAGTGCCATCGAGTCGATTCCGACTCATAGTGACCCTAGTAGAGTTGTTGTGCTGTTGTAAAGTGCCGTCGAGTCGATTCCAACCAATAGCAACCCTCTAAGGGTTTCCAAGGAGCAGCTGGTGAGCTCGAACCACCAACCTGGCAGTTCAAACGGCTTTGCAGTCTTACACATTAACCCACAGTGCCATACTCGTAGAGTTAGTGGGAGGAAAATTCATCTTGATAAACTTAGTTCAGGTTCCCACTGTGTACATGCCATTGATAACTTTTCTTTATTTTTAATCTTATGTGTTGAAAATTCATACATACTTTTTTTTTTTTCATCAGATAAAATCATTGCCTATTGTTAATGTATATCTCAAGCGTCACTAGGTGAGTGAAAAGAGAAGGCAACAGAGCACTTTGTGTTAATTCACTGATTATTCTATAGCTTTGGTGCTGTAGGATAAGCACTGGATTGCTAATCGTAAGGACAGCTGTTCAAATCCACCAACTGCTCCTTGGAAACTCTATGCAAGGTCACAATGAGTCAGAACTGATTTGATGGCACTCTACCACCACAGAATCTTACCAGAAATTAGTTTATGTCAAGTATTATTTTTCTTTACAATTTGCTTTTTTGTATCACGCGTAGTTTTTTATTTCTCGGAAACTGAAGAGTATATTTCAGGTTGACCAGATAAAGTGAGAGAGGTTCTATGAGAATGCTTTGCTCTGATCTATTAGTTGTCACCTTTTCCCTTTCCTTTGGGTGGAAATCGAAAAACTCAAGGAAAGCTAGTTTAAAATCAGCCCAAATAATAATAATCCCAATACAAGGAGAAAAAGATTATAAAAGTTTAGGGCAATTGTCAAGTTGATTCATGGGTTATGTTTGTTAGGGGATAATGGCAATGATTAGTTTTTCTTTTGGATCTGATAAATGAGAAAATAGATGATTTAGGAGCATTGGATTTTGCCTGCTAGGATTTTGCTTTGTGGGAGTTCTTAGAACCAATGAAATGGTTAAAGAAGGGAGTTTTAAATGGATGATTGTTATGGTAATGCTTAAGCATGCTGTTTTGCCAATTAGGAAACATGTAGGCACACTGTTTTACAACTGTGAAGGGCTTTTTTCAGGCGTATTTTCTTTCATGGAAAAATCAGATTTTGTATTTTAAGCCAAATGACTATTTTGACCTTTATGTGATATTATGACAAAATTGTCATTCATTTAGAAAACTTGAAAGGCAAATAAATGAATGAAACTATACTTCTCAGACAAAATGTTCAGCTGTAGAGGGCATTATGCAGCAGTTGTGTATCATGTGATGTAGGTTCTTTTGCATATTCCCTAACTGTTTCAGCCAGCTTATGTCCAAAATAAATTAGAATTGTGCAACTTCTGCACACTCATCTCAATTCTTATCTGTTCTGCTAACATTTATAATATATATAAGAAAAGTGTTAGCTTACATTTCTTGAGGATTAGGATTAATTGAAATTTGGTTGTAAATTAAAATGATTTATAATCTTTCTGTAATCTTATTAGAATATTTGATAAAATATTGTATTTATGGATCCTACTTACAAAAATGTTAACATTTTTCAACCTGAAAGCTGGGAAAAAAAATCAAGCCTTGATTTGTGTTATTGAAGGATTCTATAGGCAAAATGTTTAATGATGTAGAAAACATCAAAAGAAGATGGAAGGAATTCACAGTCACTGTACTAAAAAGAAATGGAAGATGTTCAAAAATTTCAAGAGATAGCATATAATCAAGAGCCATTGGTATAGAAGGAAGAAGTCCAAGGTGCATTGAAGGCATTAGAAAAGAACAAGGCTCTAGGAACTGGTGGAATACAAATTGAAATCTTTCAACAGACTGTTACAGCACTGGAGGCACTCACTCATGTATGCCACGGAATTTGGAAGACATCTACTTGGCCAACTGATTGGAAGAGATCCATATTTGTGCCCATTTCAAACAGAGAGTACTGAGTAGAATGTGTAAATCCTTGGACAATATAACATTCAAGTTAAATTTTATTAAAGATAATAAAAAACGACTGTAACATTATTTTGATAGGGGTTCAAGGCTAGATTCAGAAGAGGATGTGGAATGAGGGATATCATTGCTGACATCAGATGGCTCTTGTCTGAAAGCAGAGGATACCAGAAATATGCTTACTTGTGCTTAATTGACAGTGCAATTGTGTGGATCATAGCAAGCTATGGACAACATTGCAGATAATTAATATTCCAGAACACTTAATTGTGCTCATGAAGAACACCATAGGTAAACTAAGTGGTTTGAAATTAGAATATATGCTAAGGTTGCGTTCTCTCACTATATGCTTATTCAATCTGTACAATGACCAAAAAATCTGAGAAAGTGGGTTATATGAAGAAGAGCGTGGCATCAGAATTGGAAGAAGACTCATTAACAACCTGCTCTATGCAGATGATTCAACCTTGCTTGCTTGAAAGTGAAGAGAACTTAAAATACTGGTGAAGATCAAAGACCATAGTTTTCAGTATGAGTTATACCTCAATGTAAAGAAAACAAAAATCCTAACCACTTGATCAGTCAATAATGGGAAAAACTTTGAAGTTGTCAAAGACTTCATTTTGCTTGGATCAACTATCAACACTCACAGAGGCAGCAGTCAAGAAATCAAACGGAATACTGCATTAGGCAAATATGCTGCACAGGATCTTTTTAAAGTGTTCAAGAGCAAAGATGTCGTTTGAGGAGTAAGGTGAGCCTGACCTAGGCCATGGTATTTTCAGTAAGTTCATATGCATATGAAAGTTGTATAGCAAATAAGGAAGATCGTAAAAGAATTGATACATTTGAATTATAATGTTGGGGAAGAAAATTGAAAGTACCATGGACTGCTAGAGGAAGAACTACAAAAAATATGTGCTGGAAAAAAGTACAGCCAGAGTGCTCCTTGGAAGCCAGGATGGCAAGACTTTGTCTCTCATACTTCTGACGTTTTGTCAGGAGGGACCAGTCCCTGGAAAAGAACATCATGCTTGGTTAAGTGGAGGATCACTGAAAAAGAGGAAGATCCTCTAATGAGTTTGGCACAATGGCAGCAGCCATGGGTTCAAGCTCAACAATGATTGTGAGGATAGCACAGGATGGAGCAATGCTTCATTCTGTTGTGCATAAGGTTGCTATGAGTTTGAATCAACTCAGCGACATGTAACAACAATAACAGCAATGAATTGGAACCGAATCCATGGCACATAACAACCACAATCACATTTAAGCAGGATTATGATGTGGTTCTGTGGGATAATGCAGTGGACCGCAAGGTTGGTTTGAATCGCAAAGCCGGCAGTTCAAATTTGCCAGCAGCTCCTTGGAAACTCTATGTAGGGGTCATTATGAGTCGGAACCTACTTGATGGCATGTAACAACAACATGATGTTTTATATAAGAAGTTATATATGATGAAAAAAAATTATGCAAAAGGAAAATAATCTATTTATTAGATGAGCATATTCATAGTGTTGTTGTTGTTGTTGTTAAGTGCCATCGAGTCGGTTCCGACCCATAGCGACCCTGTACAGGGTTTCCGAGGCTGTAAATCTTTACGGGAGTAGAAAGCCTCATCTTTCTCCCGCAGAGCGGCTGGTAGTTTCGAACCGCTGACCTTAAGGTTCGCAGCCCGATTCGTAACCACTACGCTACCAGAGCTCTTTAGTGCTTAAATTAGAAAATACTTCATTTATGAAAAGCTATGGTTTACTGTGGAAACTCTAACACCATTTTGAGCCTTGATGTAATTTCAGCCTCCATTGAGCTCATTCGGACCATTAAAGAGAAATGTAAAAACTGTGCCCCTTAGGCAGAGTTGTGTTTGAACGTAGATTACAACTCCCCTCCTCAGACTTTGGTAGCATAGTGGTTAAGAGTCAGGCTGCGAACCTCAAGGTCAGCAGTTGGAAACTACCAGCTGTTCCACAGGAGAAAGATGATGCTTTCTATTCCCGTAAAGATTTACAACCTTGGAAAGCTTGTACAGATTGTTATGAGTTGTAACCTACTCTGTGGCACACCACCACTTCAGATCAGGGAGGGCCAGTTAATCTGTAATTACATATGCACCCTACTCAAGGTACTTTCCTTGCTTAAATAGTTCCACCTTTGACTGATGCTGGAGTGCTGGTGTGCCGCTGCAGGATAAACACTGGATAGCTAACAACAAGATTCATTGTTCAAACCCACCAGCCACACCTCAGAAACCTTATACAGGGTCCATAAGGGTTGGAACCGACTTGATGGAATTTAACAATAACACCAATCATGATTTTGTGACAATTTCCTTTGCTTTCTATGGTCTGTAATTAACCACATGACTGGAGATACCATTATGGCCTCATGCAGATTGTCACCCTCATCTAGATGATTTGTCTTTATCTTGTGTTTGTCCTGTTTAAGGCTTGTTGTTGTTGTTAAGTGCCATTGATTCAGTTCCAACTCATGGTCACCCTGTATAGGCTTTCCAAGGGGCTGTTTGAATCTACATGTCACTCCACGGGAGAAAGGAGGCTTTCTGCTCCCGTAAAGATTTACAGCCTCACAAAGCCTCTACAGGGTCACTATAATTTGGAACCAACACCATGACACAAATTCCCCAGCCCCCATCCTATTTAACTTGGAAGAAGTTATGGCATTTCCCATTTTGTTGTTTGACAGTAAAAACCTACCTTCATAAGAATAAACAGTAGCAAGATTTTTTTTTTTTTTTTTTGATTGTGTGATTTATTACATGGGGGAACATTAGTTTAACATTCATTCTATCATACATCGTATTCATTGCCATAGTTACCATACCATCCATTTTTATTTTTTTTTTTTTTTTTTGGATTGTGTGATATTGAAGGTAACTTCAAATGTGGGTAAGAACATAATTATACTTTTAGATGAAATATAAGTAAAACTGTGCTGACAGGATGTTGGGTTCTATAAAGGGAACTGTTGTTGTTAAGTGCTGTTGAGTCAGTGCCGACTCACAGAGACCCTGTATAGGATTTTCGAGGAGTGATTGGTGAGTTTGAACCTCTACCTTGCAGTCAAACCTACTTTGGGGTCCAGCAGTGCATTACCCAGCAGCACCACAGTGGGACTTCATGAAGGGAATTAGTGATCATTTTGCTTCTCTTCTTAAAATACTTGACCAGTGTGAATGTAGTAATATTATATTAGCAAACATGTTGCTACCAAAGTTAATAATGTTGTCTTTAATCCATGAAACAAAGCATAATGCAGTATGTAGATTCAGATTATTGCTATTGACTTAATAAGAGTTAATTTTTTGATTTTGTCATTACTGTACTTCCAGTTTTTACCTTTCAATATTATGTGTGCTGATCCATATGTATGCTTCAATCCACTTTGATACTGTTGATTCCAGAATGCGTTTTGCAAATCTAGTCATGCTTCTGCCTGCCTGCAGTGTTTTTCCTCTCTGGGTGAATTACCTTGCACCTGACCATTTTCAACAACTTGCTGGTTGTATATATTCACTTAATTTTCCAAATAGTCAATCATTTTAAATTTAATATGACTCTCCATGGTGTTAACTATCTCACTCAACTTGATGTATGCAATTTTAATGAGCATGCTGACTTGTACAGTCCACATTCATGAATGAAACTGTCGAGTTTAACATTTATAATTCAGTTGAAAAGGTGTCTATTCTCTGGTTACCGTTCACGGCTTGATTGCTCCTTAGTACTCTAACTAGGTGTATCTGTATGAACAAAAGGTTTAAGGTTACATCTTTTTCCTCTTAATTATGCCAGATAATACCTATGAAATATTTACTTTAAATTAAAAATAAGTCAATGTTTTATCAGTTTAGGATGGATTCAAAAGCAAACTGAAATCCATTAAGCTGATTCGCACTCATAGAGACTCTCTGTATAGGGTTTCCAAGACTGTCAGTCTCTATGGGAGGAGACAGCCTCACCTTTTTCCCACAGAGTAGTTGGTGAGTTTGAACACCCAACCTTGTCTTAATGCCTAACCCATGGCACCACCAGGAGTCCTTATAGGGCTATACTGGTACTTACCTGTTGTGGGAACCTGTGACTCAAGCAAACTTAGAAAGAGAATCTTCTGGATTGTCTTACAAACTGTTGGCTTGCCCACATGCCATTAACTTGGTTTCCTGGCCAGAGATGTCACTGACCCCATTCAGTGTTGCTGTGCAAGTTAGAAAAAGGGGTATTCTTTGTTCTCTCTGGGTGGGCACAGTGCTACAGAAAGGTATACAGCTTGATGAGTGAAGTGTGGCTGAGAATTTCAACCCCCAGGCAGGATTCAACTACTGACTCTGTTCCACGTTACTGTCCAGGTAGCTCCAGCTACTTACTTGCATTTGAGAGTGTGGTTCTGATTGTGCTCCATGAAAGATTGGTGTACTGTAATGCAGCCAGCCCTGTGCCGAATATCTCTGTCTAAAGATTCTACCTCTGAAACACAACCTTGACCCCATTACTGTTGTCTAAAGATTCATGAGACTCTTCTAGGCACAGCAATTGCTCAGATTTAGGTGGTGCTGGGAATATTATTTCAAACTTGAGCTTTAGCTCCTAGAAAATATCTTCACTCAGTATACTTGTTCCAAAATAGTATTAGCACTTTCTGTTGGACAACTTTTATTGTATCTTATTCTATCCACGTCAAAAAAGGAAGCAAGTGTAGAAAATTCTTTTATAAGTTATTTGTGAAAGAAAAGAGAGAAAGTCACATATAAAGGGGAGCTGAAGCTAAGAGAAGGCTCTTCGTTTTTTTTTCTTTCTTTCTTTTTAAAAATATATTAAAGATTGATATGTTTAGATATTTGAGACCAATTACCTAAGAAGAATTTCGTGAATCAGGATTGAGAAAGGGTAATTGATGGTACAGTGCCCTTTAGGAGGTGGGAGGACCTAGGATCCAGAGCATAACTGAATTAGATAGATGCAGAGATTGGTAGAGGAAGAGATGAGTGTGCAAATAAATTGGTAGTACAGGAAACAGGAAATTGAATGATAGCTTTCTTTTCACAGAGGAAATTGAGTCGAAGTTGCTAACTGAAAATGATAGGTAGAAGTAGAGGTTTAATAGCTCCCGGAGAATGCCAGATTTGAAATAAGCACCTTAGGAAATGTGAAAAGGAGACACTAGGAACATTTTCTGTAAATGTGGGAAGTGATGGATCGTAGTGTCAACCTGCATTGGGAGAAAATGGAAGCATCAAGAAACTGGAAGTCTGATTAAGGTCAAGAAAAAGGTGGTATGGTAGTGGGAAAAAAATGAAAGATGGAAGACTACAGATAGAGATTAGGATTTTGTAGTTTATGATGCTACATATGAAAAGGTTTAGGTGTGGTCAGGGGGGCACCTGACTAAGGAAAGTGGAAGTGAAGGCTGCTTGTAGTGAAGAAGTTGAGGAGAGGGCCTGTCATGGTTGAGAACAAATTTTCAGTGTCAGCGGAGTCAACACAAGGTGTTAGCAACATAAGTGTTCAGTTCTTGTATCACCCGCAAAGGAAATGGGATTTTATGTGAGGATGGAGATAAATGTGCAAATAAGAATTGGGGAGATAAGACAGACTAGAGTTCCAATCTAATGTATAATAAGGACCTTGGTCAAGCTAAAGAATTTTCTCAAACTTCAAGTCTCTTATCTATGTTGTTGTTGTTGTTAAGTGCCATCAGTCGGTTCTGACCCATAGTGACCCTGTATCAGGTTTCCAAGGAGCAGCTGGTGAGCTTTAACCACCAATCTTGCAGTTCACACTGCTTTGCAGTCTGGTGCATTAGCCCACAGCGCCACACCAGAGAGAGGATAACACTACATATCTCAAAGTGTTATTGGAGAGAATTAAATAAATAGTGTTGATTGACTCAAGGCAACTAACAACATCGATGAGTGTTTAGCACAGTGTCTGGCTAACAATTTAACTGATATTTAATATTATAGGTCCTTGTGAAAAATGGTAGACAAGGGTTTTGGGAGAATGGGTGGAAAGGATAGTTGACAGAGCAGGCTTGAAATGAAAATAGGAAGAAACATAAGCAGGTTTATATTTCAAAACTTTCCAGAGTTCTGATTGAGGATTTTGTTGTTATTTAAGTCTTAACCCATCTTGTTGTTAAGTACCATCGAGTCCGTTCTGACCCACAGCGACCCTGGATAGGGTTTCTGGATAAGCTGGTGAGCTTGAACCACCAACCTTGCAGTTCAAATGGTTTTGCAGTCTTGCACATTAACCCACAGCGCCACACCAGGACTCTTTAGCCCATTTTAGAAGCTTTGAATTTGGCTTGCTTGTGGTTTCTTCTTGTTCCTTGTTTTCATTAACCCAGAATCTATTTACTTTACCTGAATACAAATCTATACTTATATTGGCTGTTAAGTGCCTTGGAGTCTGTTTTGACTCATAGTGAACCCTGTATAGCATTTCCAAGAAGCAGCTGGTGAGTTTGAACCATTGACCTCGTGGTTCAAACTGACCTTGCAATCCAGTGCTTTATCCCACAGCGCTACACCAGGACTCCTCTTTATATTTTGTGGTGGTGTGCTATGGTGTTGGTTCCAACTCACAGTGACACTGCATAGTTTTTCCGAGGCTATAAATCTTTATGGGAGCAGAAAGCCTCATCTTTCTCCTGTGGAATGGTTGTATTTCGAATTGCTGTTAAGGGGTTAAAGCAAAGCTTTTATTCAAAGGGCCAATTATTTTCATAGCAATATTATTGATGATTATTTTGATTTATTTTTAAAAAGATTTCTTATGTTGATACAGTTTTTAGACTTGTTGTTAAGTGCCATCAAGTCAGTTCCGACTCATAGTGAACCTGTGTAATGATGGCTGGTGGGTTTGAACTGCCAGCCTTGTGGTTAGCAGTCCATGCTTATCCTACAGCACCACACCAGGACTCCTAGGAGAGTTGTAAAAAGGAGTAGAGAGAGTTCTTCTATACTATTCACCCAACTTCTCCTAATGTGAATGGCTTACATAACTAGCACAGTCTTCAAAACTAAGAAGTGATCATCAGTTGAATATTATTAACTAACCTGCAGGCTTTCTTCTGATTTCTTCCGTTTTCCCACTGTGGTCATTACTCCCCTTTTCTGTTCTAGATGGAATCCAGGACTGTGCCTTATATTTAATCATCATAGCTCCTCAGTCTCAGCCAATCAGCGACAGTTCCTTATCTTTCATGAGCTTGACACTTTTGAATAATCCTAACCAGGAATTTTCGTAGAGTGTTTCTTCATTTGAGATTGTCTTGATTTTTCTCATACTTCGATCAAGGCATTTTGGTGGGAGGATACCACAAAGGTAGTAGGAGGGGGTTTCAAAACGTTCACAGAAACATGGAATGAAAAGATAATTTTCCTCCTGAACATTTTGAAGCCCCCACATGTATCCTTCTTAGTATATGATATCTGGGAGTATTTGTTATTATTAGTGTTAACCTTGATTACGTCTTTAAGGCAGCGTCTGCTGGGTTTCTCCACTGGGAAGTTACTATTTTTAATTAAGAAGGAAAAGGTACTTATACAGTGTTAAAATATCTGCCCTGTTTAGAATTCCGATTGTTCCAATTTTGACATCGGAAGGTCTTCTAGGTTGGCTTTTGTATTCTTTTGACATGCTCTCCCCTTTATTCTGAAGCACTCTGTTACTTTCTGGTACCACATGGATTTGGTCTATAACTTTAAGGTTGTTTTTTTCTCTTTTCTTTCCATTGCATAGTTGTGTATTGAATTGAAAAATTATTTTTTGTAGTATTTCTTCTCTACATTTCTGAAATCTATTCCTAGTGCCAGTCAGCTGCACACAATAAAACAGCACATTTAATTTTTGTATAGCTCTTAATTAGAAAGTAATTAACTAAAGGAAAATTGCTTTTTGACGTTACAGCTTCTAATTTTCTCTAGCAAGACTGTGACTATGCAGGTATATGTAATTAGTGCTAAGGATGAGTTTATTAATAATATATATTGCTTGTGTATTAATAAAGGAGCTTAGGTAGTATAGTGGTTATAAGTTTGCTTGCTAACCTCAAGGCCAGCAGTTTGAAACTACCAGCTGTTCCACAGGAGAATGATGAGGCTTTCTGCTCCCATTAAGATTTATAGCTTCGGAAACCCTTTGTAGGGTCGCTATGAGTTGGGATTGACTCCACAGCACATAACCACTACCACCACCGTCAATGAATTAATATTATTGTTAGGTACTGTCAACCCTGAATAGGTTGTCTGAGGAACAACTGATGGATTTGAACTGCTGACTTTGCAGTTAGCAGTCTAGTGCTTATCCTACAGCACCACACCAGGACTTCATATTAATACTAGAGTTTTAACAAGAACAACAACATACTTTCCAGACAGAGACTAACATTTTGAATTGGCAAGTGTTTAATTTTTACTGGAATGAGATATATGCAGTTAAAAAGCCAACTTATAAAAATTTTCCATTAATATTAGACATTTATGCCATATAGCCACTGAAATTTTAGGTTCATTTAAGTTGCTCATAATGTATTATACAGTTATGTTTCCTAGATGAATATTATGATCTAAAATAGGCATTCAGTAGGCTGTCATTGAGATGATTTTGACTTAAGAGCAACCCCATGCTATTAGTGGAACTGTCCCACAAGGTTTTCTAGGCTGTCGTTTTTATGGGAGTACATCAGCAGGTCTTTCTCCTGCAGAGCTCCGCTGCTGGCTGACTTTGAACTGTGAACCTTTTGATTAGCAGCCAAGCATTTAATTGTTCAGTGAACTCCATACATATACAAGAAGGAAACTGCCGCTCAGGACTGTTTGAAAACCTGTAGCTGCAGTATAATTTTGAACCTTGCTGTGTAGTGGCTGTCCTGACCTGTGTTTGAATGAAGAATGGGTTACTATGCAACTGTTTGTATTGCTTGTTTTTATTACTTTCCGTTTATTCTATATTGTAAAGAAAGATTCCTTATTTTAATAAAAAGTACGTTGTTTTCAAGTGGTGCAGTAAATGCTATTGGTGCCCTTCCTAGACGTCCTTTATCAGGCTGGTGTATTCTTCCTCCAAGTGAAGTGAGCATTGATCTCCAATGGCTCCTCACTGCTCCTTTCTCCAGAAATTTGTCCTCAGTAGAACTGGGTGTAGCCAGTAACTGATCTCCCTAGGGGTGTTGAAGCTGACCTCTGCCTCAAGATATGGGGGTAGCTCCAATATCAGTCAGCTGAAGCAAGAATCCAACTGAGGCCACTTCTTTGCCTGTCATTGTCCTGCCCTATGGAGTCCTGGTGTGGCGCTGTGGGTTAATGCTCTGGACTCCAGAGCCTGCTAGAACAGGGAGGCCTGTAGTTCAAGCTCACCAGCTGCTCCTCGATAAACCCTATACAGGGTCACTCTGGGTTGGAACCCGACTTGACGGCACTTCACAACAACAACATTCTGTTATGCTTGCCCCTCTCCCTGACAGCATCTCCTCAGTAATCACCTGTATAGGAATCCTATGACTTAAGGCAAGGGTTTATGACATTAGATTAAGCAAATGTAAACAACGAAACATGAAAATTAACCACTTGCTCATAAGGGATGCATTACCATTGCCTGGAAAGAGCACTAGACAGGGAGGCTGGATTCCCAATTTCCAGGCTTGTCACAACCATTTCGCTTTGAAGTCATTTCATTTCTGTGAACTTCATTTGTTCTGTAGTGTAGGCTGTATGACATTCTGACTCTATGCCCTGTATTATTATTTAAGGTTGTTGTTATGTGTTGTCAAGTTGGTTCTGACTCATAGCGACCCTGTATGGGGTTTCTGAGGCTGCACATCTTTACCGGAGTAGATAAATAACCTCATCTTTCTCCCACAGAACATCTGGTAGTTTGGAACTGCTGACCTTAAGATTAGTAGCCTGACTTGTAATCACTATGCTACTAGAGCTCCTTAGGTATTTATTTATTAATTGAAAAGCCTCAGAAAATGCTTAACTGTATGGAATTGTATTCACAATGTTTATAAATATACATTTCCTAGACAAGAACTTCCAGTAATTTCTCCAAAGACTTTGTGTCTCCCAAAAAGTTGAGTGCCTTTTGGAATTACTTCAGGGCGTTTTCTTCTCTGTACCCTGTTCTCTATAGATAGACGTTTAAAGTCCATTCTAAAAATCCTGTACCCTTTATGTACAAATATGTATATATATATATATATCATGGAGCTCTGGTAGCATAGTGGTTACGAATCGGGCTGC
>NW_006408540.1:2510242-2515350 GCF_000296735.1 Chrysochloris asiatica
CCTTCATAATTCAGGGATTCACATTTAGGTCCTTAATCCATGTTGAATTGGTTTTTGTATAAGGCGTGAGGTGAAGGTCTTGTTTCAGACTTTTGCATATCATTTTCCAGTTCTGCCAGCACCATCTGTTGAAGAGACTATCCCTTCAAGATGTTAGCTTGAGGACTAAGTTGCGCCTGACCCAAGACATGGTATTTTCAATAACCTCATCAGCTGTTCCATGGGAAAAAGATGAGGCTTTCTGCTCCTGTAAAGATTTACAGCCTCAGAAACTCTGTACAGGGTCGCTATGAGTCAGAACCGATTCTATGGCACTTAACAACATCAACAACATATGCATGCGAAAGGTGGACAGTGAATAAGGAGAACCGTAGAAGAATTGGTGCTTTTCAGTTATGGTGTTGGGGGAGAATATTGAAAGTGTCATGGGCTGCCCAAAGAACTAACAGATCTGTGTTGAAACAAGTGCAGCCAGAGTGCTCCTTGGAGGCCAGGGTGGCCAAACTTCATCTCTCATACTTCAGACATATTGGCAGGAGGGACCAGTCTCTGGATAAGGGTCTCATGTTTGGAAAGGTGGGGAGTCAGAGAAAAAGAGGAAGACCCCCAGCAAGATAGTTTGGCAAAGTGGCAGCATAAAGGGGCTCAAGTGTGGCAACAATTGTGAGGTTAGCCTAGGATTGGGCAGTGTTTTGTTCTGTTGTGCAGAGGGTCTCTTATGAGTTGGTATCAATTCAATGACTCCTAACAACAACAGCAACAACAACTTTAAACAGGTTCTTAGTGTCTGCCTCCTCTTTTATAGCAATTATTTCTCAACTCTCCCATTATCTTCTGTCAGTGAAATTCTGAGTAGATTATATGAGTGGACTTCAAAAAGTTCTTGGAAATATTGCATTAGCTTTAAATAATGTTTTTCATCCATTTTTTGAAGTTCCTTCATTTTTTATGGTACCTAATCCTGGAGTCCTGGTGTGGCACTGTGGGTTAGTGCACCAGACTGCAAAGTCATTTCAATCGCAGTATCGGCAGTTCAAGCTCACCAGCCACTCCTTGGAAACCCTATACAGGGAGTCTGAGTTGGAACTGACTCGACGGCACTTAACAACAACAACAGCTTAGCTTATAAAAGAAGTCCTGGTGTGGCGCTGTAGGATAAATACTGGGTTGCAAAGTTGGTTTGAACCCCAAGGCCATTGGTTTAAACCCACCAGGCACTCATCAGAAACCCTATACAGGTTTACTATGAGTTGGGACTGACTTGATGGTATTTAATAACATACTAATGATCTGAAAAAATTAGTATTGTGCCTTAAATGTGCTGTATAAAATAATAACTACAAGTAGTCCTTGACTTCCATTCTGATGACCATGTTGTAATTTGGTTCTGATGTAAGTAGAAGACCACATTAAAATTTTTTGTTTCCTTTCAAATAGTATTTTGAGTAGTAAATCCTAAAATTGAACTTCTGCCAGTGAAATCTGACAATGATAACATCGGGCAATCACTCCAGTGTTGTATGTAGTGTACATACTTACTGATAAGATGTAACCCCCCCTAAAAAGGTGGATATAAATGGGGTTCGTCATAACTTGAATATTTCAAAAGCTAGGGACTACCTGTATTTTAATAAATAATTGGCCATGGATACTTGAGAAGATATCTCTCTGTGGCACAAATGGTTAAGGGTTGGACTACCAACCAAAAAGTTGGTGATTCAAATGTACCAGAGGTGCCTCTGATATGTAGCCTGGCATTGTGCTTCCAGAAGATCACAGTCTTGAAAACCTATGGAGCACTGTGGTACTCTCACACAGTGTGCTGGAATTGACTTGATGAAAGGTAACAACAACTCAAGAAGGTACAGTAAAGTAGTTACATTTGTGAATCTCTACTTCATGCCACTGTAAGTCTAACAGCTGTAGGGTGCTGTTCTGTGATACAGATACTATAAGCAGTACTGCTTTGGGATACCTAAAGTTCAGAATTAGAGCATAGCTGGTGGGGTGGGGATAAAAAGCACAGTGTAATTGTGTCAGTGGTAAAATTCTCAACCATTCATGTTCTATGAATTACTTTGGATAGTGCACCTCAAGCACAGGTACTGCACATCCATCAGTGGAGGCCTGTGTGCTAATACGATACTGAGTAAGTTTTGCCGGGGACCCGCCTCGACATAGGTTTTTGGTTCACGAGGTGGAGATATCTGGTGGCAGTAAAAATATAGAAAGAATACACAGAAAGGCACAAAGAGGGAGACAAAGAGACACCCCGAAACCAGAGTGGATGCATTACTGGCGTCTGGCAGATCTTGCATTGCAAACAGCTCAGCCAGGAAGGCAGTAATATCCTGCATAGTAAACATCCTGGCTAAGCAGGCAGTATGGTTGCAATGCTGGACTGAGCCCCCTGCATGCTGCCTTGCCAGTCGTAATGCACTCTCTTACCGCATGCCTGTAATGCACACCTGGATCCGTCTGCGCCCTCGTTTTATTTAGGGGAGGAACTATACACAAAGCTGGGAGGGACTAAGAAAATGTACAGCTAACATAGGTAATTCTCCAGACATTCAGGCACCTTCACATCATACTTCCCAGGTTAGAATCTCACTACTGCAACTTAGTTTCTCAAGCTTAATTAACATACCTTTTAGCACCTAGCCTCAAATGGGGGAAGGAAAAGGAGGATGGGGAAGATTCCCATTGTGTGGGCTGCCCAGCCCAGGTTCTTCAGGTGCCTAGGTGATTGGGCTGCATCTGGAAACAATTTAGTCAAGGCAGTCCTTTTGTTCTTAGAACAGAGACAGGGGAGCCACCCAATTTACTTTGAATGAATTCTCTGAGGGAAGACTTTGCCTGTTAGGAAATTTACAGTTTCGGCTTTTAGGAAAATAGCACATTTATCTGTTCATATCAGGGCTCCATGTATGTAATTAATAATAAACCTAGCTGAACACTAAGATGAAAAACAGTTTGCCATGTCTGCCAGGTGGCTAGAGTCTGTTCCTCAGAGCCTGCAGCCTGTATGGTCTGCAACACTTGGGCCCACAGGGCCTCGAACTCCTGACCGGGTCTGTATGGTCTGCAACAAAGTTTTAAGCTGAGTTTGAAGACTAAGATGGTCTTGAAAGAAATACTTGTCAATCTACTTTTGAAAATCGGTGGTGGTGTGCTGTGGAGTTGGTTCCGACTCATAGCGGCCCTGTATAGGGTTGCAAATCTTTATAGGAGCAGAAAGATTCATCTTTCTTGCTTGGAACAGCTGGTATTTTGAACTGCTGACCTTGAGGTTAGCAGCCTGATACGTATGGATCTCAGTGGTCTGATACTATTGTGCATGGTATTGCCCTGAGTCAGACTCTAGGACAGTAAGCAACAGCGTCGATTAACAAGAGTAGGTGGATTCCTGGAAAGAGTCCTGGTGTGTCGCAGTAGGATAAGCACTCGACCCCTCAGGTTACTTTGAACCACAAGGTCGGCGGTTCAAACACACCATCTGCTCATTGGAAACCCAGTTCACCACCACAACATCAAAACCATGCATTCTGAATATTTAGTGTACATACACCATTTTACATATTAATTCAATTTTATATCCAATTCCATTATATTAGAGTGTGCTGTTAGGTACATGAATCTCTGTGGAACATAGGGTCATTCTTTATTGTGCAGGACTAGTTTATGTGCGCAGAATGTCTTGTATAAATGCTAGTGGCATTACCTCAGTCACAATGATAACCAAAAGACTTCCAGCATCCAAAATATTAGGTAATAAAGTCTTTTGAGAATCACTATCTTAGAGGAAAAAAGAGAAGCAAAACCCATTGTTTGCATATTAGGGTATTTCTAGCTAGAACAGCAAGAATTGTTAATTGCTACCTTTTATTGGAGAGTCTTGGTTTGGCATTATAGGTATAAGCACAGTACCACAAGGTTGGCAGTTCAAACTTACCAGCCGCTTCTTGGAAACCCTATACAAGTTCGTTCAAATTGACTCAACCACACTTAACATCAGCCACCTTTTATTGCAGTGTCAAATGGAACAACTTCTAAGATCTTAAATATTTATATCAAAGTAAAGTGAAGGGGTTTTAACTATTTGAAGGTAGCCAAAAATTGAGTCAGCAAAAGATAAACTACAGTGTGTTGAATATAGCACCTGTATAAAACTTGGGAGAAATTTGACTTTCTGGGATCAATGTTGTTGTTGTTGTCGTTAAGTGCCGTCGAGTCGGTTCCGACCCATAGCGACCCTGTACAGGGTTTCCAAGGCTGTAAATCTTTATCGGAGCAGAAAGCCTCATCTTTCTCCCTCGGAGCAGCTGGTAGTTTTGAACTGCTGACCTTGCGGTTCACAGCCCGATTCGTAACCACTACGCTACCAGAGTTCCTTTCTGGGATCAATAGGTGCTCTATAATTCTGATTTTTATGGATCTGTTTCTGAGCAGGTTTGGACTTTATGCATTCAAGCCTTTTACCTTGTGTGTTACAAATGACTCAGGGCTAAGATCCGGAGGAAATCCATTTCCGTTCCCCTTCTCCCTCAACCATTACTGTTTTACCTCAGGCGTTCTTTTCTTTGCCAATGCAGCCTCCTGCTTAAGCAACTTAGTTGACAGATTTTGGTAGCAATTCGTATATTTATGTGAATATGCCTAACTTGTACTTTTAGTCAGCATTGGGACTGTGGCAAGTTCTAAGGTACTTAAATCCTTATTTTGGCTGGTACTGTTGAGAAATGTTAAAATTTTGCGTGGTACCTCATTCTGTGTGCTCTGCTTTTACGCGATTTAGAATTTTCAATAAATTAGTGAATGAATATTTTGGATAGGTGTGGGGAACAGACGAAACCCCAGAATGCTTTGCCTTTGATGAGGATATGTGTTTATAGGTATCAGGATCCAGAAAGTAGTGTCTTCACTTTTTCATTTTTATGGTACACAGAGCAGCACTTTCAAAATGATCTAAGAGAGCTTCAAGTGCAGTTATTTAAAATATATATGGATACGTAATGTTGTTGTTAAGGAGCTCTGGTTGTGTAGTGGTTACGAATCGGGCTGCGAACCTTAAGGTCAGCGGTTCGAAACTACCAGCCGCTCCGCGGGAG
>NW_006408540.1:2515450-2516413 GCF_000296735.1 Chrysochloris asiatica
CTCCCTCCCCCCCTTTTTCCAATGCAATGCCATTTTTTTCTGGGTATGGAGAAAGGTCACTTGGCAGATGAAACTATATGCCTAGACAGTGCTCTAGAAAGGTTTGTGGTTTTATGTAGTTGATTCCAAACCTCTCTGTAGTATCATTTCTTCTTTGATTCTTTTTTGTTTTTTACTTTTTATTGTGAATTGAGTGAAGATTTACAGACAAGATCATCAGCTTTATGTTCTACAATACACTTTGTTTCATCTAAGTTGAATCCTCTCCTTGTGCATTCTTTGTTTTTAAAGGTTTTATTGTGAATTGAGTGATAGTTCACATGGGAGAACATCAGTTTTTCATGCATCCTATCGTATATCATTTCATTGCAATGATTACAATACCCTCTATGCATCATCATTCATTAATATTTGCTTCTATTTGTTTTTCTTTTTTTTTTTTAAAGTGCACAAAAACATTCAGGAATATATAATCATTTAAACAACCAAAGGGCACATTCTGCAAGCCTGCCTCCTGTACGCCAGCACACAGCTTTTCTCTTTCCTTGAGTCTGGAGTCCTCAGTTGCTCAATCTCTCCATGTCCTCATCTCTGTCTCCATTTCTGGTGTTACTGCTTCTCTGGAAAGGGTCCCCTAATCCACTCATGTTCTTCTCCCTTGATGATTCTAGAGTCATATGTTCCTGGACTGTAAGATTAACTACTCCCCCGTTTTTGTTAAAAATCTTCTACCTTTATAATTGTGACAATTGTAATTAGTCATGATAACAATTACTCACTATTGGACTTTGATTCCTTTTTTTTTAATGTTTTATTGTGAATTATATGATAGTTTACATGGGAGAACTTTAGTTTTACATTAATTCCATCGTATATCATCTCATTGCCATGGTTCCAATCTCCTCCATGCATCATCAACCACCCAAAGGGTATATCCCAGAAACCTGCCCCCTACACTTCCCC
>NW_006408540.1:2516513-2535377 GCF_000296735.1 Chrysochloris asiatica
TAAGGTCAGCGGTTCGAAACTACCAGCCGCTCCGCGGGAGAAAGATGAGGCTTTCTACTCCCGTAAGGATTTACACCCTCGGAAACCTTGTACAGGGTCGCTATGGGTCGGAACCGACTCGACGGCACTTAACAACAACAATGTTGTTGTTATTGTTGGTAACTGTTGTCAAATTGCTTCTGACTCATAGTGATCCTTCATAGTGTTCCCGAGGAGTGACTGGTGAATTTGAACCACTGATCTTGCAGTTCAAAAGTTCAAACTGACCTTGCAGTCTAGTGCATTATCCCACAGCGCCACACCAGGACTCCATATGTATATATATATATACATATGAGGGGGCTCCAAAAAACTTGCGGAAAATTGGATTGCAAAGATAACCAAATTTTTAAGTAAACTTTTTAAAGCACCCTCATATGTGTGTAGAGTCCTAGTGTGGCGCTGTAGGATAAACACTGGATCTAAAGGTCAGTTTTAATCACAAGGTCAGCAGTTCAAACTCACCAGCGGCTCCTCTGACTAACACAGGGTCGCTATGCATCAGAACCGACTCGAGGGCACTTAACAACAACATACCTGTATATATCCCATTGCTGTATATATCCCATTGCTGTTGAGTTGCTTCCAATTCATAGTGACTCATGTATGAATCTAAAGATCTTATATGAAGGGGAAATCTTCAACTGTCCTTATCTGTTGTGTTGAAAATGTTATATTACTAGTGTGCTGTGAAGTCAGATAAGTTATTAAATGTTAGCCTCAGTTACCTAATGCTGTTGTAATGTAAATACCACAAGTATGAATGGCATTTGAAAATAAGAATATTCTTTTCACAATTCAGGAGCTTAGAAATTTGAATTTAAGGCGTGGTTCTGATCAGCAGCCCTGTGAGATCCTTGCTTTGTCTTGAAAGCTGTCTTCCCCTTTTCATGTGTCTCAATGTCTGTACTGGTTTTTAAAAAATATATTAACTCAGAAGTGATTAGGTTTAGGTGCCATGCTGTTGTTATGGTGTTATTAACATAACAAAAGAACCCCCTATTTTCACACAGGGTCATATTTGCAGGTATGGAGGTTAGGACTTCTACCTTTTTTTCAGGGTGGGTGGGAGGGAAAGGGACAAAATGCAATTTGTAATAGTAAGCCTGCTAAATTCATCTAGATAGACTTTTATTATTATTATTATTTTATTTATTTAAGTTTTTTATTGTGGCTTGAGTAAAAGTTTACAAGGTAGATCATCAGTTTTATAGTCAACAAATCATACACCTTGTTTCACTACAATGATTATAAACCATCCATGTACCATCAGTTACCAGTGTTTCTCTCTATTCACTTTAACTTTGTTTTTTAAACACACAGACATATATAATAATTTACATCGCCAAAGGGCACATACTGCAAGTCTGTTTCCTAGGCGCCAGCTCTCAGTCCCTCACTTTCCATGAATCTAGAGTCCTCAGCTGCTCCCTCTCTCCATGTCCCCATCTCTGCCTCCATCTCTGGTGTCTCTGCTTCTCTGGATAAGGTTTCTCATTCTGCTTGTGCTCTTCTCCCTTGATGATCCTAGGATCCTTTGTTTCTGGACTGTAAGATTAACCACTCCCCTGTTTTTGTTACAAAACTTCTACCTTTACAATTGTGACAGTCACAATTAGTCATGATAAGAATTACTCATTCATTACTGAATCATAAGAATCTTAGCCCCATCTCTTTTAACCAAACCCATCCAGACAAAATGAAAACTATTCAGTGGGAACTCTTTCTTCTCCCACACACTCTTAAACTAAGCTCCCCCTTGAAACCTTGTAAGCCAGTCACTTTGTGCCTTCATCGCCCCCCTCATTTTAGGTAGCCAATGCCTAAGTTGCCCATCCCTATTTATTCTGTGTACAGAGGGGATGACATTGATTCTTGATATGAAGACTCCTTCCCTCTTTGTTGGTTTTTAGTTATTACCTCCATGCGTATAGGTCAAGTTTATCAAATTGTAGCAATTTACCCTTGTTTCCTGTCGGGAACCTGCCTCAACACGAGTGTTTGGTTCACGAGGAGGGGATATCTGACGGCGATAGGGATAGCAAAAGAGACACAGAGACACAACAAGAGAGATAAAGAGACACCCCGAAACCAGAGTGGATGCGGGACTGGCATCAGGCAGATCCTGCATTGCAAACATCTCAGCCATAAAGGCCGTAATATCCTGCATAGTAAACATCTTGGCTAAACAGGCAGTATGGTTGCAATGCTGGACTGAGCCCCCTGCATGCTGTAACGCATGCCTTGGCAGTCGTAATGCACCTGGATTCGTTCTGCGGCTCTGTTTTATTTAGGGGAGGAACTATACACAAAGCTAGGCGGGACTAAGACAAGGTATAGCTAACATAAGTAATTTTCCAGACATTCAGGCACCTTCATATCGTACTTCGAAGGTTCGAATCTCAAGACCGCAACTTGGTTTCTCAAGCTTAATTAACATACCTTTTAACACCTAGCCTCAAATGGGGGAAGGAAAAGGAGGATTGGGAGGATTCCCATTGTTTTGGCTGCCCAGCTCAGGTTCTTCAGGAAAAGAGACGCCTGGGTGAATAGGGCTGCACCTGAAAACACTTTAGGCAGGGCAGTCCTATTGTCCTTAGAACAAAGACTCGGGAAGCCACGCAATTTACTTTGACTGAATTCTTTGAAGGAAGAACTTTGCCTTTTTGGAATTTTACAATCTCGGCTTTTAGGAAAATATCACATTTATCTGTGGATCTCAAGGGCTCATGTATGCAATTAATAATAAACATAACTGAACACTAAATGAAAAACAGTTTGCTATGTCTGCTAGGTGGCTAGAGTCTGTTCCTCAGAGCCTGCGGCCTGTACGGTCTGCAACACTTAGGCCCACAGGGCCTCGAACTCCTGACCGGGTCTGGATGGTCTGCAACAGTTTCCTTTGTCAGTTTTTTTTTTTTTTTTTTTTAAGATATTTGAAATACAACTTTAATCTGGTTCTGAATGGTAAGGAATGGGAATGACAGTAACAAACAAGATTTCACCACTGAATAGTGTGATGTGACTGTAGCAATCATATATTTGAAATTCAAAAGGAAACAACTGCGTTCCAACAGCTAGATATACACGTCCAAAAAATGAAGGTATTTTTAACTGCCACATTCACTCCGAAGCCCATTCATCTCCTTCAGCATCCCAAAGATTAGCACATGTTCTGCTTAGCTATATAATAAAGTGGCAAACACGTGGCACCACCGACATCACAGGACAGTTGCCTATAAACTAGTCTTCTGATGCTGGGCTCCAGCTTCGTTCTCTTATAGATCATCATCCACGTCTGGGAGGCCACTTGTCTGTGCAGCCTCTAAATCATGCTCATATTGTGCTGCCAAAGCTGGGTCCATGACAACTTCTGGTGGGGCAAGAGCAGGCATTGCAACAAACTCCAAATTAGGTCTCCAGTTAGTTTTCTAGCAAGCCAAAGGAAGCGCTTTTCAAAGTTGTAGTTACTTTTTCAGAAATGTCATAGTACTGAAGATTCTTCTTTCAGTGGAAGACAATGGATTTTGCTTTAAGTTTCCTGTCATTAATGTTCACTTTTTTACCATATAAGACAATGGGGATGTTTTCACATACTCGAATCACATCCTTTATGCCAGTTAGGCATGGTCTTATAAGTAACTCTTGAGGTTACATCAAACATTACAATGGCACACTGGGCTTGGATATAATAGCCTTCTCTAAGTACCCCAAATTTCTCCTGAGCAGCCGTGTCCCACACGTTGAATTTAATTGGTCCTCTGTTAGTGTGGAACACAAGGGGATGGACCTCAACTCCCAAGGTGGCTACATACTTCTTCTCAAATTCACCAGTCAGATGACGTTTCACAAATGTCATTTTTCTAGTACTGCCATCACCCACCAATGCGAGTTTAAACTGCACTTGGGGTTCTCCTTGGGTGGCCATCGCAATGGTTCTTCCAGAAGTGTCTCCGGGCCACGACTCTTGTTCTTTTTTTAAAAATCTTCCTCTAGTCGAGTTCTGATTATCAAGCCATTGAGGCTAGGTCATATGAGTACTATCTGCAACTTTGGGTGTTCTTGTGTAACCTTTCTCACCTCATATCAGCTGGATGCTTCGTTCTCAGCTCTAGACCACTGTGGCTATGTCCTTGTCCCTAGGCTCAGGCGTCCCCAGGTCCCACCATGTATTGGACCAACCAGCCCTTCTTCTTCTCTCTCTCATCTCCAGGTCTATGGGAGCCTGTAGAATGTGCTTGAGCTCAACCCAATTCTTCATTGCTGGCTTTCGCCCTCTTCCACTCACCGATAGACCAACATGGGTACCAGTAAGCTTATATGCCTGCTCATGTTTTCCCTTTGAATTTCAGTCTTAGAGGGGGTTTTGTCCTGAAAGAACTTGATTGCTTGTCCTGATGGCTCCGCGGTGAACAACTTGCTTATTTTTGTAGTTGCCAGTCACGCTGCTATTTTTGTTTCGGGTTTTTCCTGATGATCTTTCTTAGAAGATGTATCTTCTGTTACTGTAGCTGTTCCAGGCTGATCTGTTTGTCTTTTCTAGTGGGAATGTTCCACTTCAGAAAGTTCTGGATAGGACTCAGGGTTCCACCTAAGCTCCTATACACTGCAAAGTCTCCATCAGAGGCCTATTTCACTGTGCAAGTTTTAAACCCCTTTTAGGTATTCCAATAACTTATGGGCTGAAGACAGGCTTACAAGCTTTCTGTAATTATGTTTCCCAACTTCCTTTCTATACAACTCAAGTTTCAATTTTATAATAGTAGGAAAGGGAAACCAATATACATAAGACAGTCAAGCATCTTAGTATTATTTGTCCTCTTCAAACTGTACCTTGATCCCTGTATCACAGAGCCCTGTTGTTCCAAGGTTGAGCATGCATCACTATTTACCTGTCCCATGTAGCCCATGCAAACCTGTCTCAGTGTTCCCCTATTTACCTTGTTCTTCCACCCCCTCCCACTAGGTAGACTCTTGCCTGTCTCACTGGCTCTTTCTCTTCTTCCTCCAGGCAGAGCTACGTGTAAATCATTCTAAAACAATTAATGCTGCTTTAGTCACAAATGATTGATTTTCTGTTCATAGTGTTATATAGAATTGCTGCTCTACTTAGATTCTAAAATGAGGCTTTTTAATTGTGTTTTCCAGGAAGATATGAATTTAAATGAAGATAAAAAGGCACCATTGCGGGAAAAGGACTTCAGTATCAAAAAAGAAATGGTGATGCAGTACATTAATACTGCTTCTAAGACAGTAAGTAAAACTGTCAAGTTGAAAAATGTTGCTGAGACATGTTATAGTATGGAAGACAATGTATTTGTCTAATGAAGTGCTTAAGTTTGTGGGCAGCAGACTCAGGGAGCTTTTGAATGTATAATTAAAGGCATGAATATTATAATAAGTTGGTTTAATCTAAACATCATTTCCATCATAAAACTTTTAAACTGTATTTTGGTTTTTATCTAGTCGCAATGAGTCGGAACCAACTTGATGTCACTAACAACAACAAAAAATTGCTGAGAAGGACTCCTGGTGTGGTGCTGTCAGATCAGCACTGGACTGTGAACCCCTTGGTCTGTGGTTAAAACCTACCAGTTTCTTCTTGGAAACTCTGTATTGGGTTGCTTTCAGTTGGATCCGACTCGATAGCACTTACTGTCAACGTTGCTGAGAAAGCACTAGGGTTAGCCACCTCATACTAAGACACCTTTCCTTGTTTGTGAATTAAGGTATTTATTAATTTCTAATGTCATTTATAAATAGGGATAATATTTGTTTTGTAGAAAAGTGAGAATGTGATTTTACTCTACCTCCCTTCATTAAGACACATGATTGTGGCTTAAAGGCATATCTTAATGTGAGTTTCTCTATGGATAAAATGATCTTCTAACAAATTGTAAGTGTTGGTATTGAAAGGAGCATTAAACTTCCACATGGCTGCCAATTTTCCTGGGAAACATGAAATATGTGGGTGGAAGTAATGACTAAACGTCTAAGAAACCATTAATGGCACAGAATCAATTGCATTTATTTCATGGAACAACAAATGATCTTGACCAGTCATATAAAAATTGTGAATAAATTGATTGGATGAAAAATATGTAATGGAAGCTTAATGAGGAAGAAGAGATCAGTAGAAAGACAGTAGAAAATGATTTTGGTGCAATTTAAAATATAGAATTGGATTAGAGAAAAATAGCTTAACACACTGTAGTTTTCATTTAATACTTTTCACCTAAGGCCAGGTTACAAGGATATAAGTTATTTATATTTTAACTCCATTTATCTACCAGAACAGTTCGTGACTGTGAAGTATTTCTTTTGGAAGAAAAATTTATGTAATGTTTAATTTTTCAACATGTCTCATGTTTTGGCAGCCCAAGCTTCAGTTGTAAAAATTACTGTCGTTCTGTGATGTTTTTCCATCTTCCTGATAGAATTGGACTAGATATCTTGCTATTGTGGTAATGATTGCTTTTGTCCATTAATGATATCACAAATTAACATAGGAGTTTCTGAGTCAGTGTTTTTGTGTTCTGAGTTTGCTTTTTTGTCCTCTTTTTGATTATAAGCATGTTTTTCACTTCTCTGATTTTCAATTTTATCATCTACAGAATGGACACCAGACCTAAGTTAATTTGTGATCAGAATTAAGTTAAACATTATCTATTTTTTATGCTTAAAGCATAAGAGGTGTTTTATAACTGGTAGCTGCCTCTTGTAGCAGTGGTGGTATCAGTTGCTTTTTAAAAGAAAAGAATATTTCCTAGTAATTTGTTCTTGTTGGAATTATGTTACCATAATTTAAAAATTTATAATTTTTTTTAAAATTTATAATTTTTGAGTCCTCATTTATTTGTTCACTCAGTACATTTTACTAAATGCCTTTGTGACAGGCACGAGTCCTGGTGGCACAGTGCGTTAAGCCACTCCTTTGGAGAAAGATGAGACTATATGTGCCAGTAAAGATTTATAGATTCTGAAACCCTGTCGAGCAGTTTTCCTCTGTCCTTTATGGCTATAAGTTAGACTCAGAGGATTGGGTTCAGGTGATATTATTATCTTTGTGATACTATTAAAAACAGGTAATGTTTAACTTAATTTTGGTCACAAATTAAGTTAGGTCTGGGGAGCTGTGCGCTAGGCATTGGGCTACTAACTGCAAGGTTAGTGTTTCAAACTCATCAGCCGCTCGGAGGGAGAAAGATGAAGCAGTCTGCTGCTGTAAAGATTTACAGTCTTGGAAGCCTTAATGAACAAGTTCTACTGTGTCCTGTAGGCTTGCTATGAGTTAGAATGAACTCATTGGCAGTGAGTCTTTGGTTTATGTGTCAGGCACTGAAGAAGGGAGCTTCATGATTGTATATGATTGAGTCCAGTACAGCAATAGTGTGGGACTAGCAGACAAAAATACAGAAACACGTATGTAGTAGGAGGAAATGTGATGTGGTGAAGAACAAAGCAGGAGATAGTGTAACTGTTTTATGCAGGGTAATCAGGGAAGAGCCCCTTGTAAGGCAATTTTTAATCAAACAAGCATGAATTCACTTAATAAAATTATGAGAGAGACGATGTTAGTTCAAACTAGTTTAGAAAGCCATTTTAGTACCAGCATTTTAATTCTTGGATTTGAGATAATAAACAGACTTTTTAATAGAAGAACAAAACCATTTTGAACTTCATTACAGTGGATCTATTTCATTTGTACTTAGTGATTTTAAACTTTAATCCTCTAATCATCTTGGACTAAGGTTGGAATTTATTTCCTAGACTTAGATAATTAAATTATAAGGATTGAAATAGATTAGTTATCTAAAGTATGATTACAGCATTGACTCATTTAATTAGTGTGTGGAGGATCATGAGTTTTCCTAGGAGGATTCTGAATAGTTTGGCAGGTGGTTAACATTATAGATAGTTCAAGCTGACCAGTCATCTGTTGTTGCTTTGGAAGAGGAAACACATTTTATTAACTTGAGGTTAGAGACTTTGTCATGCCACCTTATTTATGTTAATGAAGGAGCTTCTGAAAAAGTTACTGAGAAAAAACAGAATCAGAATTGGTAGATTATTCTAGTGAACATGTGGGGAGTCTGTACCTTTGTTCTGATTTTAGCCTTAAAGTTTTCTTTGAGATTCTCTTTCATGGATAATTCATTGTCACTCTTTTTTGAAAATTAATACCAATGCTACAGCCAGAGTGCTCCTTGAACGCCAAGATGGCCAAACTTCGTCTCTCATATTTCAGACATATTGTCAGGAGGGAGGGACCAGTCGCTGGAGAAGGATATCATGTTTGGTAAGGTAGAGGGTCAGAGGAAAAGAGGAAGACCCACAACGAGATGGACTGGCCAAGTGATAGCATCAGTGGACTCAAGCGTGACAACAGTAGTGAGACTAGCCCAGGATCAGGCAGTGTTTCGTTCTGCAGTGCATAAGGTCGCTATGGGGCGGTACCAATTCAATGGCACCTAACAACAACTGTTAATAATTTAAAAATGCTTTAGGAATGGTAACTCTCAAACTAACCCTAAAATAGATAAATTTGGTTTATAAAATAGAAAAAAGAAAAACCGAACACCAACAACCATCGGTCAAATTGGGATACTTTGAAGACCTTAGTTTGAATTTAGGTGTCTTGTAGTAAAACCGCATTTCTGTAGTTGGGAGGGATTTTTAAAGTTTATTAAAGAAGTGTCATATTTGGAGGCTGAAAATGCCAGATGCATAATTTTCTAACTCTTTAGGTTGTGGCTATGTAATTCAGGCAAGGCCATTGCACTCTGATGACAGATCTGCTGGGGGACTAATGATAAAGGTCATCCTTTGTCATGAAAGAATCCAGAGTAGGTAGGCTGCTTTTTCTCTGTCATTGAACATTAGTGTGAGAGGCTGTGGGATGTCAGTAACAGGACGTCATGGAGCTGCTACTCCTGCCTGACCAAGCCCTGCCTCTAACTTCTCCATTATGTGGTGGGATAGATGTCTTTACTTAGCTGTTACTATAACTTGAAGCCCTGTTGGCATAATGGTCAAACACTTGTCTATTAATTGAGAAGTTGGTTGTTTAATTCCATCAAGAAGTTATAGTGGAGAAAAGTTCTGGTGATTTGTTCCTGTAAAGATTGTAGCATAGGAGACCCTATTAGGCATTTCTAATCTTTGGATAAATTTTGGACTGCTAACACAAGGTCGGTGGTTCAAACTCACCAGCTATTCCTCGGAAGTACTGTATAGGGGCACTGTGAGTTGGAACTGACTCAGCGGCATTTAAGAACTCTGTCACATGGGTTTACTGTGAGTTGGAATGGACTCTATGGCACACAACAACAACAACATAGCTTGAGGCAGTACTCCATCCTTAATAAACTTACTGATATATACTCCTACTATGCAGATACATATGTGGGTTCTCTTTTTAGCTTTAAGTCTCTCTGGAAATAATAATTTCCACTGAAAGAAGCATCTCAAGGCCCTCAGAGGATAGAGGAGAGAGACACTGCAGGGCTCAGTGATCACCCCTGGTATATGACCCACCCTAGCTAAGTTTATTGAAGAAAACTTCTTTCAAAAAGAAGAATGCAGACTTTACTTTTGTTGGATGACATAACTGGGAAGCTTAGCCATTTCAGTTAGTGGCAAGGACTTTGACAGTAGGATGAGACGTCATAGTCCAAAGTGAAGAGGATCCGCAGGTCCCAAACAATGCAAGAAGCAAAAAATTCTGAAACACAAAAGATGTTTTCTTTGGAAACATATAGCTAATTTAGGATTCTCACTCTTTTCTAAAGGAAAGGAAATTAGGAATTAATGTAGAAATATTATATGATACTGTTTAATCTAAATATACTACCACTCTTCTGTCTCTGTCATTTGTGGTGGCTTGTGTGTTGTTGTGATGCTGGAAGCTGGAAGCTACACAGATATTTTAAATACCAGCAGGGTCACTGATTGTGGACATGTTTCAGTGGTGCTTCCAGACTAAGATACACTAGGAAGAAGGAGAAGCAGATCGCTTCTGAATGGTTAGCCACTGCAAGAAAACCTTATGAATGGCAGTGGAAAATTGTCAGATGTAGTGCCAGAAGATAGCCTCTCAGGTTGGAACGCACTCTAAATACGATTGGAGAAGAGCTGCCTCCTCATAGTAGGATTGACCATAATGATGTGGATGGACTTTCATTTGCTAATTGGGCACAACTCAAAAAAATGAGGAGATTCCACTGTAGACATCCATGAATAATTTTAATATGGAATCTAAAAAGTATGAATCTAGGAAAATTGGAGGTTGTCAAAAATGAAATGAAACACATAAAGATCAGTATCCTAGATATTTGTGATCTGAAATGGACTGGTATGGTGATTTTGAAGCAGGCAATCATATGGTTTCCTATGCCGGTAATAACAAATTCAAGAGGAATGGCATAGAATTCATTTAAAAATCTATCTTGAAGTACGGTGTTATCTGTTATATAATAATTTACATATGCATACAAGGAAGACTAGTAATACTAGTATTATTCAAATTTATGAATAAATAGTTACAGCCAATGATGATGACATTGAATAATTCTACCAACTTCTTTAGTCTGAAATTGATCCAATTTGTACTCAAGATGCAGTGAAAATTACTGTTGATTAAAATGAGAGGGTTGGAAACAAAGAGGAATGATTTGTAGTTGGAAAATATGGCCTTGATGACAGAAATGATGTTGGCGATTCAAGGAGCTCTGGTAGCGTAGTGGTTACAAATCGGGCTGCGAACCTCAGAAACTACCAGCTGTTCCACGAGAGAAAGATGAGGCTTTCTGCTCTCGTAAAGATTTGCAGCCTCAGAAACCCTGTACAGGGTCGCTATGAGTTGGAACCAACTCCATGGCACATCACAACAACAACAAGGACTTGTTCAATGCAAATACCTTTTTCCAGCAACATAAAAGATGACTGTAAACATGGATCTTACCAGACGGGATACACGAAAATCAAATTGACGACATCTGTGGGAAGAGTTGGAGCTGAAATTCAATACCATCAGTCAAAACTAGGCTAGTGACTGACTGTGGAACAGATTATCAATTGTTCATATACAAGCTCAGGCTGAAGCTGAAGAAAATTTAAACAAGTTAACGAGACCCTAAATATGACCTTGGAAATTGTTAAGTGCTGTTGAGTCGTTTCCAATTCATAGCAAGCCTGTATAGGGTTTCCAAGAAGGGGCTCTAGGTTTGAACCGCTGACTGTGTGGTTCAAACCAATTTTATTGTCCAGTGCTTAACCTACAGTGCCACACCTTGAATGTATCCCACCTGAATTTAGAGACTATCTCAAGAACAGATTTGTGAATTCAACGCTACTAATTAAAGACCAAAGGAATTGTTGGATTGCGTCAAGAATATCATCCACGAAGAAAGCAAAAGGCCATTAAAAAGATGGGATAGAAAGAAAAGACCAAAGTGGATGCTAGAAGAGACTCATTCTTGAGTTTAGAGAAGCTAAAGTGATTGTAAGAAATGAGAAGGTAAAAGATCTGAACAGAAAATTTCAAAGGGCAGCTTGAGAAGACAAAGTCAAGTATTATAATGAAGTAAGTGGGCAAAGAATTGGACTTAGAAAACCAAAAGGGAAGAACATTGCAGCATTTCTAAAACTGAAAGAACTGAGGAAAAACTTCTGTCCTTGGGTTGCAATACTGAAGGATTCTATGCTCAAAATATTGAGTGATTCAGGAAGCATCAAAAGAAGATAAAGGAATATGCAGAGTTAGTATACCAACAAGAAATGGTCAATGTTCAACATTTCAAGAGGTAGAATATGATCAAGAACCGATGATATTGAGGAAAGAGGTCCAAGCTACACTAAAGGCATTCACAGAAACTAGTCTCCAGGAATTGATGGAATGTTTCCACAGACTCATAGCCAGTGCTGGATGTGCTCACTCGTTTATGGCAAGATATTTGGACGATATCTACCTGGCCAATTGTTTGGAAAACATACAAAATTGTATTCATTCCAAAGAAAGATGACCCAACTGAATGCTAAAATTATAGAACAATATCATTAATGTCGCATGCAAGCAAAATTTTGCTGAAGATATTTAAAAAAAAAAACGGTTGCAGTAGCACATCGACAGGAAGATGCCAGAAACTCAAATTGTATTTAGAAGAGGACATGAAATGAGAGATCTCATTGCAGATGTCAGATGGATCTTGGCAGAAAAAGCAGAGAATACCTGAAAGATGTATAGCTGTGCTTTATTGACTATTCAAAGGATTGTGTAGATCATAGCAAACTATAGAGAATGTTGTGAAGAATGGGTATTCCAAAAGAGTTGGTTGTGCTCATGATAAGCTGCAGATAGACCAAAAGGAAATTGTTAGAAATGAACTATGGGATGCTGAATGGTTTAAAATTAGAAAAGGTGTGCAGCCTGCTTGTATCCATTCACCATACTTATTCAGTCTGTACGAAGAGCACATAATTAAAGAAGCTGGAATATATGAATAAGAATGTAGGATCATGATTGGAGGAAGAGTCTTTAGCAAACTATGATATGCAGATGACACAACTTTGCTTGCCCGAAGTGAAGAGGACTTGAAATATATACTGATGAAAAAAAAAAAAAATCTACAGCATTCAGTATAGATTTCACCTCATAAATGGACCCATAAATAACATCATGATAAACAGATAAAAGACTCAAATAGTCAAATAATTAATGTGCATGGATCCACAATCAATGCTAATGGAAGCAGCAGTCATGAAACCACTTAACATATTACATTAAGCAAATCTGTTTTACAAGACCTCTTCAAAACGTTACAGAGCAAAGATATTTGAGGACTAAGGTAAGCCTGGATTAAGTCATGGTATTTTTATTTACTTTGTATGCATGTGAAAGTTGGATAATAAATTTGGAAGATTGTAGAGAAATCCGTGTTTGAATTGTGGTGTTGGAGAAGAATATTGAATTCACTATGGATTGCCAGAAGACCAAACAAATCTGTGCTTGAAGAAGTGCAGATAGACTGCTCCTTAGAAGTCAGGAAGGTGAATCTTTGTCCCTTATACTTTGGACATGTTATTAGGAGGGACCAGTCCCTGAAGGACATCAAGCTTGGTAAAGTGGAGGGTCAGCAAAAAAGAGAAGGGACCCAAACAAGGTGAATTTGTATGGTGGCAGCAATAATGGATTCAAGTAAAACAATTGTGAGGTTGGATCAAGACCAGGCAGTGTTTCATTCTGTTGTGCATAGGGTCACTATGAGTTGAAACCAAATTGAAGGCATCTAACAACAACAGTCATCAAACTATGAGTACAGTTCACATTCCTGAAAAGCAAACCAAATATGTTCTTTTTTAAGTTGATTCAGATTTATGGCTACCTCATGTGTTATATAGATAAGAACTGTTCCGTAGACTTTATTGACTGTAATGGATCGACAGCTCTTGACAACACAGATTGTCAGATCTTTCTTCTGCACAACTGCTGGGTGTGATTGAATAGCCAACCTTTAGGTTGTGTCACCTAGGAACTTTTATCATTCCTCAGTCTGGCTTAATTATTTTAAACCAAATTTTTTCTTTATAAGAATCTTTAAAGCACCCTGCAGATATTGTGGAAAGTATTTCTTGTTAGCATTCTTGTTCTCTGAATGTATATACTAGGTTTAGGAGATGCTTGTATATCCTACTAGATTTGTTGTATTCATCTAATTTATGAGCTTCAAGTTTTCTTTTTACTCGTTTTGTTTGGATACATTACACCTTTACTTTTGACATCAGTATTTATTCGAGTACTTAGACTCTTAAGTTGTATGCAGAGTGAGCTACCACTGGATATATTATGTCTGTGTAAAATGAAAGTCTCTCATGATAGGGTTAACAGAAAGTTAGGGATTAATTTCTTTACAATTAAAGAATATGTTATAAAAGGATGCCTACGGAGCTCTAGTGTGGCACTGTGGGCTAATGTGCCAGCCTGTAAAGCCATTTGAACTGCAAGGTCAGCGGTTCAATCTCACCAGCTGCTCCTTGGAAACCCTATACAGGGTCTCTATGGGTTGGAACCGACTGTAAGGCACTTCACAACAACAACATAGAGAGTAGGATTTAGATCAATACGATATTCTCCTGTCACAAAGACTTAGTTAACATATTCACTACACTTTCCCTTTTCCCTTGTTGAGAAGAAACAATTTATTTGTTGTTCCACTTAAATTTTTCCAGGGAAATCTGTGGCAACACAAAACTAGGGGAAGTCTTGAAAGGCCACACTGGCATCCCAGAAAAATGAAAGCAGAAGGAGGGAAGTTCCTGAGGGAAGCAGAGAGAGGCAGTGAGAGGGAGTGAGGAGGTAGATCTGAATCAGGGCCGAGTTTGAGAGAGGAAGAAAGGAGAATCAGAAAGAGGCCAGGGAGTTTTTTTTTTTTTTTTTTTTTATCTATTCTGATAACTGTCAGTTTCTTAACTGGTGCATTTAATTCCTTTACATTCCCAGGGAGTTTTTTTTTTTTTTTTGTGTTTGTGTGGTGTGTAGGAGTTCAGAGAGAGAGTGAGAACAAGAATTAAACAGCTTTAGAGGAAAAATTTGCGCGATTGTATATAGTGTAATGTCATTATTACGCTATGAATTCTACACTAGAACTCGATACTAGAACTCTACGCTAGAGGTGAACATTTGCTCATTAGTGTTTATGGAGTCTTCTTTTTATTCTTGCCCGTTTAAAACATATTATGATGATGAGACAATTTAGTTTACTTAGATACAGATTATTGTTGTTAAGTGCCATTGAGTTGGTTCTGACTCATAGTGGTCCTGTTTAGGGTTTCCAAGGAGCGATTGTTGGATTTGAGCCATGTACCTTGCGGTTAGTAGTCCAGGGCTTATCCTAAAGTGCCACACCAGGACTTCTATTAGTAGTGTAATTAAAAAAATATATCTTGTGGCATTAGTTATAACGATGAAAGAATTCTGATTCTGAATTGAGTTATTATAAGACTATAGATTATCATGTGTGTGTATATGTGTGTGCATATATATAATCAATGTATATGGGGACTTCAAAAAGTTTGTGTAAAATGGAATTAAAAGATACTAGGTTTTTTCCCCATGAAAGTTTGAAGCTGCTATGGTGCTGTGGTGTGGCTCTGTGGGATAATGCACTGGACTGCGAAGGTTTGAACCACAAGGTTGGCGGTTCAAACTTAGTAGCTGATCCTCGGAAACCCTATACAGGGTTGCTATAGGACGGAACTGACTTGACAGTACTTAACAACAACAACAACAACAAAATATTTCTAGCTCATTTTGGCATGGTTTCAAGTATGGAGGACATAGTGTTCTGCAGTAGTATCCTTTTAGGCATATCTTGTTCAGAGAATAACTATGTTTTCAAAAATCATTAGTCATATGTTCAGATTTATGTGTATTTTTTCTAGATGCAAAGTATAGAATTATTTTACTAGCTGTAGTATTGATTTATTAGTATTAATTGGTAAGTGAATAAAGTTTCATGACTTCAGTGGGTAGTTTTCTTGCTTAGAGATCAGTTTTGTACACTCATTTTCGAATATATTGTGAGATAATAGCTTTTTGTTTTAAAAAGTTTTGGGTTACTTTTCCTTAAGATTATTATTTTAAGGAGATTTTTATAATTTAATTGCTAGGAACTTAGATGAAGTAGAAATAGTTTTATACATTGTTGACAGCTAAAGTTATTTATTTTAAAAATTTTATTTCAAGTTAGAGCATTTAATAAAAGCACTCCAACAACATAAAACCTTATTATAAATTTGTGGCTCTTGTGCTTGAGAAATAGGTAAGTGTCTAATAAAAGCAGCAATGCCCTTGCTTATGAAACTTTGCCTGCTTGTCTCCAGGTTTTGCTTGCTGACTAGGAGAAAATTTCAGGCCTCAGGGCAATGAACCAATTTCTTGTTAAGAGTATTTCCTAATAATGTATCTGGCACTTTAATTTCCATTTGTGCCTATATAGGACAGGTTTTATTTATGTACAATTAAAATTATCTTATAAGAGCTCAAATCCATCCAGATTCCTTATGAGTCGTCTTTTTTTTTGGCAGTCTTAGTGGCATTTAATGTTCTCTGCTATTACCACATTGTATTTTTGTTTAGGCAGGAGATGATAATGAAAAAAACCGATAACCTTCCTTTTTCTTAGAAGAAATTATACTAGGTTCAAATTAGAATTGTGTATTTCTGTTATTTTTTAAAATTGTATAGGTAGGACACCTTTTTCTTTTATTATAGCTTTTTTTTTTTTTTTTTAAAACTCAGCAGCTATAGAAGCAGCTATTTCTTAGCTAAATTTTAGAGCCCAAGGTGGTCAATGATGCTTATACAAATTGATGGTGTTTATACAAATTGATGGCCTTAGAGGTCATCCAAGTTTGTTTTCACTTTGGTCCATTGGATTGTTTCTTGCTTTAAGACATTTTCTATGCTTATGCTTAAATTTTAGACTTTTGGGAACATAATTAAACTCATATATGATAACTACAAAAACAGTGATAACTTTGAAATTGTCATTGCAAAGAGGCGTGTAATTAAGATGGATATGAAAGTGTTGAGAGAATATTTATACTGCACCAATCTTTTGATAGAAGGAATAGTCTTGAAGGAAAAAGTAAAAAGATATGAGAAGTTGTCTATAACATGTCTTTCAGTGATTGAAGGGGGAACAATTACTGATGATGTGGAGGAAAAATGGAGCAAGTGACCAGAAACATTGGTTTTCAACCTTGATGTTGTTAGGTGCCATTAAGTCAATTTAGACTCATAGCAACCTTATGTACAACAGGACAAAATACTGCCCGTTTCTGTGACAACTTCACAATTGTTACATTTGAGTCCATTGCTACTGCGACTGTGTCAGTCCATTTCGTTGGGGGGTCTTCGGTCTTCCTCTTTTTCACCGACCCTCCGCTTTACCAAGCATGATGTCCTTCTATATCTGCTGGTCCCTCCTGATAATATATCCAAAGTATGAGAGGCAAAATCTGGCCATCCTGGATTCAGAGGAACATACTGGTTGTACTTCTTCCAACACAGATTGGTTTATTCTTCTGACAGTACCAGGATACTTTTAGTAATCTTCTTCAACATCATAATTCAAATGCATCAATCCTTATACCTTCTTCTTTATTCATTATCCAACTTTCACATGCTTATGAGGATATTGAAAATAACATGGCTTGGGTTAGCCATACCTTAGTCCTCAAACTGACATCTTTGCTTTTCAATATTTAATGAGGTCTTGTGCAGCAGATCTGCCTAATGCAATATATCCTTTGATCTCTTGACTGCTGCTTTTATGAGTGTTGTTTGTGGATCCAAGCTTGATCAACCTCCAGAGGTTGAGTCCTTTGGTGAGACCCTAGGAAGTTATACGTCCTTTCTGCAGAAGGCATTACTACCTGGTGTATAATTAACATTTCGTAATTTTTATTTATTGCTTGGAATGCTTTTATAAAGAGACATTTCCCTTAACAATATTTGGTTTCCTAGCAATACTAGAGATACATGCATAATTCTTTTTCTTTATTTGCTAGTTTTGAAGTTCATTGAATCAGTGTATCTTTGTGAGAAGGTGATCAATTACTTTTAATATCATTAAGAATTTATGCATCACAATTATTACCAAATGTCACATTGTCCAATCTTTGACAAATGGGAGTCTTGGTCAGTTAAATGTTGTTCATTTTGACCTGACCCTAATAGTTATGGGTTGTATCATTCCTGTCTGGTCAGATAAGATGGTCTGTGTGCCTTTTGTATATTTCCCACCCCAAACCTGAAGTCGGCTGTATCTTTTAGTGTTGTTAGTTGTTATTAGGTGTCGTCAAGTCAATTCCGACCCATAGTGACCCTATGTATGCTACGGAACCAAACACTGCCTGGTCCTGCACCATCCTCACAATGTTATATTTGAGTTTATGAAGAGCAGGAGAACATTTCTCTTAGTAGGAAATGATATTTCAGTCTGGGGCAGCAATGCTTTCATGGCTATTGATTTTGTCACTGATTCTAGACCTTTCCAGTGAACAGATAACAAAAGAAAAAAGAATATGTTTGGGCATCTGTATTTTTGAAAACTTAATTTTTAAAAATATTTATTTAGATTTATTTGTTGTTGTGGTTTTGTAGCTGCATTAACTGAACATGAAACCATTGCAGTTTATCCTGTCTTCCTTTTAGCCTTCCTTTGGTTGTTTATGAATTACCTGTATATTAATGCTCACCACTAGTTCATTTGTCCATTTGTCTTTCTGAAGTTTGTCCTTTATACTGTAAGGCCAGTTTTCCTGGATAGAAAAATTTTGGCTCACATTCTTTTTCTTTTGGATCTTCAGTGTATTATAAAGTGTTTGTGCTAAGAACTCATTTTATATTCTTGTAAGTCACTGGTGCTTTTAGGTTAGATGCGTGATTTGGGATGATCAGGTATGCAGTGAGCTCTTTCATTGTGTAGTTTTCAGAAAAAAATTTTCTTTTTAAATTTTCATGGACGTGTTCTGTGTCCTTGTTTTAGTTTTCTTCTTCAGGGATCCTATTGTCTGTATGTTCAAGTTTTGCCTATCTTTAGTATCTCACTTTCAAATCCTTTTGATCTTTTTAAGTTTAAAAAATTTGATATCTGTCATCTCTGAATCTCTGATGACATCTATGATTTTAATTTTTTTTATGTTGCTTCTAGCTTAGTATTTAATTTCTGAAATGATTTTTCATTTTTTTCTAATTTTTTTCCTATTTCTTCACTGTATTCTGACTTTATGTAATGCTTTATCTAGCTGTAAATGGTGTCC
>NW_006408540.1:2535477-2541923 GCF_000296735.1 Chrysochloris asiatica
CCCCCCCCATGTCTTGTATTATTCTCTTAATGTCTCTTCACTACTTTGGGAATAAGTTATAGTTTGATCTGTTTCATAGCTATGTCTTTGCGAAGTCCTTTCATGTTCAATAGGATTATTTGCTCAGTCTCGGTGCCGCTCTTCTTCTCCTTTTGTGGTGTCTTATTCTGGAAAGGAGTCCTGACAGCTTAGTGTCAAAAATTCATAGGACAGACAGCTCCAGCTTCTTTAGATTTTACCCTGGGCCCCTTGCACTCATCCACAATTCAGCAGCTGGTACCAAATTGGCCTACTGAGATGAGTGTATAGACCTGTGAGCTATTTTGGGGTTCTCCTGTTTCCAAGTGCTTCCTATATTTTGTTACTTCCCAGTACTTTCTTTGCACACAGGGACTGATACTGTGCTCGCTTCTTGACTATTGGTGGTTTGTCTCCAGTATTTTGAGGACTGTCCAGATACTTGTCATTCAGTATTGTTGGGCTTTTGATCTTACTATTATTTGCTTTGTTTCTTTTACTGTAAGTGATTTGGAGTGTTTATAACAAATCTACCATCTACCAAGATCTTCAAGTTTTCTGACTCCTGATCCCACATTCTTTCCTTTTTTTAACATATGCCATTTATGTCTTCAGTTAAAAAAAAAATCTGGGTTTATTAGCATTCTCCTTTGATTTTTAGAGAGAGACCATGATGCTATAGTAAGGAACGACTTTGTTTTATGTACCTTTAACTGATAACTCTAGGTTTTGCTGTTTATTTCATCCATAGACTTTCATTAAACCTCTTAATGGTCCATGACTTATAAATAGATTTTAAATAAAACACCAGTCTTGGTCTTAATTTTTGTGTTATGTTTATGGTATGATTTTTCTCATGTAGTTTCAGTAAGTCATACAGGATGTATGCCTTTCTATATCCACTGATATTTGGGAAATTCAGACTGCCCTTCACTACTTTACCCTACTCTGGAAAAACAGGTCTCATCTGCTTGTGTGTGTCTGGAAATTAGTGAGTGTGTTAAATTTATCACAGCATGAAATCACTTCAAGCTGCTGTGAATGACTATCTTAAAGAATTTAAATTGATTGCAGATGTTGGTGCAATTAAGCAGGCCTGATGAGCTCAGAATCCTGTTTCTCAGATTTAAATATGAGTGCTTTAAAAAAATATATAGTGCTGTATCCCATGTAAATGGAGTTCATAGGCATCTAAGAATCTGTATCCTCTTGTGTTTTAAAATGGTACAGCAATGCAAAGTGATGTGTGACCTTATGCCGATTCGTATGCACTTAGAATGAAGGCGTATTATTCATCTTTAAGTATATGGTTCTGTGCCATCTTTAACCAACTGGAATTGACTTTGAATGAGTATTTCCGTGGTTATTTCATTTGTCTATCTATTAGTTTGTCTACCTTTTGTACCTATAATTCATTTAAAAATTATTCTACAGAGAGAAAGTGTTATGTTATTTCATTCGCATTTTTAAGAAGAAAAAGTTGAATATACCAAACAAGTCAACTGAATTTGTGTAGATTATAGAAGCATGGAACACTTGAGGTCAGACATCTTGTCTAGTATAATTCTGCCTAGCTTTAGTTGTTTTGGCTATAAATGGTGAAATGTAAAAGAAAAATTTCTGTTTATTATTTTAAACTATAACCTACTGATTGCAAATTAGAAAGTGAATTCTAAAACAAGCCTGAAACAAGATTAAGTAGAATGTACGGTGTGTTCATTTTCAATTTATTTCAAATTGATCCATGCACATTAAGTAATTAAACTCATCAATTTCTGTAGCACATTGTAAAATATTATGGACATTAGGACTTGATTATATATACAGTAGTAAAAATAAATTACAAAAATGGTGAGTAATTGCATATAGATATTGTTTTTAAATATTAATAAAATTGCTGAAATACTGATGTATAAGAAATATTAATGATTTTAAATAAGAGCAAATGATACACTAATTGTAGATAGTGAGAATTAAAGCTGTGTTCCCTAATATTTTATGAAGACTTTATTTTACTTATTGTGACATCAACTATTGTTTTCACTAGTTAAGAATTCTTATTTGTTACTTCTAACTTTGACTTTTCAGAAAATTCATTATTTTTGTCCAGATCTCTGTTTACTAAATAATAAAATTTAGAGGTTTTTGTGTGGGAAAGTATGGAAGGTTGGGATAATGTTTAAAGTTTCTTAAGAGTTTAAGTCTTAACAAAATTCAAATAACTGTAAATTGAACCTGAGTGGAATGTATGTTGCAGTAGAAGCCCTCTCACATTATTTAAGTGCCATTGAATCCGTTCCACTCATAATGATGCTGTGTAGTGTTTCTGAGGAGCAGCTGGTGGATTTGAACCACCAACCTTGAGGTCGAATGCGTATGTGTAGGAGTCCTGGTGTGGCGCTGTAGGATGAGCACACTGCAAAGTTGGTTTGAACTGTAAAGTTGGTGGTTCAAACTCCCCAGCTGGGAGCAGAAAGCCCCATCTTTCTCCTGCAGAACAGCTGGTGGTTTCAAACTGCTACCCTTGAGGTTAGCAGCCCTACTCGTAACCACTATGCTACCAGAGGAATTTTGTATATGCACACACACACACACATATTATGATGTTGTGTGCCATGAAATCAGTTCTGAGTCATAGCGACCCTACGTAGGGTTTCCAAACAAGCATTAAAAATGTGATAAAATGATTAGAATGAATAGTTTAGAATATGGTACTTTTTCCACTTAAAGCTATGTTGTTGTTGTTAAGTGCCATAGAGCTGGTCCAGATTTATAGCGACCCTGTATAGGGTTTTTGAGGAGTGGCTAGTGGTTCTGTACCACTGACTTTGTGTTCGAATGCTTATCTGCATCACACTAAGGTGTATATATATATATATATATCAACCATGTATAGGGTTTCTGAGACTGTAAACCTTTCTCACAAGGAACCGCTGGTAGTTTCAAACTGCTGCCCATGATTTAGCAGCCCAACTAATAACCACTATGTTACCAGAACTCCTTGTGTGTCTGTGTGTGTGTGTATATATATATGTGTGTGTGTGTGTGTGTGTGTGTATACAGACAGACACACACGTGAAGGTGAGTAAAAAATTATCTGCACTCAGGTTATATTAAAACTCTCGTCCATGTCTATGGCTGATGACAACATGGAGCATTCATGTGAAATGATTCTATTGAGTAGATGAGTGACAGTGGATTATGTGGCAAATCAGCCATGGCTCTGCCTATGAAATAATCCTCCACAGACTTGGATTTAGAAAAGTGTGTGCAAGATGGGTACCAAAACAACTCACAGACAAGCATAAAGAGAAGCACTTGGACATCTGCAAACAAAATTTGGACCTAGACTCAGAGGAAGGTAAACATTTATTTAAAAAATAATTGTTATGGGTGACAAAACGTGGATTTATCACTAGGAGCCTGATAGTAAACAAGAGAGTATAGAATGGAACATCCTCAGTTGCTGGACAAGAAAAAATTCAAAAGTCAACCATCAGCTGGAAAATTGAAGCTTACAGCTTTCTGGAATTCTCAAGGGCCAGTATTGGAACACTCTAAGGAATAAAGTTCAACAATCAACAGTGCTGCTTACATTGAGATGCCCACTGAAGAGCTGAAGCCTAAACTCCAGATTAAACACAGAGGACTGTTGTCCAAGGGTGTGGTGATTTTGTATGAAAATGCACGTCAGCACACCTCTGCCCACACTGTTGACACGGCAAAAACTTCGTTTTAAGATGATCAAGAATCCTTCCTACAGGCCTGAGCATGCTCCATTGAACTTTCACCTGTTTGGTACCCTGAAAGCAGCCCTTCAAAAACTAAGATTCACCTCTGATGAAGAAGTGATGACAATGTGGCATTTGTGGCTTGCAGCTCAGCCTAAAACATTTTTTATTAAGGGAATAGTAAAGCTTGCTGACAGTGAATAAAGTGTATTGAAAAGCAAAGAGATTATGTTTAAAAAAATGTATTTTTCTTATTCTAAAAGTTAAAAAAAGTAAATTCTACATCTGGAGTGCAGATAATTTTTGACTCATCTCTGTATATGTTGTTGGTAAGTGTTTTGAGTAATTTCTGACTCAAAGCAACCCTGTATAGGATTTCTGTGGAGTGGTAGTGAGTTTGGACTGCTTACCTTGTGATTCAAACCGATTTTGTAGCCCTGTGCTTATATATAAACATTCACATGGTAATATTTGGATTTAGAGCCAAGCCTTTTTCTTTAAGTAGGAGTGGCTGTTGCTTTTATATATATATATATATATAGGTCACACCATAAAATATTTGAGATCGACATTTGTTGCTGGATTTAATATCAAGTACTTATATGTGTAGCGTAGTGGTTACGAATCGGGCTATGAACCTCAGGGACAGCAGTTCGAAACTACCAGCTGTTTCGCAGGAGAAAGATGAGGCTTTCTGCTTCCATAAAGATTTACAGCCTCGGAAACCCTGTACAGGGTTGCTGTGAGTCAAAACCAACTCCACAGCACATAACAACAACAACAACTTATATGTGTAAACCAAATGAAGTTCAGATTTTGAAGAGCTTTGTATGATTTTTACAGTATTTTTACAGTGATCTTGTGCAGACTTAATTTTAAAACAATTTCTCTTTGTTTGATGGTTTTTAAGTAAAGCAACTCACTTTCCTTACTTACACATTATAGTAAGTTATCAAAGAAGCAACTGTTTCCTTGCATTCTTATACATGAGTACATTAACAAGCATAGTTACAAAAACAGCTCATGAAGAGTTTGAGGAACATAATCAACTGTTAACATTCACAGAGCTCCATACCTAGGAGAACCATTACAACCCACAGCATTCTTTGGCATCCATTACTATATGTTACAGAATTATGGAACGCATGATAGTGGACGTCTATCTCTACAACTTTAAAGAATGCACACTTTATATTGATGGTGAATTTCATTCATTCATTCATTTGTTTTATGTAAGTTTTTTTTCTTTCTTCATAATTATTCTCTTTATGCTAAAAATGACTGAAATTCATCTCAAGTAGACCCAAACACGGAAGGAAATATGTTGGCTTATGTAGCTGATGATAAAAGCTGTACTAGCTTTAGGCAGGGGTAGATCCAAGTTCTCAGATTGCTTTCATTTGTATTGACTGACTTTGCAAGTGCCGGCTCTTTCCGTGGTATATCCAAATGGCTAGCAGGCACTCACACCTTATATCTTATATTGTTAAGTCAGTAAGTAATCTCCCAAAGCTTTAGATCACTCACCTCAACAATTAAAATATTGAAGAAGCCAAAAAAGTCCTATATAAATTGAAGAATTCACTGTGCTCAGATATAGGAAAACTTAGCTCTGTGAAAATGTCTATACTATCCAAAACAAACTACAGATATAATGCAGTCCTGAATCAGATTCTATCATGTTTTAAAGACAAAACAACAACAATAACAACAACAACGGCCTAACCACCAGTATTGTAAAGAAAGAAACCCAAGATAAGCAAAGCACTAGTAAAGGAGATCAACAAACTAGGAGGCTTCACACTTGCTGTTCTCAAAATCTATTCTATAGCCATGGTGCACAAAATTAGACCAATGAAACAGCATTAAGAACCCACAAATAAATCCATCCACTTACAAACAGCTGATGTTTGACAAAGAGCAGAAAAAAGTTTTCTGGGAAAGACATAGTCTCTAACATTTTTGCTGTTGTTAGGTGCCATCGCGTCAGTGTCACCTCATAGCAATCCTATGCACAACAACACAACACTACTGGGTCCTGTGTCAACCTCACAATCGTTGCTACCCTTGAGCCCATTGCTGCTGCCACTGTGCCAATCCATCTAGTTGGGTGTCTTCCTCTTTTTCTCCCACCCTCCACTTTACCAAACATGGTATCCTTCTCCAGGGACTAGCTCCTCCTGATAATATGTCTAAAGTATGAGAGACGAAGTCTGGCCATTGTGGCTTCCAGGGAATATTCTGGCTTTACTTCTTCCAATATAGATTTGTTTGTTCTGGCAGTCTATGTCACTTTTAGTATTCTCCTAGAACACCATAACTCAAATGCATCAATTCTTCTACGGTCTTCCCCCACTCCCCCAAAAGAACAAAGCAAATATATTTGATATACACATACAAAACAAAACACAATAGTAGACAAGAGAAACAAATATTCATAAGACAGTCAAACATCTTAACATTATTTCCCCTCTTCAGACTATGCCTGGATCCCTGTATCACAGAGTCCTGTTGTTCCAAGATTGAGCATAATCACTATTTACCTCTGTACCAATTAGCCCATGTAAACCTGCCTCAATGTTCCCACCTATCTACCTTGCTCTTCCACCCCCTCCACCTTCTTGTGTATTGACCTCCTCAATACCCAAACTATGATGTGTCTATCCCCTACTTTGTGCTCTACTGTTTCACCCTCCC
>NW_006408540.1:2542023-2560317 GCF_000296735.1 Chrysochloris asiatica
GAGGTTTTTTTATCCCCCTTTAGGGTATCTTTTCTTAAGCTTTTATAATAATGGTCTTATATAATATTTGTCCTTTTGTGACTAATTTCACTCAGCATAATGTCCTCAAGATTCATCCATGTTATGCAGTAGCTTGCAGCTTCCTTGTTTTTTTCCAAGGTAGAATTCCATTGTGTATATATACACCAAAGTTTGTTTATCCGTTCTTTCACTATCGAACTTTCACATGCATATGAAGTTATTGAAAATACAATGGCTTGGGTCAGGTGAACTTAGTCTTCAAAGTGACATCTTTGCTCCCCTGGAATACTTTAAAGAGGTCTTGTACAGCAGATTTGCCTAATTCAATACGTTGTTTATTTTCTTGATTGATGCTTCCATGAATGTTATTTGTTGATCTGAGCAAACCGAAGTCTTTGACAACTTCTATCTTTTCTCCATTTATATGGATGTTGTTTATTGGTCCAGTGGTGAGGATTTTTGTTTACATTACATTGAGGTGCAAACCATATGGAAGACTGTGGACTTTGATCTTCATCAGTTTTAAGTCCTCTTCCATTTTAGCAAGCAAGGTTGTATCATCTGCATGTCACAGTTCGTTAATGAGTCTTCCTCCAATCCTAGTACCACGTTTTTTTTTTTTTTTTTTCATATACTCCATAGCATTAATTAATAGCAAAGTTCAAGAAAACAACAAGTGCTGGCAAGTCTGAGGAGATACTGGTTCCCTTATACCCTGTTGATGGGTTGTAAAGTGGAAATATAAAATCAGGAAATGTTTTTTCATAAAATGTTGGAAATAGAAGTACTGTAGAATCCAACAATCCCACTATTAGTATACAAGTAGATCACAGAGAAATAAGAGCCATGATATGAACAGACACATACACACCCATGTTGACTCCAGCATTACGCAGAGTAGTAAAAAGATAGAAGGCAAAAGAAACTATAGTACATACACACAGTGGAATACCACACAACGTTAAAGAATAAGGATGAACCTGGAGAACGTCATGAGGAATGAAATTGTTGTTGTTGTTAAGTGCCATCGAGTCGATTTTGACCCATAGTGACCCTATATGGGGTTTCAGCAAACAAGCTGTGTCATCTGCATACCAAAGGTTGTTAATGAGTCTCCCTCCAATCCAGCTGTCTTGTCCTTCATATAATCCAGTTTTTCTTATTATTTGTTCCCTGGTGTGGTGCCCTGTAGGATAAACACAGCACTGCAAGGTTGGTTTAAACCACAAGGTCGGCAGTTCAAACTCACCAGCCGCTCTTTGGAAATCCTATACTTGGTCACTATGAGTCAGAATCAACTTGAAAGCACTTAACAACAACAACAATAACAAAATATGGATCAGATAAGTATGGTGAAAGATAAAATCACAAACCACATCTTTCTTGATTTAAAATCATGCAGTAGTATCCCTTTGTTTTGTTCATATGACCACCTTTTCGTCTATGTACAAGTTCTGTATGAGCACAATTACATGCTCTTTGAAACTTTATCCTTAATTTGCTTTGATCCACATAGCTGAATGCTTTTGTGTAGACAGTGAAACACAGGGAAACATCTTTCTGGTATTTTCTACTTTTAGCCAGAATCTATGTGGAATCAGTAATGATAGCTCTCATTTCATGTCCTCTTCTGAATCCAGCTTGAATTTCTGGCATTTTCCTAACAACGTTCTGTTGCAACCTAACTAAATTATCTTCAGCAAATCTTAACTTGTATGTTATGTTAATGATATTGTTTGATAATTTTTGCATTTTGTTGGATCAGATTTGTTAAGTGGGAACAAATATGGATCTCTTCCAGTTGGTTGGCAAGGTAACTGTCTTCCCAATTTCTTTGCAAAAATCAGTGAATGCCTCTAGTGTTGCATGTTTGTTGAAACATCTCAATTGGTATTAATTCTGTCAATTCCTGAAGACTTGTTTTTTAGCTATTGCCTTCTGTGCAGCTTGGATTTCTTCTTCTAATACCATTAATTCTTGATCATATGAAATGGTTGAAAGTTGACCAATACTTTTAAGTACATTGACTCTAACTTTAGTCTTCCTGGGTTGTTCAATATCTTGCCCACAAAATCCTTCAACATTGTAAGTGAAGCTTGACATTTTCTTCAGTTCCTTCAGTTTGAGAAAATGCTGAGTGTATTTACTTTTGGGTTTTCTAAGACCAATAAGTGTTTGCACATTTGATTATAATTCCATTATAATATCTTCTTGACCTGCCCTTATATAATCATCTGTTTACTCTTTTATGGCATAAATTTTTCTGTTTGCTTTTATTACTCAAGAACAAGTTTCAGAGTCTCTCTGTCATCCATTTTGGTCTTTTCTTTCTTTCCTGGCTTTTAAATGGTCTTCTACTTTCTTCAGGTTGCTACCCTCGATGTCATCCCACAACTCATCTGCTCTTCGTCATTAGTGTTCAACATGTCGGATGTATTTTTGAGAATATCTCTAAATTTATTTGGGATATACTCAGCATCTTTGGGTCTTGTGGAATTGTTTTAATATTCTTCACTTTCAACTTGAATTTGTGCATGAACAATTGATGGCCTGCTCCTAAATTAGCTCCTGGCCTTGTTCTGTTGAACACTAATGACCAAGATGAGTTGTGGGATGGCATTAAGGATATCAACATGAAGAAAGTAAAAGGTCTTTAAAAGCCATTAAAGAATGGAAAGACCAAAATGGATGTCAGAAGAGACTTTGAAGCTGGTTCTTGAACATAGAGATGGTAAACTTCTTCCTCCTCTCTTTCCATAGATGTAATCAATTTGATTCCTGTATATTTCATTTGGCAAGACCTACATGTACAACCTTCATTTATGTTGAGAAAAGCTATCAGCAGTAAATAAACTGTTGGTCCTGCAAAATCATGTGATCTCTAGTGTAGTTTCTATCACCAATCCCAACTTTCACATTCCAACCACCAATAATTATCAATGCATCTTGCTTGCATATTTGACAAGTTTCAGACTGTGGAAGTTGGTTAAAAAAAAAAAATCAATTTCTTTTGTGTTGGCATTACTACTTTGTCCATAAATTTGAATAATAGTTGTATTATGTGTGTGTGTTGGTTATTATCCCATCACTGGCAGCTTTCAGGATGGATCTCGAAATGTTCTTTTTGAAATGAACATGATACTGTTTTTCTTTAATTTGTCATTGCTGGTGTAGTAGACCATGTGATTGATTCAGAATGGCCAATACCAGTCCATTTAGGTCACTAATGCGTAGGATATTGATATTTATGCATTGCATTTCACTTTTGAGAACCTCCTGTTTTTCTGTTTTTCACACAGTTCGTGTTTTCCCTTTGTCCACATTTAATTAGGACTCAGTTTGAGTTTGTGGTTTTTATCTCAATATTGCTGTCCTTTGGTTGTTTGTCTAACGGGTTAGTTAGTGCTTAGTGCTCCTAAGTTAGATATGAAATGCTCTGACTCTGCCTTGAAGTGTTGTATTTGGAAGAAAAAGATATGGGGACATGCACAAGGTCTTGTGTCATCTCAACAAGATGTTTTCCCAAGACACGGTTAGCATTATGGATTCATTATTATCCATATGTGTTGAAGTCCTTGAATGTTCACAAATTTGGGTTGGCCAACACACAAAAACTCGGTATGCATTTTGGGAGCAATATTATGTTATCTAATGTATAAAATCCCAGTGTTATTAATATTTAATCAGAAATATTACAAAGGAGAGGCTTATTTTAGTTTCTCTTTTCTTAATTTTGTTGTTGTTGCTCAGTGCCATCGAGTTGGTTCTGACTCGTGGTGGTGGTGGTTCTGTGCCATGGAAGCACTGGCAGAAAGCCTCATCTTTCTCGTGCAGAACAGCTGGTAGTTTCGAATTGCTGACCTTGTGGTTCACAGCCCAATTTGTAACCACCATGCTACCAGAGCTCTTTGTATTTTAGAGTTTCTGAGGAGCAGCTGGTAGATTTGAAACCTTGTGGTTTGCAGTCTGGTGCTGATCCTACAGTGCCACACCAGGAGCCAGATGATTAATCTGGAATCCAAATGATTATCAGAGAGTTACTTATTAGTTTTGTTGGATGATTTGCTGGAGATAATAACACATAATTAGACTAAGATAGGCCCTGGCACGGTGTGTGCTCATTGCAGCATATGCTTTTTCTATTCCAGATTGCATGTATGAGGGGTGTGTTTCAATTCCATAATCAACTGAATATGATATACCAGAAGCTCCATGAATGCAGGACATACCTGATACAGCACAAGCTAGATATTTATGTCAATGTATTTGAGAATCCCCTTTCTTAGAGAGTCTTGATTAAATTGAATGCAAATTCTGGGACTCTGGGTGTGTCTGTAGGTAGCCACGCAGACTATCTCTATCTGTGACACACTCTTACTGTTCTTGGAGTGAGAACAGTGAGTTTTTTGCCGAGTTCATAGCAAGTCAAATAAATTCATTTTATCTTGAACCAAGTTGATCTTGGTTTTCATGTTATTTTAAAGGGAAGCTCATGTTAACTGTTACAATTTACCTTTTCTTAATTTCATTATCTGAAGACAATTATAATTTAAATTTGGGAGTATCTTCGGGTTGGCAAAATGTCTGACCACTCCAGTACATTTCTTGGCATGACACCTTTCAGAGTAGAAACCAACAGGAACTGGCATTTTCATTTTATATATAAGTTATGATCTTCTTAATGCTTTCCCCTGTTATTTTTGACAAAGTTTTTAGGACACAAAGGTTATTCAGATAATCAAAATAAAATGATTAGAAATTACAAGATCAACTTGTTTAGTAATCAAGTAACATTCCAAGTATCATTCATTTATTCAGATACTCAAATTTAAAATAGTTAAAATCAAAGACACAACAACTTAAAAAGACTGAGTATCCACTTAATGAGGCTGTCTTCAGCCAATGTGGAATAATTTCTTACTACCTTATTTCTTTTTCTGGGTTACATAAGTGAAAAAGTATGTGATTTCTAAACTCCTCTCTCATTAACAATGCTGTAGGCAGAATGCTTTTCTTGTGAGATAATAGTCAGAATTTAAATGCCATTTTACTTTACAAATAGAATCATTTAAAATAATTATTTTTCTTTGTGTAATGTTTAAAGATTAATAACAAATTCCAAGTTAGGAATGTGAGTGATGGTAGAAGTCATTTAAAATATAACAGTTTAAAGTGACAATCATTTTCATTATTTCCAAAGTTAACATTGTTGTAGAAAATACAAGATACCATAAAGAAAGAGATTGAAACAAACAAAAACAAACTAAAAGATTGTTTAATATGAGTGTTTAATATGAGTTTAAAATCATATTAAACAGTAAGAGTGTTTTGATTTTGAGAAAGCTCAAAAACCAATTAAACCTAAGGTTTCTGGAATAGCAATATGAAATGTGAGTTTTCTCAGTATGTCAGAGTTTTGGCAAAAGTTAAAGGCTAAAGCTAGCCAGTGTCAGAACAACAGGCCCTGAAAGAAGATTATGAAACTGACTGCATCACCATTGGCTTGTTATCCACTTTAGACTTTAGAATACCAGTTTCAGAATTATTTAAGATATGACAGATTGACAGAGAGCCTTTCTTTGGATCTAGGGGTGTCAGAGTACTGAGATTATCTCTGAACCCTTGTGAAGGAATAGAACTGAATGAGTAGACATTTGAAAGAACCATTCAGAGGTTGATGCTTGTCTCCTCCAATTCAGGGGCCACAGGGATTGAATACTGACTCTACTCTGAATGTTGGGATTTAAAGGCTGTGTGAGTCACTTAGGTGGCAAAGTCAGGAGAAAGGGTAAGGTCTATTGTTGGAAGAAGCTGGGCCAGCACTAAAACAATGACCTCTCAGAAGAGTCTTTGAGTTATCTTGGTAGGAGCTTTGTCCAAAGACACTATTTTCATGCGAGATGAGCCTTACCAGAGAGAATCTATGTAGAGTGAATTTAAACAAGCACCTCTCAGAGAAACCCATGTGTAAGCATTCTGCAGAAGTCAGCACTGGGATAAGACAGTGGCATCAGAGTAGAGCAGTGACTTCTGATGACAGCAGTTTTTAGAATCTTACTTCTTTCTTCCGTACTCCTTCCAGTTCTGCAGGTGCTAGAGGAAACCTGATGATGAGTAATGTTGGTGGAGCTGAAGAACAAAGTGGGAAAATATTGATGATTCTTAGCCTTATTTGTCTATATATCTTTTTTAGCTTGAGAGAGGTCCCAACAGACACAGGAGGGGATTTCTAAATTAATTCAGATTGAAATTTGTTTCTATAGTTTTCTTCAGAGAGAATAGTAATAAATTATATGAAGCATTGGTAATAATTCTGAGGTAATATGAATCAAATTAATCTTGGTGTGTGAGAGTATTGTTAAGCGATTCAAATCTAGAAGCTATAAAGAAAAAGATGGATGTATTTGGCAATGTAATAATTAAAAACTTCTGTTTAGGTGGTTGTCTTAGTTATCTAGTGTTACTCTAACAGAAACATTACAAATGGATTACTTTAACTAGCATACATTTATCCTTTCACAGTTTAGGAGGCTAGAAGACCAGCTCCAGAGAAAGCTTTCTCTTTATAGATTTTCGGAGATGCTTGTGCCCTTTCAGTATCTGTAGGCCCAACAGTCCTTGGAGATGTTCAGGTGTGTTGGCATCAAACTTCTTCTGGATCTAGGAACTTCACAGTGTAGGGCCCCAGGTCCAGATGACCCATTCCACTCCTGGATCTTCTTTCTTGGTGGGCGTAGGTCCCTCTTTCTCTGCTCTCTTCAGTCTCTTTTTATCTCTGTAAGATAGAAGTTTTTGCGTGGTGCACCCCTAAGGAAGCTTCCTTTCAACTAACTGGCTGCTCATAGCAGTTCTTGTCTTGGAGGTGATTATGCTATATTAGGTCTCATATGTGGATTACTATGTATTAACCTCCAAACCACTGAGAATCCTGGCCCATTGGTGATGGGAGCATTAACAAAGTTAAAAGAAAAACGTGGGAGAAAATATTTGCTACCTATCAGTCATTATAAAGAATGTCTATAAATCATTAAGAAAAAGATGACTACCCCAGTTGGGGGCAGGCCTTAATATGAACAGGTGATTATCCAACAAGGAATCTAAGTAACAAACAGCTGTCTGAAAAGATGTTCAATTTCAATATATAGATTACAAAAGATTTGGAAAACAATTTTAATCCGTCAAAACAGAAAAACAAGAGTACTGACAGGTAGTGTTTGGGGAGAATGTGGAAATATTATACATTAGTGCAGCTTGTTTGGAGTATAATTTGGTAGTATCTATCAAAATAAATAACTTGTATACCCTAGTGTCCTAACAAACAATCCAACTGTTTTGAATATAGTTTATAATAATAGATTTAAAATATAATGATCTCTGTGTGGGTGTGTTTGGTTTAGCATTGGGTGTGTTTGGTTTAGCATTGTGCAGTCTCAAGACATATAAAAAAATAAAAATGACCATCAGTTGAGATAATTAAATCATTTATAGCACATTATTATCATGATGAAAAATGCAGTCCTTAAAATGAATTAGTGAGATCTGATTTGGAAATTTAACTAAAAAACAACAACAACAAAACCAATGTAAATGTATATTTATGATATGAACCAATTCTTATTTTTAAAAAGTTGATGTTTGAATTTATATATGTGTATGTGAATGAACGTGTCTCTGTATAGCTACCCTTATTTATAAAACACAAAACAAACTCTTGATGCATTCCCAACAAACTTTTAAAAGCATTTGCAGTGGTTAGTTCAGGGTAGGATTGGAGAAACTGGACCAAGAACTTTTACTCTTTTGTATATATACATAAGCAGGAGTATTGAGTAATTTTTAGTTTTTGAGTATTTCTCAAGATAAACTTTCTTTTTTTCCCTTTCAAAAAATTGAAGAGTTGGATGTTGGCTGAAGGACTAGGAGAAGGTGGGAGCGCAAACATCTACAAGATTAAGTTAAACTAGTGATTGTGGTGAGTTAAACTATGAGTTTAACCAATTGCACCTTAGTTTTAGGTGGTTGTAATCCATTCTTTCTTTTACTATATGCAAGGTCCTGGGGAAGTTAACGTATAAGTAAGACAATTTCTACCATTTCAGGAAGCTCATAGTTTAGTAGAAACAAAATATGTTAGCACATTAGAAATATACAGTGTGCTAAAGGAGCTCTGGTAGCGTAGTGGTTACGAATCGGGCTGCGAGCCGCAAGGTCAGCAGTTCGAAACTACCAGCGGTTCCGTGGGAGAACGATGAGGCGGTCTGCTGCCGTAAAGATTTACAGCCTCGGAAACCCTGTACAGGGTCGCTATGAGTCGGAACCGACTCCATGGCACATAACAACAGCAACAACAAATGTAGGCCAGCAGTGCTGGATTATTGCTAGCAGCAGTGTTGAAAGCTTGGATGTGTGACATTGGAGAGACCTGGGGCTCTCAACATCTTACCTGGTGGCATCATAATCGTTGTGCGAGTTGCTGCAGCAAGCTGGTCCTCCTGTAACTTCCTTTATCCAAGTTTTAGCATTGATCACAGAAAGTATCCTTTTAAATTGTAAGTATACAGGGAAGGAGCCTTGGTGGATGGCACAGTGGTTACAGTGCTTGACTGCTAACTGAAAAGTCAGCAGTTAGAACCTATCAGCTAGCTGCTCTGTGGGAGAAAGCTAATCATAGTCTGCTTCCTTGATGAATTGTAGAAACTGTATGGGGCAGTTCTACTCCATCTCATAGAACTACACTGAGTCGGGATCCACCAAGGGCGATCAGTTTGTTTTGGTTTGTTGTGTTGTTGCTGTTGTTGTTAGGTGCCATCGAGTCGGTACCGACTCATAGAGGTAAAAAACATTTGCCATTTCAGTGATCTTTGCATGTGTAGTCCAGTGACATTAATTATGTTCATCTATGGAGCTCTGGTAGCGTAGTGGTTACGAATCGGGCTGCGAACCTTAAGGTCAGCGGTTCGAAACTACCAGCCGTTCCGCGGGAGAAAGATGAGGCTTTCTACTCCCGTAAAGATTGACACCCTCGGAAACCCTGTACAGGGTCGCTATGGGTCGGAACCGACTCGATGGCACTTAACAACAACAACAATTGTTCGAACAGCAACCTTAACTGTTGCTGAATTTTCCCATCATCCTTAATAAAAGCTCAGTGTACTCTAAGCATAGAACAATACATTTTTAACAGAAATAAGACAATCTGATATTGTTTCTAAGGAAAAATAGTCTTTTTGTTTTGTTTACATTTTGCCATGGCACAGATGGCCTGATAACATGGACCACATTTCAATTAGATAAGTATAAACAAATCAGAGTTAATGGTATACTGTTAGCAAACCTTTTAATTGTTATTTAGAATAGGAAACAAATTCGTTTTTGCATTCTTGCTGTGAATTGGCACTTATTTAATAATCACTGTTATATGTAGAACTTAATGTTTTAAAAGTATCTGAATAAAGCCATGAACAATCTAAATGTTCCAATTGTGACCATTGTCAAGTAATAGTTATTACGCATTTACCTATGTGTGACAATGCTATATGCCATCAATATTAATTTAAGTGAAAAATATAGGAAACCTGAAGAATCAACTTGTTGATAAGGTTTATTAATACATTAAAATATATGAAAAGTATTATTTTATATTTGAAGTATTTCAGGTAGTTTTTCTGTTTGCCTTAGAATTTGTTTAGTGTTATTTAAACTCATTTTTGTCATCTGAAAATTAGGGGACTGGATTTGATAGCATCTAAGTTACTTTTCATTTCTTAAAAGTCTTTGTTTTCTTCCTGTGTCAGGAAATGGCACTAAGTTACAATCTTTGCTTTCAAAGCCATTTTTTTGAAAACTTGATGCCTTCATCCTGAGATACCTTTTCAAAAGTAATGTGTGGCAGTTGTAGAAAATATAAATAAGCAAAAAAGAAGAAAATAAAAGTCATCTATAATCTCTCCAAGGAGCTCTGGTAGCTAGTGGTTACGAATCGGGCCGCTAACCACAAGGTCAACAGTTCGAAACTACCAGCTGTTCCGTGGGAGAAAAATGAGGCTTTCTGCTCCTGTAAGGATTTACAGCCTCGGAAATCCTGTACAGGTTGCTGTGTGTCAGAACTGACTTCACAGCAACCACTACCACCACCATAATCTCTCCACCAGAGATAATTTTTGTTAACCTTTTTTATTCCTTTTTTTTTTTTTTTTCGGTAATCAGAAATAGATTTGAGAACACCAGATTCAGAGGTTACTGTGGAGAGTAAATGAAGTGCTATGTGTTTTTACTGTAGGTGTGGTAGCTGATATGTATATTAGATTTGGTACTTAACAACACTAATGACAAGTGTATATTTTTATTTCCACAACCTGTCTGGCAGTTTGACTTAACTCGGGTGGCTTTTGTGTTGCTGTGATGCTGTAAGCTATGCCACTAGTATATTAAATTTTAACAGGGTGACCTGTAGTTATTTGTGTCCTGTGGACCTTTCAGACTAAGACAGACTAGAAAGAAAGGTTTCATGATCTACCTCCTAAAATGAAAATCTTATGGCTCACAATGGAATATCATCTGACACAGTGCTAGAAGAAGAGCCCTGCAAGACGCTCAAAGTACACAGTGGTCACACCAATGGACTTGAGTCTATCATCCATCATGCAGATTGTGCAGGACTGGGCAGTGTTTTATTCTATTGTATATATATGAGTGCATTGAGTCAGCGCTGTCTCGATGGCTACTAACTATAGGAATGCTTTAGTTATTTTTTTTAATGTCGACATTAATTTTGGTACATTTCTTTTTAATTTTTTTTTCTTGAACTTTTAAAAAATGTTTTATTGTGAATTATGTGATAGTTTACATGGGAGAACATTCGTTTTACACACATCCTATCATATATCGTTTCATTGCCATGGTTACAATCCCCTCCATGCATCGTCAACCAACCACAGGGTATATCCTGGTACATTACTTTTTTATTTCAATTCAGTATTGTCCCGGTTATATCTCCGCTTGTTTTATTCTGTATTATGAGGTTTGTTTGACACCCTTAGTAGCTATCGTGTAATAAATAACCTGAATAATCTTTGAAACAGATACATTTGTTTATTATTATTATTATTATTTTTTGTATTATGCAGTTCTAAGTTTCAGGGAAATTTCAATGTTTGTGAATATATAGAAATTAAAACTGGTGGAACATCAGTCTGAGGAGTTCATATATTTGTCAGAAAATCGTAAAGTTGGTTAGGGTCTCCTAGAGATTAGTGGTAATTTTTGATTCATATGTGTAATGTTATGGTTGAAAATTTATCAGTGACATTAACCCAGGGAGAAATGAGTAAAGATGGAGTCATAGAGAATGCCTTTGCTAAGTTATAAAACAAACAAAAATCCAAACCCACTGCCTCTGAGTTGTTCCCAATTCATAGTTGGAATGCTTCCTTAGGGTTTTTCACAGGGGAGCAGACAGCCTCATCTTTGTCCTAAGGAGCAACTCCTGCGGAGCGCCAACTACAACCTAGAGTAAGCAATCCTCCAGTTCACCCACAGAATCCCAGGGCTCCTGTTAAGGTGATAGAGGAGAAACCCACAAATGCACACTCACAAAATGCTATACATGTTTCCACACCTGTTGATACTATATAAAGAAATAGAGGAGAATTCAAGAGTATTCTAAGGAGTGAAGAATGAAGTGGGGCTTTACAACACTGTTTTACTGCAGAGAGATTGTTGAAGAGATGTGGATTGGGAACCTTTTGGTGTTATTGGCAAGAGAAACTCTGGGAGAGGGAACCAAATCTGTATAGGCTTAAGGAGTAGACATACATTGAGGAAGTTGAATTTGCACCAGGCTTGTTAGTTGTTTAGTGGTGATGATAGAAAATAAAGAGATAAAGTGTAGTAGCTTGAGAGTGAGGGATGGGTGGGCGGATTTGGTTGAAAGTCTTGTGGTAAAGGAATCACTGGAGAAAAAGAGGTTAAAGATAAAAGAGGGAAATCGATACTAGGATTGAACTCATGGCTTAGGGTTAAAAGCCATAGATTCAAGAAGTATACACCTTCCTCTTGGCAGAGAGATCAGGTAAAGATAGAAGACACTGGTTTCCTTGGTGAAGAAGAAAGTTCAGTCCAACATTTGCCTAACTTCCACATTCTCATTGAAGCAAGGAGCAGCATAATGAATTAAGAGTAGGCATGGAAAGAAGGAATGTAAGTAAAAATGACTGAAAAGTATCTTGAGAGCCCATTTGTGGTTAGAAAACTATAAACAAATACAAATGCAGAATCATGGAATCCTAGTGTGGTGCTGTAGGCTACGCACTGGACTGTTAACCACTATGCTGGCTGTTCAGACCCACCAGTCAGTCACTCCTCGGAAATTCTATACAGGGGCATGATGAGTCAGAACCGAATGAACAGCACTGACAACAACAACACTAAAGAATCATGGTGCTTACTCTGTTTAGTGCAAGAATCTATTTTTGAAAAATGGAGTCTGACACAGAACCTTCTGAATCTAAAAGATAAAGTGCAACGATTTTGTTTGAAAAAGAATGGTGGGCATTAGAGGCAGGCCAGGGTTAACCTTTTTATGGTTAACCCTGATCTACCCTGCAGGACCCTAGAGCGCCAAAGGACATAACATAGACTGATCTAGGCTGCCTGGTGGGAAACGAGTAGGAGTCACAGGAAAGGACAGGGATAGAAAGGAAGAGACAGATGGTGTATGAATACAAAGTGTGCCTTGTTAGCTTCTTTGGGAAACAAAAAGGAGATATTTTAAAATAGTGTAGCACTTGAAATTAATATTGCATCCTATCTTTACACTCTCCTTGTTGTTGTTATTAAGTTCTGTGGAGTCACTTCAGATTCATAGCGACCTTGTATAGGGTTTGGTTTCCAAGGAGCAGCTGGTGAATTTGAACTACCAACTCTGTAGTTCAAACCAACCTTGTGGTCCAGTGCTTATTCTACAGTGCCACTGTGCTCCCATTGGGTATGGATAACTTTTTGACTCTGTGTGTGACTAGGAATGTCTGGGTAAGTGCTGCTTCTATAGTTGGAGTGTGTGTATGTGTGTGTTTGTATGTGTGTGTGTGTGTGAGTGAAATGAGGAGGGTTTCCCAAGGTCCCATTTTCATGATGACTATAAAACGTCACATGGATCCCTGGTGACACTATTGGTTAAGCACTGGGCTGCTCATCACAAGTTTGGAGATGAGGCCGTCTGTTCCTATAAAGATCTACAGTCTCGTTGGAAACCTCAAGACTTTGTCCAGTTGGGTTGCTATGAGTCAGAATTGATTCCATGGACGTGGGTATTAAAAAAAAATGTTTTGTTTTTTTGCAAAACATAACCAGATGTTTCACTAAGTGCAGCCTATCAAGGTGGCTTCTTAAGTTTAAGAAATCAGTTGCAGTAGCCAATTGACTTTCTTAAGTCTAGTGCTAGTTTTGATAAACATTCATAGAGATCTTCAGGGAGGTATTGGCATCTGTTCTTGACCCTTATCCAGAGAACTGCATTTACATTCATACATATGATTACCTCATATGTATAATTTCTCCCTTTTTTCACCCAAAAATGAGGCAATTCTATTTAGCATAGAAAATGTTTGGGGCAGCAAAAAGTTGACTTGCGTTTTATGTTTTATTACTGCCCCTTTGCATTATCTGTTTATTTCCAAATGGTTATTATGTTATTAGCAGTCCCTGAGTATTGCAAAAGGTTAACACGCTTGCTGCTAACTAAAAGGTTGGCAATTCAAGTCCATCCAGGAATGCCTTGGGAGAAAGCCTTGGAATCTGCTTCTGAAAAATCAACCATTAAAAAGCCTATGGAGCCCATTTCTAGTCTGATATACATGGGGTACCATGAGTTAGAATCAACACCATAGCAACTTTGTTTTCTTCTTCTCATCATATAGTTCAAAACTTTTTTCTCTTTCTCTTCTTACAAATGGTAGAAGTTTGTAGGTGTCCTAAAATTCTTTAGGAATCTAGACTTTTAAATGAGAGTAAATGTATGACATTGTAAGTGGTTTTTAATCTCAGTACTAGCCACCATCTCTAATTCTTTATAATCCAGTATCTGGAACTAAAGTGTATCTCACTTCTGGTGTGAAAAGATAAAAAAATGCAAAGACTGAACATGGACTAAGCATAATTTAAGAAAAAGACACGTGTCAAATGGAATCTTTAAGTATATTATCACAGTAGTTCTTAGATGTATTTTAGATAATTACTGCCAATTATCTATTGATTTCAAAAGCTTTAGATTGTGTATTGGAAATAATTTGATTCAATTTCTGTAAACTATACAGTGATATTTTCATTGTATAAAGGTGGAGATTTCATAACACTGGCACCAGTAGTGAGAACAGGAGATAATTTACATAATACTGATTTTCCAATATTCACATAAAAAGCACAGTGTAGCATGTGTTAACAATTCATTTGGGTAAGTACATGGCAATGCATTAGTCAGATCTTGTTTGGCTGTCAGTAAAAGAACTAACTTGAGCAAAGAGGAATTTATTGGCTTGTATGCCTGGGATGACTAGAATGCCAAGAATATTGTCTTCTCTCTTCACTTGGAGTTTTCATCAAACCTGTTGTCAATTCAATTCCAACTCATAGTGTAAAGGGTTTCCAAAACTAAGCCTTTACAAGAGCAGACAACCTCATCTTTTTCCTGCAAAGTTGCTTGTGGATTTGAACCTCTGACTTGTGTATGAATTTGGAAAGCTTAACCCACTATGACACTAGGACATCTCCCTTGAACCATAGTGTACTATTTTTTTCCCCCTTCAAGTCAGAAGTTATGGCTGCGAACAGGTGTTGATTTTGGATTTTGACATCAGAGTAGGAGTTCTCTAACCTTAATTACAGGCGGATAGATCCAGCGATGAGACTGATATGATCTCTTTGGGACGGTGGTGGTGGTTATACGTGCCACAGAGTCGGTTCCAACTTATAGTGACCCTGTATGGGATTTCCAAGGCTGTAAATATTTACAGAAAGCCTCATCTGGCTAAAGTAGAGAAGGAGCATTTCCCACAAAGAGGAGGATCCCAAGACAGGGAGGGATGTTGCATTCATAAAGCAAGTCTATGGAGTCCTGGTGTGGCGCTGCGGGTTAATGCGCTGGACTGCAAGGTCAATTTCAACCACAAGTTTGGCGTTTCAAATTCACTAACCGCTCCTAAGAAACTCTACACAGGTTTGCCATGGGTTGGAACCCACTCGATGGCACTTTCAACCACAACCATGCTCGATTCAACTTTGTTAAACTATTATTTAACATCTTCTGTGTATGAATTTAGGAAGTCTGTAAATTGACTTAATTATTCACATTATAAAATATTTACTATAAAATTCTTTTAGAATGGCCTCAAGGGAGTATTTGTAAATTATTAATCCCAAAGGACAATCCCCTTTTCAAATCTGAGAAATGGAGATGATCTTCCATTCAGGCTGGCTGCTTTATTATTCCTTAACCATCCTAGGATATTACCCTACCTCATGGTCTCTGTGTCAGATGTTTCCTTTTCTTTTTCTCACACTTCACTCCTACAGAGAAAGGACTTGGTATCAGTTCCTATAAAGATTAAACAACAACAACAACAAAACAAAAACTCCACTGCTGTGGAGCCAATTCCTATCCCTGTTGACCCTACATGACAAAACAGAACTGCTTCTTGGGTTTCTGAGACTGGAAATGTTTGCAGGAGCAGACAGACTGCACCACTTTTCTCCCTCAGAGCATTTGGGGAGTTTGAACCTCCAACCTTGCAGTTAGCAGTACCACCAGGCTCTTTCCATAAAGATTGTTGTTAAGTGCTGTTGAGTTGGTTCTGAGGAGCGACTGATGAGTTTGAACCGATGGCCATCCATAAAGTTTAAAGTCTAGGAAATCTTATAGGTTTGTTCAATTCTGTCCTTTAGGGTTTCTCTGAGTCACAATGTATTTGAGGGTACACAGGAAGCATGACTGACTTTCTCACTTGCTTTTCAAGTGGCACTGTAGGATAAGGTCAGTTTGAACAACATGAATAGTAGTTCAAATTCACCATGTGCACCTTGGAAGCCTTAAACTGGATCCCTATAAGTCGGAACCGACTTAATATCATCATTTAACAACAAAAACAAAGACATAAAACTTATATAAGAATATTAAGGAAAATAGGAGGAGGCTTCAAAATGTTCATGGAAAGATTCCCTTATCTTTTAATTCCATTTTGCAATCCCTTCCATGTACTAAGAGTTAACAGTATTTACCTCTATTTACTTTGATATTACATTCCCATGACTCTCACTACCTTCATCTTTCCTTCTTTTTGTTGTATGTTGCCTGCCCTGTCACTCATGTTGGTATGTGTCTACATTCTAGCCCGTGAATAATGTTCCCTCCCCACCACCTATAACCATCATAGATTGTTTCTTTGTTGATTTTTATTTTCAACCAATCATGCATTTTGTTTCATTTCATTGATTACACTCCCCCCTCTCTGTGACAAGTTATCATGCTTCCACCATGTGACTTCCCTTTTACATCTTATCTTTCCCAAATGAACAGAGCAAAAATATTTGATGTACACATACAAAACCACAAATATATATTCACTTAAGTGTCAAAAGGGCACATGTTGCAATGAGGCCTCCTATACCCAGGCATAGTCTTTCTCAGCTCATGGCCTTAGAGTTCTCAGCTGCTCTATCTATCTCTGTGTGCTATTGCCTCCACCACCATCTCTGTTGTCACTGTTTTTCTGGATAGGATCTTATGCTCCACTCATGCTCTTCCTTTTTGATGGTCCGGGGGTTCTCTGTTTCTGAAATGAAAGATTAACTACTTCCTCCTTTTAGTTACACATCTTCTACCATTAGAGTTGATCCTGATAACAATTATACTCACAATTGAACCATAAAATCCTATATTAACATCATCTCCCATCCCCTTTCACCAGAGCCATCTACTCAGTGGGGATTCTACCTTACCCCCCTCATTCTAAAACTAAGCACACTGAAAGCTTATAAGCCAGCCACTTTGTGCCTTTATATCCTCCCATTTTGGTTATCCAATGTCTAAATTGTATGTCCCGAGGCTTTCTACTCCCGTAAAGACTTACACCCTCAGCAACCCTGTACAGGGTCGCTATGGGTCGGAACCGACTCGACGGCACTTAACAACAACAACAACATCAACCCAGTGCAAGTAGTTCTGGTAGCATAGTGCTTACGAATCAGGCTGCTAGCCTCAGGTCAGCAGTTCAAAACAACCAGCTGTTCCATGGGAGAAAGATGAAGCTTTCTGCTCTCGTTAAGATTTACAACTTCAGAAACCCTGTACAGGGTCACTTTGAGTTGGAACCGACTCCGTGGTACATAACAACAACAACAACAACAATCAACTCAGTGCACGGAGGAAACATATTTGATCCTTGATATGAAGAATCATTCCATTTTGGTTGGAATTTTTAGCAACTGCATCCATAAACAAAGGTCCAGTTCTTCAAATTGTAGCAACTGCACTTACAGTATCAAACTTATTTATCTTCATTTGGTTGGGTTCTGGCCGGTTAGCCATTCAAGCTAACCAAGGAATGCTAGAAGAACAGAAGATACTTTTTGAAAGACAGACTAGCAGAAGAAAAGCAGACTATTTAGCTGTTAGAATATCAAGCAAGGTGTTTGCCTTGGAGTCATCAAGGCAAGGAACATCAGCCCATCCGGGAAAATCTGCTTCTAAGTCTGAAACTCTAAGGGAACCCCAAAGCAGTCAAATATGCTTGCACATTAAATGGATATTATCTGCAAGTTTGGGTGTTCTCGCATGCTTCCCCACACTTAAGACCAATTGGTCACTTCACTCCAGCTCTAGTCCCCAGTGGCTAGGTCTGTGCCCATGGGTTCAGGAGTTCACACATCTCCCTAAACTTCAGACCAGCCAGTCCTTCCTCCTTTCCCTCCCATCTTAAGGTAAATGGGTGTCAATGGAACATAGTCAAACTCAGCCCCTGTCTTCATTGCTGCATTTCCCCTCTTCCTTAAATCTATGAGTAGACCAGGGTGATCACCAGCAAGCATACTAGGATTGACTATTTCCAAATAGTCTGGGTTTTAATTTTTTTGCTTTTATCCCTGCTAATCTTTCTTTGAAAAAGTATATATATTTTTTCTAGCCATTCTTTTTAAGTGGGAATGTCCCATCTTAGAAGGTGCTGGGTGGGGCTCAGGATTCCACTTAAGGCCCAGTTTCCACAACGTCTTAACAAGAAGCCT
>NW_006408540.1:2561312-2563130 GCF_000296735.1 Chrysochloris asiatica
TGACTTTTAGTTCTCACCATGTTGATTGGTGCTTTAGTTCATGTTGTTTCCCTGCCCCCTAAATGGTGGATCCCTCCCATCCCTTCCTTAAAAACTGCTAATTTAAAAAAAGTAATATGTGCTTATCATAACAAAATCAGATAATACAGATCCTATTTCAAGTCTACTTTAATTTTTCAGTTTGTTTCACTCCATAACTGCTGTAGACATTTCACACCAAGCAAACCAGAGGCATCATGTGGTTGATTGCAGTAGGATATGATTCTGATCCTCATCCAAAGATTCCATTTTCCTTACTTTACTACTTTGTTTTTTCTCTCCCATATTTACTTGTAAATGTTACTCATATATAGAGTATTCTAAAAACTGTATTAGATGTTGAACTCTTTTGTATTTTTAAGCTTTTCGTTATGGAATATAGAGATTAGGTTTACAGGCTATTGATTCTGATTCATAGAAACGCTATATAGGACAGGGCAGAACTGCCTTGTTGGGTTTTCACATCTGTAATCTTTATGGAAGCCAAATCCAACCTTTCTTCACACACATGTTTCTCCTGTAGAACATCTGGCAGGTTCAAACTACTGACCTTTGGTTAGCAGCTGAGTGTTGAACCATTGTGTCACCAAGCCTCCTTCTTTATAGGCTAGCATTGTTGTATAAGCAAGGCTGCTGTCTTCTATAAATGAAGAGAAAGAAAGGAGAAAAAGGAAGACAAAATTAAACTGTAAATGTAATAGTGAGGCTTGAAAGTACTGCTCAAAATTGTGGAGGGGAATAATTGCTCAATTACCTGGAGGGATTGAAAAACAAATTGCCTAATTTTAAAGAGTAGAACAGCTGGTGTTTTCATACCTCTTTTTTTTCCATCCCCTTTTTGGTGGGTGTCCTATGAAGTTTTGTTGTGGTTTTTCTTTCCACATAAACATAATCAACACAATAAAGAAGATAATGAACCAATGACTAAAAGCATCAGGGTACTTTTTCTGTCTGTTCAGATGTACCAAATAGATCTTTATCCTTCATTGAACCATCAAATAAAGCCTGGCAAATTAGAACATCCATGTTTATTTAATCAGCTCCCTCCACCTCCAACTTTGGTCTGTTTTTAATCTTACAAGTGCAACTTCTTGTTAAGATGAATCAAGCATTTTCCAATTCTTAAAGGTATATTGATGGTAATTAAAAAGAGTCCTGGTCTGGTGCAGGATAATGTGTATACAATATGGTCACATCCGCAAGGTCGGCAGTTCAAACCCATCAGCCACTCCTTGGAACCACTATACAGGGTCGCTATGGCACTTAAACAACAACAACAACAAAAATAACTTTATGAGATGGAGCCACCTACCACGCCTGACCCACCATGGCCAAGAATCCCTGGGACACATTAACAATATTGCACAAAAAGGGCCCCACGACAACCCAGGCCAGCTCTAAGCAGGCCATCTTTGAAGCCCAGAAATGAGAAGATTTGAAAACTTCCAAGAAATGGGCAACTGCTCAGAACAAATAGCATTTGATCTCCTATGGGAGACAGAGGAGCTGTACCATGACAGGCTGACTCTGGAAGTGGGCAGGGTCATCCAGCAGGGCTAACAGAGCAAAGGGCTCACACAGAAGGACCTGGAAGTGAAAATCAATGAGAAACCACAAGTCATCACGTATTATGAAGGTGGACAGTACTTTCAATATTCTTTGCCAACACCGTAATTCAAATGCTTTTTCTTTAGTCTTCCTTATTCATTGCTCAATTTTTACAAGCATATACGGTGACTAAAAATGCTATGGCTTGGGTTGTTGTTGTTAAGTGCCATC
>NW_006408540.1:2563515-2592528 GCF_000296735.1 Chrysochloris asiatica
CAGCCCGATTCGTAACCACTACGCTACCAGAGCAATGGCACCTAACAACAATAAAATGTTTGTGAATCTTTCACCATGTCTTTTTTATATTGATTCGTGATTCTTCCTTGAAATTGGTTATTATTATATTTGTTATAAAATAGTTATTTTCCATCTATAGTTATTAGTTGGAATTCTACTATATTTCTTTCATTCCATTTATCTATTAATGTGTGTTTATATAATAGTATATAAACAAACTGACTTTATATACCTAACTAACACAGCACTGGAGGCACTCACTCATGTATGTCAAGAAATTTGGAAGAAAACTAAAATGACTGGAAGAGATTCCTATTTGTGCCTATTCCAAAGAGAGGTGACCCAACGAAATGCAGAAATAATCGGGCCATATCATTGATCCCATGCAAGTAAAGTTTTACTAAAAGTAATCCAAAATGGCTGTAACCATACGTTGACAGAGAACTTCCAGAGGTTCAAGCTGGATTCAGAAGAGGATGTGGAATGAGGGATATCATTACTGATGTCAGATGGATCTTGGTTGAAAGCAGAGAATACCAGAAAGATGTTCACCTGTGCTTTATTGACTATGCAAAGGCTTTCAGTTTTGTGGATTATGACAAGCTAGCTGTGGATAACATTGTAAAGTATGAGTATTCCGGAATGCTTACTTGTGCTCATGAGGAACCTGTATATAGACCAAGAGGCAATTGTTTGAACAGCAGAAGGAAACACTGAATGGTTTAAAATTAAGAAAGATGTGCAACAGGGTTGTATTCTTTCAACATACTTATTCAATCTGTATGCTGAGCAAATAATCCAAGAAGCTGGGTTATATGAAGAAAAGCTTGGCATCAAGATTGGAGGAAGACTCAATAACAACCTATGAAATAAAAATGATACAACCTTGCTTGCTGAAAGTGAAGAGGACTTAAAATACTTATGATGAAGATCAAAGACAATAGCCTTCAGTATGGGTTGCATCTCAATGTAAAGAATACAAAAATTCTCACCATTTGACCAGTAAACAACATCCATGGAGAAAAGATTGAAGTTGTCAAATACTTCATTTTTCTTGGATCAGCCATCAACACTCATGGAAGCATCCATCAAGAAATCAGACAACATATTGCTTTAGGCAAATCTGTTGTGCAAAACCCCTTTAAAGTGTCAAAGAGCAAAGATGTCAGTTTGAGGACTAAGGTGCAATGGACCCAAGGTTATTTTCAATACCTCATGCGCATATGAAAGTTGGACAGTGAATAAGGAAGGCCAGAGAGGAGTTGATGTATTTGAGGTATGGTGTTGGAGGAGAATATTAAAAGAACAAACAAATCTGTGCTGGAAGATGTATAGCCAGAATGCTCCTTGGAAGCCAGGATAGCCAAACATTTTCTCTCATACTTCGGATATATTATTAGGAGGGACCAGTCACTGGAGAAGGATATCATGTTTGGTAAAGTGGAGGGTCAGAGAAAAAGAGGAAGACCCCACGTACAGGGTTATTATGGGTTGGAATCGACTCGATGGCACTTAACAACAACCGCAGCAGTTGGCTTCAGTGATGGGGTCAGGCATAGCAACGATTGTGAGGTTGGCTCAGGACCAGACAGTGTTTCGTTCTGTTGTGCAGCGGGTCACTATGGGTTGGTACAAGCTTGGTGGCACCTAACAACAACATAAAACAGTATAGAATCATTAAGTATAATTTTATTAAAATAGTTATGATTCTTTACTTTTATTTACATAGATTTGATGAGTGGAAGCCCCTTCAAACCAATTTTTTTTTGTCCTTTTGGCATGCAAACTGTATAGTTTGAGCACTTTTTAAAAAATGTTTCATTGTGAATTATGTGGTAGTTTACATGGGAGAACATTAGCTTTACATTCATCATATCATATATCGTTTCATTGCCATGGTTACAATCCCCTCCATGCATCATCAACTGACCAGTATACCCCGCAAGCCTGCACCTTGGTTGTCAGCACACAACCCCTCTCCCTCTCTGGGTCTAGAGTTCCCAGCTGCTCCATCTCTCCACGTCATCGTCTCTGCCTCCATCTCTCCACGTCACTGTTTCTCTGGGTAGGGTCCTGTACTCGGCTCTTGTCCCTTGATGGTCCCTGGGATCTCCATTGAGCACTTTTTAAAATCTGGCACACCATGTTTCAAGATTATATTGTACTTTCTTACCCTTAGCCCTGTAATCAGTTATTTCTTCAAAGAGCCTTTGTTAACTCTTAATGGAGAATGATACATGATAAGCACTCTACTGCAAGCCACTAGGCACGTGGTTTGAGCGTGTCAGCTTCTCTGCGGGAGAAAGATGAGACTTACTGCTCCTGCAAAGATTTAAAAAGTCTCAGAAACCCTATACCGGGTTGCTATAAGTTGGAAATAACTTGAAGGCACTTAACAATGATAACAACAATAACCTCTGGACACTAGATCTACTAATTCTTATAAATGTCTTTACCTCTAGGCTCCATGAATGTGAGCTCTGGTAGCGTAGTGGTTATGAACCAGGCTGTGAACTGCAAGGTCAGCAGTTTGAAACTACCAGGTGTTCCGCAGAAGAAAGATGAGGCGTTCTGCTCCCGTGTCTCAGAAACCCTGTACAGGGTTGCAATTAGTCAGAACCAACTCCACGGCACACAGCCACCACCCTGAATGAGAAGAAATTTATGCACTGATTTGTATATATGTGTGCACAGGTGTATGATTACATGTGCACATCCCTATACAGAGAAGAAATACTACATTTAGATGCAAACAGCTTCTATATCTATTTCTTTTCTTTTATATTGCCATAGAAATAAACACAAACAATTATTGGTACCTCTAATTAGAGTCTAATTATTCTGGCTTTTCCAATTTTCACTTATTTGTCATTATTAGTTATTTGATATACAGTATAATAAGTTTCACTTGTTTTGGATTAATTTAATTTTAGGAGTATTCTTCTGCTCATCTTGTTTTCAATTTATTTAGTTTTATTCATTTTAAGTTTGTGAGACCTTCCAAAAGTCAGAACTATACAAAAGGGTATACTTTTATGAAATGTCTCTTATCCCTTTCTCTTCTACCATGTTCTTACTTTCTCATCTTTTCTGCCATGTACCCATCTACCTACCATTTGGAGTTATTATCACCAAAATCCACCGTCATCAAGTTGATTCGGATTCATAGCAACTCTATGTTTGTTGTTGTTAAGCACCGTTGAATCTGTTCTGACTCATAGTTATCCTGCATGGGGTCTTTGAGGTTTTAAACCTTTCTAGGAGCGACAGCGTTGTTCTCCTGAGGAATGGCTGGTGGGCTTGAACTACCAACCTTGTTGTTTGCAATCCAGTGCTTATTGTATGGAGCCACTGCACGCCCATAGCAATCCTAGAGGACAGGGTAGAATTTCTCCCTGGGGTTTATGCTGCTGTAAATCTTCTTGGGTGCAGACAATGACATCTGTTTCCTACAGAGCAGCTGGTGGGTTTGAACTGCTAATCTTGTAATTAGCAGTCTAATGTGTAACCCATTATACCACCAGGGCTCCTTTGAATCTTACTAATTCCTAGTTATTCCTTCCTGTCTTTTTGAACAAATAGATGTATATGTATTTTCTTATTTCTCTTTCACAAGTAAAATGTAATACAGTGAAACCTGTGAGAGCTGGAATGGAACCACATTGCCTTGCTTCACATAGTATCTCAAATTTTCTGCCTTGGATAGCATGCGGTCTTATCTTTTTTTTTTTTTTTTTTTGGTAACTTGTTTTAGTGAAAATTATTTGAATTTTCCTTCTCTGAGAAGTTTCTTTCTTATACCAGTTCTGGCATTTGTAGGTTTTACTGTATACTATAGTATATAATCCATTTAAAAGAATATCCTGGGAATCATGCCATGTCTGCATGCTTCATGCTGCTCTAATATGTGGTTCACCATGGTTTATTCAATTACTCTTTTATGTATGGCCATTCAGGTTGTTTTCAGTATTTTGCAATGCTGCAATAAATAACCTATGCATATGTATTTTCTATTATTGAAATTCTCTCCTGAATGCTAGGAGTAGAATTTCTACTTCAAAAAGTAAATCACATATAGTTTTGCTAGATATTGTAAGAGTGTCGTCTATAGATACTTCAATTTGCAAATTTGAGATTTTGAACTTTATTTAAGGAGACTAGTTTTGATTCAATGTAAGTTAATTTCTTTTAAAATTGATGTAAAATTACTTAATAGAAACATTAAAGAAGAACGTTTATTTAAAAAGTATCACACATTGTGATGTAGAAAACAGAAATTTCCACAAATAACATCTCCATACTTCATGTCAGATCTAGCTAGAGCTGAGAATGTTGTTGTTGTTGTTATATGCATGGAGTCGGTTCTGACTCATAGCGACCCTGTACAGGGTTTCCGAGGCTGTAAATCTTTATGGGAGCAGAAAGCCTCATCTTTCTCCTGTGGTGTGGCTGGTAGTTTTGAACTGCTAACCTTGAGGTACCCAGCCTGATTCTACCGGAGCTCCTAGAATAGAAAATTCTTATTTGGTCTTTGAGCTCAATATTCTTGACTCAGTATTTAGAGCCTTAGAAAAATGTTGCTTAGTAGTATTGAAAATTTTGGATAAAAATTAAACTTACAAGAGTGTCCATTGCAGTGTATGTCAATGAATAAGGCTTTACATATATGAGAAGAGCTTCAAAAAGTTTGTGACAGAATACCGTTATATTTTAGTTCCATACTTCCACATACTTTTTTGAGGAATCCTTATACATTCTTAGTGAACAATAAAAGGCATGGGAGTATTAGTTCTATAAAACAGTTGGAAAAGATATGTAGTACTTATTGTTTTATTTCTCTCCTCGGAAACCCTGTTGAGAGTCGTTATGAGTAGGAACTGACTCCATGGTACATAACAACAACATAATAGTTTTAACAACAATTTTTGGGGAGTTGCATAAAAGATAAAGAGACAATAATAGTAGAAACAGTGTTATAGATTGAATGTTGTTTCTGTTAAGTGCAATCCAGTTGGCTCAGACCCATAGTGATGCTATACAGGGTTTCCAAAGAGCAGCTAATGAGCTTGAACTGCCGACTTTGTGGTTCAAACCAACTTTATTTACAGTCCAGCGCATTAACCTACAGTGTCACACTAGGACTCTTATAGATTAAGTGGTGTCCACCAAAATTATGTATCCACTTGACGAGACCATTATCAATGTCAAGTAAATTATCTTCCATTTCGTGATCTGATGTAATCATCCTATATGCTTTAACTTCTGTGATGTTAATGAGGGTGGATTAATAAGCCAGGATGCAATTACATGATTTGATTGTATCTTGACTCAGTCTCTGTGAGATATAAAAGAGATTGATCAAGCAAGCAGACATCAAAAGGACCTAATACTACCAAGTAAAACGAGCCGTCTGTGTTGCATGTCCTTTGAACTCTGTGCTGTGAACCTTCTAGACTCAAAGGAAAATTGATGCTAAGACACTTGGGGATCTCCAGGTGATGCCAATCCCACAGATGTTGGAAAGAGACAAGGATCTTCCCCAAGACTGACTGTGAGAGAAAGCTTTCCATGAAAGCTGGTACCCTGAACTCAACTTCCTGAACTGTGAGAGAATACAGTTGTTTTGTTTTTTTTTTGTAGCCATCCACTTGTGGTATTTCTGTTGCAACAACACTACATAATTAAAACAAGTGGCTCTTGCCAAAGTTAGAAGGATTGTAGTTATTTTAGAAAGAAAATGTGGAAGAAAACACATGTGCTTTCAGTATAATATTTGTAAAAATGTATTTTGTTGTTAAGTGCCGTCAAGTTGGTTTCGACTCATAGTGACCCTCTATAAGGTTACTGATGCTTTAAATCCTCACTGTAGCAGAAAGCTTCATCTTTCTTCCATAGAGGGGTTCGCGGCTTTGAACCATGGACCTTGTGGTTCATAGTCTAGTGCTTCTTGTATGGTGCCACTGCGCTCCCAAAAATGTATTATCATTTCTGTATTAAAAAAAAAGGACAATAAAATTAATATTGAAAATAGAAAGAAACACCTCCCCCCCAAACAAAACAAAACAAAACAAAACAAAAGGCTTTCCATTTACAAGGACGTCCTATTTTTTTCCCCCTTAAAACAAAGGACTAAACTTTATGAAATCCACTTTTTAAAGCATTTCATCATTGGAACATCCGTTTTTACTTAGTAGCCAGTGTGGTCATTTGGAATCCTAAGATGAGCCACCTTTCTTTTCTGCTTAAATCCTTCCAGTGCCTCATCTTTACACTTTATACCAGTAAAAATAAAAGTCAAACTCATCATTTACTGACTTGACTTCATGGGTCCTGCCTCCTACCTGCTTCTATGACTGTTTTCCCTTCTTGGGTAGTGGTATTTCTACCCCCGTGTACATCTCTCTGTTTATGGATCCACTCCCAGCTTATTATCTTCTTAGGATCTTTCTATCAAAATTGCTCTTCTCTTCGGCTGGATGGATCTCTGTGGTCTTGACTGTGTCTGTTGTAACATTCAAGTCTCAGATCAAATATAACCTAATTAGGGAGGTCTTCCTAGGTCACCTGTCTTATATCCCATTTTTTTTTTTGTTATGAAATGTATCACTATCTAAAATTGTCTTTTTTGTTCATATATTTACTTGTGCATCGTCTATCTATATGCTACTAAGATGTATAATCTGGAAAGCAACAGGAATCTATTCTGTCTTTTCCCTTATACCCTTATAACATCACATCACATCACATCACATCACATCACATCACATCACATCACAACACAACACAACACAACACAACACAACACAACACAACATAACATCCCACCCTGCGGATGAGCCTATTTTGGCTCATAGCAACCTTGTAAGAAAGAGTAGAACTGCCTCATAGAGTTTCCAAGGCTGTAAATCTTTACAGAAGCAGAAAGTCACATCTTTTCCCCATGAAGCTGCTGGTGGTTTCACTCACTGACCTTTTAGTTAGCAGCTGAACAGTTAACCATGATGCCACAAGGCCTCTGTTTCTTTTTCTTTTTTTAAATAAATGTTTTATTGTGAATTGTGTGATAGTCCACATGGGAGAATATTAGGTTTACATTCATTCTATCATCTATCGTTTCATTGGCATAGTTACCATCCTGTCCATGCTTCTTCACCCAACCAAAGGGTGTACCCTGTAAGCCGGCCCCCCCCACCCCCCAGTCCTCATCTCCTTTCCATCTCCAGATCCCAGGTCCCCAGCCACACCATCTCTTGACATTGTCTTCCCTGCCTCCATCTCAGGCCTCACTGCTTCTCTGGGTAGGATCCTGCTCTCCGCTTTTCTCCACTGATGGTCCTAGGGTCCTCCGCTCCTAGACTGAAAAGTTAATCACTCTCCTCCTTGCTACAAAATGCCCACCTTTAGATTTCCAACCCTCACAATCAGTCCTGAGAACAATTATTCACTATTGCATCACAAGAGACCCATCTGTATTTCATTTCATCAGCCCTTCCTGGACAGGTTGGGTACTATTCACTGGAGACTCTACCCTCCTCCACACCCTATGGATCTAGGTTCCCTCTTGAAAGCTTGTAAGCCAGTCACTTCTTACCTTTGTATCCCTCCCCCCATTTTGGGTAGCCAATGTCCAAGTTGCCCATCCCTGTCTACCCTTTGTGTGGAGGGGGTGGGAATAGTTCTTGCAGCAGGGATTTGTTTCCTCTTTTGAGCTACTGCATTTATAGGTGTTGTTGTTGTTGTTGTTGTTAAGTGCCGTCGAGTCGGTTCCGACCCATAGCGACCCTGTAACAGGGTTTCCGAGGGTGTAAATCTTTACGGGAGTAGAAAGCCTCATCTTTCTCCCGCGGAGCAGCTGGTAGTTTCAAACCGCTGACCTTAAGGTTCGCAGCCCGATTCGTAACCATAGGTCCTGTTTATTGAATTGCATCAGATGACACTTTTTTCCTCTTCTTTCTTCTTCGGGTTGAGTCCTGTTTATCCAGTCATTGAAGCCAGGTCAAGTGGGTATCATCTGCAAGTGTGGTTGTTCTTGCATCTTTCCACCCTCTTCTTATTGGCTGGCCGCCCCACTCTCCATTCTAGTCCTCTGTGGCAGTGTCATTGACTCTGAGCCCATGAGTCCCCAGGTGTTGCCTCGCTTCTGGCCCACCAGGTCTCCACCCGGGTTCACAGTCATTTGCTGAACTATGTAGGGCTTAGCTCACCACTTCATTGATGTTCTTCAGTCACTTCCCCTTATGGGTGACATGCGTGGTCACCAATCAAAGCATATATTTCCCTTGCATCTTAGTCTTGGAAGAGAATTTGCACTGAGAGGACCTGACCACTTGCCTTGATGTCTCCTGGGCAAGCAACCTGCATGTTCTTGTGGTAACAGTCAGACTGCCCTTATTGTTTTGAAGTCCTCTGTTTCTTGCATCATAATAATCCTTTATTGGATTTATTAATTGAATTCTTTTTAATGGAAATAACTTACATCTACCTCTAGAGGTTTTCTTTTCTACAGATCACAGGGGGTAGGAACACAGAAGGATATCTATATATATCTGTTTTGCTCATGTAATGTGTTTATATATTTACTTTTGTTTATGTATTTACATGTATATCTTTTGTGTTCTTTTCCCCTTTCCCTTGTGATATATATGTTGTTTTTGTTGCCAAGTGCTTGAGTTCTGACTCATTGTGAATCTTACGGAGTTTCCAAAACTGTAAATCTTAATGAGAGCAGAAAGCCTCATCTTTCTCTCTTGGAGTGTCTGGTGGTCTCAAACTGCTAACCTTGTGGTTATCACTCCAATGATCTACCAAGTTTAGTGACTAAAAATGTAGCTTAATAAAATTTATGATATTATACTCTTTGCCTGCTGTCCAGGATTAGGCAAGTAAATATAATAGTGTGGTGCTGTGGGTTAATGTTTGAACTGCAAAATTGGCATTCGAGCTCACCAGCTGCTCCTCGGAAACCCTATACAGGGTTGCTTTATGTCGGAACCAACTTGACAGCACTTAACAACAACAACAACAACAACAACAACAACAACAAAACACTAATATGAATTTTTAGCTCAAATAAGAATTAAACACCTCTCATTAAATAAGGAATCCTGGTATGGTGCTGTAGGATAAGCACTGAACTGCTAACCACAAGGTCAGCAGTTCAAACCCACCGACCATTCCTCAGAATGACTACATAGGGTTGCTATGTATGCAAGGTACTTGGCAGCAGCAACAATTTATTGAATAAAACCTTTTAGCACCTTTTTATAAGCAAAATCTTTTGTGACTTTTTTATGCAGTTCCAAATTGTCAGGTGTTCATTATATTCAGGAATTTGTTCTGCTGAAAACCTTTACCTTTAAGGCTGATTGCACATGAATAAAATTGATTTTTTTTTTAACACAATGACCAATAAGTATTTTTTTTACCTTAACAATTAGAAACCCAATTCTTTGATTTATATGCTATTTGACTTTAAACCTTTAATGATTTTTATGAATTAACAAATTAAACCTTTAGTTATAAGCAAACAAAAAAATTTGATTATGCCAAGCAAGAATTTTTAACAAGCTTCCTACTATTTCTTGCCTTTGTTATAGTAAGTTCACTTCATTAATTCTTAGTAATATTAAACCTAACTCAGAAGTTCTCATAGGTGTTTAAGCTGAATCAGAGTTAGTGATTACAAGTTAGGTACAAGAAGCAGTTCTTTTCTTAGGAAAGAACTGAGATTTATAGATTGGCTTATGAAAGTCCATTAACCATGGTCTTTAACTTGTTATAAGCAGGAGGTTAGGTACAAAAAACTCTCAGAACAGAGTGAAATGGAAAAATTATACCTAGCTTATAAAACTTAAGCTTTAAAAATACCATATAACCTGAAGATAAGAGAACTCAGTTTGTTTTTGCATACATTAATTCTTTGGTATAATTAACCCAGTTGATAATGTGGTCACACAATATTAAGTGGAATATATATTTTTGAAGCTCTTAAGAGCAGAGTTTATTAAAGACATCTTCCATAAATTTCAGATTGTTAAAACTTGGCCACATTCTTTTTGGAATGTGGGTCAAAGTTTACAGAGTACATTGGTTTTCCATTCAACAATCCATATGCATTTGTTTTGTGACATTGATTGCAATTCTACAATAAAATAGTACTTATCCTACTCGCTCTCTGTGTTTATAGTTTTCATTTGGTCTTCTTCCCTAACCCTTCCTTCTTTTGAGCTTTTCCCCTGGGCAAATACTGCCTTTTTGATCTCATATGGTTGATTGTTATAAGGAATGTATACTTCTCTGGTATTATTTGTTGACCTTATTGTTGTTGGTATTATGTGCTGTCGAGTTGTTTCCAACTCATAGTAACCCTGTATACGGTTTCAGAGTAGTGGCTAGTGTTTTTGAACAATTGGCTTTGGTTGGATGAACGTTAAAGCATCTGAGTGAGTTCAGTGCCAGACCTGAAGGGTGTCTAAATGCTATACAGCCCTGGGGTTCTACTAGTCTCTCTCAGAACAGAAAAGCTTAGTCTTTATAAATATTCTGAATTTTATTCTACATTTTCCTCCTATTCTTTTCAGGACCTCCTACTGTGGTCTCTTTGGGAGTGGTCAGCAAGGGGACAAAGGCTGGGATTAATGTGGTCAATTAGCCTTTTGGAACACAGAAAGATTTTAGGCTTTGAATTTGGCTAAAAGAACATCTCAATTCTGGTAAGCAGGTATACGTATTATATCACCAGGGTACAGTATTCAGCTTTTGAATCAGCTCTTCTTAAATACATAAAATATTTTAAACATGCAAGTGGCTTATTTAAGGCAATGGGCTGATACAGAAAATATTCTAAGTATGCAAGTGGCTCATTGAAGTCAATGAATGGGCTGATGCAGAAAAGCTTTCTTATGAATAACAGGTAGGTCAGTGGTGATTAGGTAGTGCTAATAAAAGAAATGTAGTGTGTTGAGTTTCTTTTGTTATGATTTTGAGTTAATCTCTAAATGTCTAATTATTATTGAATGAAATGCGTTTTTAATAGAGTTAATTTCAAAACTGATAATGGATGGGAAAGGAGGAGTTTTCTGTATTTTAACTTTTTTTTTTTTTTTTTATAAAATGTACTTGGTACTTTAAAAATTTTAATTTGCTGTTTTTAGTGTGTATTGATAACATTTCCCACAATTACTGACATAATTTTTATGATATCAGTTGTTCTTAAGTGCTGTTCAGTTGGTTCTCTTAGTGACACCCTATAGGATTTTCAAGGAGCAGCTGATGGGTTTGTACTGATAACCTTACAATTAGCAGTCTAGTCCTTATCTGACAGTATAACACTAGGACTGGGACTTATTAAATGCTTATTCAAAAAATATATTAGAAGTGACTAGAGGAACTCCTTGATCAACTTTTTTTTTTTCTTTTTTATCAACTTTTGGTGGCAAATACACCTTTCTTCAGTAATTTTCAACTCTCATTTCTTCTACTATGAGTTTGCATAAAATCTTCTGTGAATAACAGATTTAATTGGCACTGGAGAACTGCTGGGATTGTAAATGCTCTGAAAACGAATAATTCATACTTCAGTGACATTTTAGTGTTTCTGTTGATCAGTGACATTAGAGATGCTGGAAATCATTTGAAAAATGCAAGGACATTTTCACAGTATATTTTAATAGTGAAATACATGAAAGTAATTTAGATTATAATTACCCCCTTGGCAGCAATTGTGCTTAATCTTGTTTTGTACAATGCTGACTTTGCTGTTTTCTTCGACTATTGTTATTATCAATGCAAATTATTTCTTTAAATAGTCTCATCTTACTCTCATATTATCTTATTTTTTACAAGTGTCATAACCTGACTAGGTACCAGAGATTCAGGAATTACAGTGCTAAAGAGAAAGTCAGATAGTTTATGGTTACTGACTTAAACTCAGCTATTATACACATAGACACAGACACTCAAGCAAGAGTATAGACATATTCTCAGATCACTAGGAGGACTTGGACTTTTTTTCCATATGGAATTTTGTTTATGGGGTTTTCCTATTTTCTACAATGTTATGGAGAAAGTTCTAATGATCAATAACTAACTTCACATAGAAAAACAACACGAAGAAAAAAACGCTATTATTACTGTTCTCCAGTATTTTAATCTTTAGGAGGCTATGTATTTTAGGCTGTCATTTAAAAATTGCCAGTTTCAGTTAATGGAGTTAAGTGTGATTAAAAAGCTATTTACTGCAGTTGAGAATACTGTATGGAAAATTTTGGTATAGGCCAAGTTTCGGAAAGATAAGATATTGTATTTATTGTTGTTAAATGCCCTCAAGATGGTTCTGACTCACAGCAACCTTGTATAGGATTTCCTAGGAGTGGCTGGTAGCTTTGAACTACCATCTTTACAGTTAGCAATAGTCCAGTGCTTTTCTTATATTGATCTGGATGATTGTTTCCAGCGATTGGAGTAGTGTTTAAGAATATAACTTGAGAGTCCTGTTTGATGTGTCTAGGCAAATTTTACTTAAAGCAAACTGTCTTGCTTTAGGTACTCTTGTGGTGGTGGTGGTGTTGGTTCTGACTCATAGTGACCCTGCATAGGGTTTCTCATGCTCTTAGTCATCACAGAAGCAGAAAGCCTCATCTTTTCCCTGCAGAATGGCTGGTAGTTTTGAACTGCTGACCTTGATGTTAGCAGCCCGACTGATAACCACTATGCTACCAGAACTCCGCATTAGGTTCTTTACTGGACGTAAAAGTTCATCTTCATACATTGTGGCATTATTGCTAGGCCTTCTTCCTCTTCCTGTAGAGTACATTGGTTTTATAGATTTAGTTTCCTACTCTTATTAATTTTAAAATCAGACCATAATTATATGTTGGATTTTTCATGGTTGTATAAAAATCATTTAGTATTTGAAAAATGAAGGTTCTTTAGTACTTTCCACTGGTAACTGGAAATATGTTGTATTTTTACTTTTTCATAAGAATGACATTCTAAATTAGTTTGCAAAGAAATAAATGGGATAGAGTAGTGAAGAAACATACGTTGAATATGTCTTATGCTCAAACTGAGATGAAATGCAGGAATTAGGCAGGTACCGAAAAATAGTGTCCTTAGAGAGTTCAAAGGAAATGGGTACTATTACCTGTAATAGTTATATAATAAAAGAAAAAATGTTTGGTTGTAGAGACATAAAAATGGTAAAGGAAATAAGTATGTGACAGTGTATCTTACCTTTATACCTTAGAATACAGTTAACGGAATATGACAAGAGCTATGTATAAACTTTCTATCTTGCATTTGATATTTTAGAATAAAATGTAATAAAGGATTAAAAAGATTGGAAAATTATGTTGGATAAATATCCTTCTAATTTTTGTAATGTCAGGCATACATTCTTATCTTGCTAATGTGTTTTGATATCACAGGGGATAAAGCTTTCTGAGTATTTTCATTTTTATGGCTAATGGACTCAGAAAGATGCAGATTTATCCTTCTCTCTCCCCCTTCTTCCCACTTCCTTTGAAGTTATGCAAAAATGAGAGAAACACAGAAGAGTTAGGCTTAAAAGGAATATTTCTGATTATACAGGTAATATATCTTCTCCCCTTAATTTCCTTTCTTTCATACCCGTGTTTTGATAGTAATATAATAGAAGATAATAATATTTTAAAAAACATACTTGTGTTTTGATAGTGATATAATTAAAAAGGGGAAATTGTACTGAAAACTAATCTACTAATTATATGGTCTGTTTCCTATTTGTTTTATTCCTTTTCAAGTAAGCATTTGGCCTTTCTTTCTTTGTGATTTATTTAACCTTATTCATCCATTGAAAGCTAGGCATTTAAAAGGAGCTGGTAATATGGTAAGGCAACTTAGTGGCACAGTGGGTTAAGTGTTGTGCTGCTAACTGCAAGATTGACAATTAAACCCACCAGCTGTTCTGTGAAAGAAAGATGAGGCTACTTATTCCCGTAAAGATTTTCAGTCTTGACCATAATACTACCCTGTAGTATCAGTGTGAATCAGAATTGACTCAGTGGCAGTGGGTGATACAGTGAGGAGCCAAGCAGGAACCTACATTGCCCTAGGAAGACTTATTGTATTTGAGAAAATGACTGTTAAAAAGTTGTTGGGATGTACTGACAGACTCCTCCCTATTCCCAGAAATTTGTCCACCTAGATCATGCTTCCATCAATTCATGGTGGCTTGTTCTTTGCCAGTTCCTTCAATGCACCTTGGATTTCTTCTTTCAGTATCATTGGCTCTTGATCCCATCCTACCTCTTGAAATTGTTGAACATTAACCATTTCCTTTTGGTATAGTGATTCTGTGTATTCCTTCCATCTTCTTTTGATGCTTTCTGCATCATTCAATAATTTGCCCAGGGAATCCTTCAATAACGAAGGTCAATGCTTGATTTTTTTCTTCAATTCCCCTAGCTTGAGAAATGCTGAGCATGTTCTTCCCTTAAGGTTTTCTGACTCCAGATCTTTGCACATTTTATTGTAATATTTGACTTTGTCTTCTCGAGGTGACCTTTGAAATTTTCTGTTCAGCTCTGTACCTACTCATTTCTTCTATTTACTTTAGCATCTCTGTCCTGGAGAGCAAGTTTCAGTGTCTCTTTTGACGTCCATTTTGACCTTTTCCTTCTTTCTTGTCTTCTTAATGAATTTTTTATTTCTTCCTGCATGATGTTCTTGATGTCATTCCACAACTCTACTGGTCTTTGGTCTTTAGTGTTTAATGTATCAAATCTGTTGTTCAGATGATCTGTAAATTCAGGTGATATATATTCAAGGTCATATTTTGGCTCACATGGACTTGTTTCATTTTCTTCAGCTTCAGTTTGAATTTGCATATGAGTAATTGATGGTCTGTTCCACAATCTGCCCTTGGCCATGTTTTGACTGATGATATGGAGCTTTTCCATTGTCTCATTCCACAGATGTAGTCAATTTGATTTCTGTGTGTTCCATCTGGTGAGATCCACGTGTATGCTCATTTCTTATGCTGTCTAAAGAAGGGATTTGAAATGAACAAATCATTGATTTTGCAGAATTCTGTCATGTGTTCTTCAGCATCATTTCTATCACCAAGGTCATATTTTCCAACTTTTGCATTCCAATCACCATGTTTGCTTGTTTGATCAATTTCAGATTGAATAAGTTAGTAGAACTCTTCTGTTTCATCCTCACTGGCTTTAGTGGTTGGTTGTAAATTTGAATAATAGTGGTATTAACTGGTCTTCCCTATCGGGTCATGGATATTATCCTATCACAAACAGTGTTGTAACTCATGACTGATCTGGATATGTTCTTTTCGACAATGAATGCAACACCATTCCTCTTCAATTTGTCATTCCTGGCATAGCATACCATGTGGTTGTCAGATTCATAATGGCCAGTAGCAGTTCATATCAGCTCATTAATGCCTAAGATATTGATGTTTATGTGTTCCATTTAATTTATGACATTTTCAAATTTTTCTAGATTCATACTTCATACGTTCCATGTTCCGATTATTAATGATGTTTACAGCTGTTTCTCTTTATGTTGAGTTGTGCCCATCAGCAAATGAAGGTCCCACGGGCTTTACTCTATTACCGTCATTACGGTCAACTCTACCTTGAGGAGGCAGCTCTTCCCCAATACATTTTGAGTGCCTTCCAATTGGAGGAGTTCATTTTCCGGCACGATATCGGACAGTGTTTCCCTGCTATTTATAAGGTTTTCAGTGACTTAAGTATTCGGATGTAGTTTGTCACTCCTTCTTCCTAGTCTGTCTTTGTCTGGAAGCTCATCTGAAACCTGTCCACCATGGGTGACCCTGCTGGTATTTAAAATACCCGTGACATAGCTTTAGAATCACAGCAACTTAAAAGCCACCCCAGTATGACAAACTGACAGATGATTGGTGGAAAGAAACTACCATACTGCTTTTAAAAGTAGCTGTAACACTGTGTAGGAGAGTAGCAACTGCTTTCTATACGTACCATTCTAGATAGTTTTATACCATTTGTCATTTAAATTTGCATTTCCTTGATGACAGATGCTCTTGAACATCATTTCATTTGATTACTGACCATTCTTACGTTTTTGTCCATTTTTAAAATGGGTAGGTTGCCTTATTACCATTGAGTTGTAGGATTTCTGTAAGTATTCCGAATTTAACTGTTTTCTATATACTATATAAGTATATTCTAAGTATATACTAAGCATATTCTATATACTTATTGTTGGTGGAGTCCTGGTGTGGTGCTATAGGAGCAACACTGAACTGCAAGGTCATTTTAAACTGCAAGGACAGCGGTTCAAATCACCAGCCGCTCCTTGGAGACCCTGTACAGGGTTGCTATGAGTCAGAACTGACTCAATGACACTCAACAATAACTACAAGAAATGAGCACTAGTGTGGTGCTCAAGGATAAGCACTTGACTGCTAACTGCAAAAGCTAGCAGTTCAAACCCACCTGCCGCTCTTCAGGACCCATATACAGGGTCACTATGTGTCGGAACTACTGTGATGGTTCTGACAACAATGATGTAGGGCTTACTCATGCAGGAAATAATCCATTTATTCAATTGTGGTTTACTTTGATCCTACCAAAATTATAATTAGTTCAATAATAAAGTTAAAAGTGCTACAAGAGATTATGTCATTGAATTTCCACTGGTATATGTTTGGATGAAAATGTTAATGGGTCTGACAGTATATACGGGATACTTGAAAATTTATGATAGCAAGGAGTTGTAAGCAGTATATATATGCTCAAGGGTAGGTGAATAGTTAGGTGTAAGTAATGATAGGTCAGGTACTCTGTAGGCAGGAAAATGTAATATTCTTTAAGACTTATGTGTATTTTCTGTGTTCATGAATATTGCTTATTGATAAAAGTAATAAAAAGTGAAATATTTCATATATTTCTGTGAGTAAAATATATATACATTTAAGTATGAACATATAGAATACTTGGAAGCACAGTCTGAAAACCACAAGGTCAGTAGTTCGTGCCCACCAGCTGCTCTGTGGGGGACAGATGAGTGTTTCTGCTAAAACACAAGGATGCACAGCCTTGCAAACTCTATACAGAGTCACTATGAGTCTGCTGGAAGGCACTTAACAACAACATAAAGAGTACTATGGAATCCCAGTGTGGTGCTGTAGCATGGGTACTCAACCGCAAGGTCAGTTTGAACTGAAAATTGGAACTGACTCAAAGGCACTTAATAACAACAATGTACATATCTAGGAACTCTTGTGGCACTGTGGGATAAGCACTGGGCTGCTAGCTGCAAGGAGAAAGATGCTCTGCTCTGTGGGAGAAAGATGAAGCTCTCTGCTCCCATAAAGATTTGCAACCCTGGAAAACTTATACAGGGTCACTCTGAGTTGGATTCAACTTTATGGCAGTGGTTTCTTTTTTATTTTGTAAATATCTGTGTGAGAAAAAAAAAAAATCCAAACAGAATTATCACGTAAATGGTGGTCATTCTGCAATGCTTGTTTCTTTTTTTTTCTCCTGTTGCTCTTTGATGCACTCATAATTTTCTGTGCTGAAGAAGAAATACATACTTCGGTAATTTGAAGGGGAAAAAAAAAAGAACACTGATAAATGTCATGTCAGTGCAAGTTGAATATATTCTCTTTTTAATTATACCTAACAATCAATGATATAAAAATTAGATGTTCATTTTCACTGCTCTTACCATTTCCCCTTTCAACTTTATTTTCTTTATCATTTTAAATTCTCTTTTGAGATTCTGGCAGTGATTTTTTCTTTAGTAAATTACCACTTTGCTATTGATGTGAATGAAAATAGCCTGCCTTCTCAGTGCTAATTTGTTTTGCATTATTGGAAATGTTTTCTTCAACTACATTATATAGCAAATTAATAAAAATCAAAAGAAATGGGAAAAAAATACTCCTAATTTTCTGCTATCCCAGCTAATCTGCCTTTGTTTATACATACCCATTTCCTTTCTTTGCCCTTAAATGTGTAATTTGTAATTTAAATAGATGTAATTTTGGATTTTCTCTTCATTGTTAGTTCAATATCCTCATCATTTTCCATTTGTACTAATTCTATACCTTTTCAACAGGTTGCTGCTTCTGAATGCTGAATAAAAGTCCTCATTTCTTTTAGTGGTCTGTAAAGCACACAGTCCCCTTCTTCCCAACACTGTATTCCAGATATTTGTCTCGTTTGTTCCCTCACCTCCTCAGACCTTTATTCAAACACTCAAATTTGAGGTTTTTAAAATTCTTCTCTGAGGCTTTCTTTCTTTGGTGGTGGGTGGTAGTGTGCCATGGAGTCGGTTCCTACTCATAGTGACCCTGTAGAGGGTTTCCAAGGCTGTAAAGCTATATGGGAGCAGAACGCCTCATCTTTCTCCTGTGGAATGGCTAGTGGTTTTGAACTGCTGACCATGAGGTTAGCAGCCTGACTTGTAACCACTATGCTACCAGAGTTCATCTTACACACCTTGCTTCTTACTCCCCTTCTCTGTTTTAATTTTCTCTATAGCACTTCTCACGAGCTATATTACAGTAGAAAGCAGAAGCTTTCTGCTTCTGTGAAGATTTACCCTCAGAAACCTGATACAGGGGAACTATGAGTTGGAACGGACTCACGGCACATAATCAGCACTTCCACCATAGTACTTCTTGGACCTTAGTGTGGCACTGTAGGTTAAGCACTGGACTGCTGACTGGAAGGTGGGCTGTTTAAACCTATCAGCTGTTTTCAGAAACCCTATACATGGTTACTGTGAGTTGGAACTGATTCTAAGTCACACAACTACAATATAGCACTTCTTACTGTCTACAATGAAATCTGTTTTACTTATTTATAGAATAAAGCCTCATGTGGTAAGGGACTTTTATCTCTTATCCACTACTCTATGTAGTGATTGCCACTTGATTTTGTTGTTGTTAAATGCTGTCTAGTTGGTTCCAACTCATAGTGACCCTGTATAGGATTTCCAAGGAGCAGCTGCTGGGTTTGAACTGCTGATGTTGTGATTCACAATCCAGTGCTGATCCTATAACGCCATACCAGGAGTCCTTGTCATGTGACAGCCACTTAACATTTGTTATTCTAGTCTTCGTTTCAAGGAGCCCTGGTAGTGTAGTGTGGTGGTTATGTGTTGGCCAGCAGTATGGCTCCCTTTAAGATTTATAGCCTCGGAAACCCTATACAGGGTTGCTATCAGTAAAAACCTACTCAATAGCGCACTACCACCATCACTAATCTACATTTCACACTGCTGCCACATAAAAGCAACCTATAGAGCAATATATATATCATATAATGTTTTTATGTTGTTGTTTAGTGCCGTCCAATCAGTTTCGACCCATAGCGACGCTGTGGTTTCTGAGGAGAGGCTGTGGTGAGCTCAAACCGCTGACCTTGTGGATTAAACCGACTTTGCAGTCCAGTACATTAACCTATAGCACTATACTAGGACTCCATATTTTTATATTGTTGTTGTTATGTCCTTTGGGTTTATTCCGACCCATAGCGACCCTGTATAGGGTTTCTGAGGAGCAGCTGGTGAGCTTGAATCACCGACCCTGCAGTTCAAACCACTTTGCAGTCTGATGCATTAACCCACAGCACCACACCAGGACTCCCTCATATTTTTATAAGTATATGTATTTAAGAATGAACATTATATAGAATATTATAACATATATGTGTGTGACAAATACTTTAAACAGAAATGTCAAGTTAATGGTAGTCATTTTCAGGTACTTCCCCCACCCCCATTCCTTTTCTTTTTTATCCTCCCAAAATTCCTGTGAGAAAAACTCAATAAATACATAGATGTTTTCTATCTCTCTATCCGTTGGCATTTATGCATGCTTTGTGCCATTCCCAAAGTACCCCAAACACACTTAAAGTGCTTTTACATGCTGTCTTTAGTTGTTCATTTTGTGTGTGTATGTACATTATATTTTGGTCTGTAACATACTCCTTTCTGAATCTTTGTCTCTGACTCATCTTTCACGCCTTGTTGAGGTTTCCCTGATCTGCTCGGACGAGTGTGGTTTTCTACATTGGGTTTCCCGCTCAACTTTATTATAGGAATTAGAATGCACTGATAATTATTATGTCCTTGCTTGTATCTCTCCTGCCACATTGAGTTTTGTTAATCCCTGTGTCCACTGTGTCTAGGACTAGGTTCTTAATATTCGTTGAATGAATTGATGAATTATAGCTTTTTCTATGTTGTTTAGAATGCTAATTTTATTAGAGTAGCTCTTGTATAAAATTCTGATTCTTAGTTTGTCGATGCCTAAGATATATTATTATATTTTGTTGTTGTTGTTATTGTTAAGTGCCGTCGAGTCGCTCCCGACCCCAAGCGACCCCATATAGGGAGCAGCTGGTGAGCTTGAACAGCAGTTCAAATGGCTTTGCAGTCTGGCACCTTAACCCACAGCGTCACACCATTTATTTAATTGGTCTCCATGTTATTTTGGATTTGCAGAAGCAATTGTTTTAATTTTCAGATTTTTTGATGTTACGTTGCAACCTTTTTTGGTTAGTATGGATTATAAATTGATAGATTTATAGGCAGAAGTAAAGAAATCATCCTCCCCAAATAGTATATTTTTAGTAATTATATATAGCTTTAAAAATGAAAGGTGAGATTAATATAACTGCTATTATTTTGATGGATTATCTTGACTTTTCGTAAAGTAATAAAAATGTTTTGACTTATTTTATAGGGAAGTCTTAAGAGGAGGCGACAGATCTTACCTCAAGAATTCATCCATGAACTGAAAATGGGATCTGCAGATGAAAGACTTGTCACATGCTTAGAGTCCCTCCGTGTGTCTTTGACCAGTAACCCTGTCAGGTAATTCACATATCCCAACACCATCAGGACATGTTTCTGAATTTAACAGATGTCATTTATCTGTCATTATAATTTAATACTTCCTTCATGCCACCTTTAAATAAATGCAAGTGTAACTCACAAACTTCTCAAGGTAAAAATTGATTAAATGATATTTATATGCATGAAGAAATAAAGTCTCAGTGTAGTTTTTAAAACATGTATTATTTTTATAAAAACTTTTTATGAAGAATTGGGTGAAGGTTTGTAGAGCAGATCGATATGACAATCAACAAATTATATATACTTTGCTTCAATTGCATTGATTGCAAGTCTCTCCATGTGCCCTCAGTTAACAGTGTTTACCTCCAATCACTTTAACTCGTGGCATTCCTCCCTGTGTCTTCCACTTCTTTTATCGCTCCCCTGCCAACCTCCCTCTTGTTGAATATATCCTGTCCTGTGGTTATCAGTCCAGTGTTTATCCTACAGTGCCACACCAATAGGCAAAAATTCTACGACTTTTGGATTTTGGTATCATGGTAGAGCCTGAATTCTCTTGGGAGAATGTGTGCCGTGATAAGAGAGCTTAGGGTAAGCAGTAAGAGGATTTTAGGAAGAAATGACTATAATCCAACTATAATCATTTATCGTTGTATTAACATTGGAACTATAAGAGATTAAGGTAGATCAGTTTTGACTTCTTAATGAACAATAAAGGAGCTCTGGTAGCGTAGTGGTTACGAATCGGGCTGCAAAGTTTAAGGTCAGCAATTCAAAACTACCAGCTGTTCCACGGGAGAAAGATGAGGCTTTCTGCTCTTGTCAAGATTTACAGTCTCATAAACCCTATGCACTTAACAACAACAACAACAAAACCCTATGCAGGGTCGCTATGAGTAGAAATTGACTCCACGGCACATAACAACAACAATGAACAATAAATGTTTATGCATAATAATATATTTAAAGATATATGTATATATATTCTGAGAGGTAGAATGACATACTATAATTGATGGCTGTTATTGTTGTTGTTGTTAAGTTCCGCCATCTTATAGTGATCCTGTCTAGGGTTTCCAAGGAGCGAGTAGTGAGTTTGAATTGATGACCTTGTGATTCAAACTGGTCTTGGGTTCCAGTGCATCATCCTGCAGTGCCGCACGAGGACTCCAGTTAATAGTTTGTTGTTGTTAATTGCTGTCTAGTTGGTCTAACCCATAGCGGCCCTATTTAGGGTTTCCAAGGAGTGGCTGGTGAGCTTGAACCAACAACCTTGCAGTCCAAACTGACTTTGCAGTCTAGCGCATTAGCCCATAGCACCACACCAGGACTCCAGTGGTTAGTGACCTGTAAAATTGTGTCTTTGATAACTCTTCACACTAATAATTTTGGGGAATGTTTTCAAAATTTGTCTATAGTATGAAAAAGATTTTTAAAAAAAAAAAAAGATTCCTATTTACTGAGGCGTGAAAATGAAGCACATTTAATAAAGAATGTGAGGAGGAAAGAAGGGGTCCATAGTAATTTTAATTTTGCCAACAACAACCAGACACAGTGCTTATTTGCCAGTTATACCTGAAGAGCTTTGGTTTGTAATTTAATGTGTATCTGTAAAATATATTTAGTCATTACTTGCAAGTTTCCAGGTACTGTCTTAGCCCTGATGGGTTAGGCATTGGGCCGTTAACCACAAAGTCAATAGTTCAAACCCGTCAACGGCTCCACAGGAGAAAGATGAGACTGTCCACTCCAGTAAAGATTTATAGTCTCAGAAAACCTACTGAGCAGTTCTACTACTGTCTGTAAGGTTGCTATGAGTCAGAATCGGATTGATGTGTGTTTGATCTTTAAGTTTGAATCTTAGATATCTGGCTTGAGTAAACAGTGAAACAGATCCAGGCCCTGTTTCTGTGGAGTTTAAATGTTGGATATGTATATTTTGGGATGGAATGCATAGACAGCTCACAATCATTTCTCAGTTTATCTGGCAGCCACAGGCCACTGAAAAGATCATTTATTGATTTTCAAACTAGTTAGAAGTAGTTCCCCTTTGTACCTTTTCTTTTTCATGTTTCCAGTAGATGAATATGATTGCAAAAGAAAACAAAATGTTAGGATTTTGTATTACGCATGAGAGTCCTGGTGTGGCGCTGTAGGATAAGCACTGGAGTACTGTTCATAAGGTTGGTGATTCAAACTCACCAATAGCTCCTTGGAAACCCTATGCAAAATTGTTACGAGTCGAAACTGACTCAATAGCACATAACAGATGTTAAAGTATGAATGTAATCATTTTTCATTGAATTTCAATTATTTATTGTGATGTTACATAATAACATTGGGAAATTATACCATAGATCTCCTTCATTTGTAAGAAAGAAAATGAGCATTGTTGTTGTTAAGTGCCATTCAGTTGGTTCTGACTCATAGTGACCCTGTATAGGGTTTCCAAGGAGTGACTGATGAGTTTGAACTGCTGACCTTGTTGTTCAAACTGATCTTGCATCTAGTGCATTAACCCACAGCTTCACACCAGGACTCCTTTAATACTGTGACATATTGAGAATATACAAAACAAAGCATACACAAATTCAACAGTTTCTTTCTACATGTGCAATTTGGTGACACTGATTATGTTCTTTAATTTGTGGACCCATTCTCAGCCACCCTTTACGAGTTAGTTCTCTTTCATTAACATAATAAACTCAGTCTCCTAAGGTTCTGCTCATCTTTAGCGTGGCTGTTGTCAATTTGATGCCAAATATAAGAGGTCTTTAAAAAGCTCATGGAAAATTGCAGATTGTGGACAAACTTTGCAAGCATTTCGTTTTTTCTTTATGTACCAAAATAAAGTTGTGTTAACTTGTTATAACATGTCTGAACAGGATCTAGTTTTAGGTACTAAGAAGGATACGGCATTAGTGTGAAAAGAGCCCTTTTCAGAGCAACATGAATTCTGCTAAAACTGAAACAAGAGCAAACATAAATTTATGCTTAAGCTTACATGGAAAAATCATCATTGGCTTGCTGAAAGTTTATGGTGATAGTAACCCAAATAAACCAGCAGTTTAGACATGAATAACTTGTGAGAAAGGATAAGACGATGTTGAAGATGAAGCCTTCAGTGATAGAACATCTGCATCAATTTGCAAGGAAACATTTAATCTTGTTCTTGTCTGGTTTAAAGAGGATTGGTGATGAACAGTGAAAACAATAGTCAAAACATAGATATCTCAATTGGTTCAGCTTACATAATTCGGACTGAAAACGAAAGTTAAAGAAACATTCTGTTTGATAGGTGTCCAAACTTGCACTCAGAGCAGCTGTAGAAAACAGCAGAACTTTCAATGGAAACTTTAAACAAGTGGGATCAAGATCCTGAAGTATTTCTCCAAAGAATTATAACAGGAAATGAAACATGGCTTGACTAGTACGATCTTGAAGTTCAATCAAACAATGGCTACTAAAAGGCATGAGTGATGCAATCAAAGCAAAAGCATCAAGGGCAAAGTTCACGGCAACAGTTTTTTGGGATACTCATGACATTTGCTTATTGACTCTTTCAAGGGCCAGAGAACGATAACATCTGCTTATGATGAGAATGATTTGAGACAGTGAGCCAAAGCATTAGCAGAAAAAAACCTGAGTTTCAATGGGCAGTCACCAGGCATCCGCCTTATAGTCCTGATTTGGTTCCTTTTGACTTCTTTTTGTTTCCTAATCCTAATTAAAAAAAAATATATATTTAAAGGACACCCATTTTTCTTCAAAAAATACTGTAAAAAGACTGTATTCATATGGTTCAATTTTTGGGACCCGCTCAGATCTTTAGGGATGGACTAAACGGCTGATGTTGTTGTTGTTAAGTGCCATCGAGTCGGTTTCGACCCATAGCGACTCTGTACAGGGTTTCCGAGGGTGTAAATCTTTACAGGAGTAGAAAACCTGATCTTTCTCCCGCGGAGCAGCTGGTAGTTTCGAACCACTGACCTTAAGGTTCGCAGCCTGATTCGTAACCACTACGCTACCAGAGCTCCTTCTGGTAGGGCTGATGCTACTTATAAAAAAGTGTCTTGGCCTTGATGCAGCTATAGTGAGAAATAAAGTATGTATTTTTTATTTTTATCTTTTCATTCCATTTTCCATGAACTTTTTGAAGTCCCTTTATAGGCAGTTCTTTAAACCATAATGGTCAAGCCTCTGTGCTTTCCCCCTTTTTATCAGGATTCTCCTATGAAATCTTTGATCCTGATGTTCAGTAATGGTAGGTGGGCACCATCCAGTTCTGGTCTCATGATAAAGGTGAAAGTTATTCATGGAGCCAGTTATTCACACATACCACATCCTTCTTCTTCTGTTTTTCCAGACAAAAAGAGACCAATTGTTGGACCTTAGATGTGTATTTATAAGCTTTTATAATCCCAGGCTCTATACAATCAGCTATTTGGTAGAATAGAAGCATTAAGCATGTTATTAGGTCAATTAACTGGAATGTCCCATGAAAACATGGCATTAAACCTCCAAAGGGGAGAAGCAAACACCAACCATAAGCAATCACAGCAGCTATTTTTTGGTTTGTAATAGTGGTTGTAAATAGATGTATCACACAACTTTTGTCAGTTCATTGTTTTATAGGTACACAAATTATTGACAGCAATTATAGTTAGTAATTAACTGTGCAACCTTCCCTTTGATTGGTGTAATTCCCCTTCACTGTTATCCCTGCCACTGGTAACCACTAAATAAAGTTTGGTCTCTATATTTTCCTTTCTTGTCACTTTTATATGCGGTCTTACAGTATTTGTCCTTTTGTGATTGGCTTATTTTGCTCAGCATAGTGTCTTTAAGCTCCATCTATGCTGTATCATATATTAAGACATTATTTCTTTTACTGGCTGAAAAGTATTTCATGTATATATGATGGACCTCAAAATATACTTCTTTAAAATCATGTTGCTTAGTGCCATCGAGTCAGTTCTGACACATCATGACCCTGAGTAGGGTTTTTGAGGAGTATCAGTGGGTTTGAACCACTGAACTTGCTGTTACCAGTCAAATGCTTAATCTATAGTGCCACAACAGGACTACTACAAAATCATAGAAACCTTTATTAAATGAAAACATAAAAATGTGAAACGATTGTTCTGAACATATCTATCTAGGTTTATACACTTCTGAACGTCTCTTTAACCGTTCCCTGAATAATTCTTCACTTTTTATTTTACCACATCAAATGATCAGTTTTGGCATTTTTGAGGGACTCAGATTGTGTTCCTCTTAAATGTTATTTGATGTTTGTAAGCAAAAAGAAGTCTGAAGAGCCAGGAGCCAGGATCCAGAATGTAGAGAGGATGAGGAAGGTTTTCTGATGAAATTCTTGTACCTTTGAAAAATAAGCAGGTATATTGTTCTGAAGGAAAAAAAAAATCTATCAAGAATACCCTTTGGGAATCTGAAAACATGGTTACCATAAGTTTCTGAACCGACCTCTTTGACTTGAATTTTGGTTGGCTGAGCAGATCCCCTCAAAAGCCACTGTTCTCATTGGACATTTTTTTGTTAATCACTATAGCGATACTTAATAGGCCCTGGTGGTGGTGTACAGTAAGCACTGGACTGCTAACTTTAGCTTGGTAGTTCAAACTCACCAGCTGCTCTGTTGAAGAGAGAAGAGACTTTGTGCACCTATAAAGATTTATAGTCTCAGAACCTTTCTACAGGGCTGCCATGAGTAGGAACCAACTTAATTGCAGTGGATGTTAGCGAGAGGAAGACAAGTGCATTACTGAGAGAACTTGTCTACAGCCATGCACTGAGTGCACAGACATGTTTTTGTAAAGTGCTCCCAATTTATTTTTAATAAAATATGTGTATTGCTCCTAGTCTATTTAGATCAAATTATATATTGTTGATTGAGTTGCCAAGATTTATATTTGCCTTTTAATATCCTATCAAAATATAAAGTCATTTACAGTGTAATGTAAGGCCCAAGGACTCCATTTCTAAAAAGAGTAGATTACTATACAAGAATGAAAGAGTAGATAAGTGACTAAAAGCTATCTAAACAGATTAGCTTGCTGTTTAAAAGACAACAAGAAAAGATAGTTATATACTACTATTTTGGGGGAAAATGGCTATTTAACTTATATAGTTTCTTATGATATAAAGATAAAATATAAGACACTCCCTTTGTTTTCAATTAAATTGTCTGTTTTTGGAAATATAAATCTTTTGTGTTCAAGGCTACAGGAGCTATCAGTATGAAGTTATTTATTGAATATTTTGATATTTTTGGAAAAGTTAAATATTTTGTAGGGAGCTACACTGTTAAACTGCAAGAACTCAGGTCTCTCATTATTATAATACAAAGGAAGGCATAACATTGACAATAGGAGGAAGCTTAAATTTTGTGTTTCAGACAGCAGTGTAGAGTAAACAATTTTACCATCCATATTGGCCATGGGTTTTTAGTTGTTGTAGTTGTTGTTGATTCATGTCTGACTATTCACAACTTTATGACTAAATGAACATAAATCATGTTGCCTAATCCTACACTAGCTTCATAATTGTTGGTATGATTGAGTCCATAAAACCATACTAACACAACCCACTGCCATTAAGACGATTCCTGCTCATGAAAACCCTATTAGGACAGACTGAAACTATCCCAAACCTGTAATATCTATGGAACTGGACCGCCACATCTGTTTCCCATGGAACGGGTGGTGGGTTTGAATCATCAGTCTTTTGGTTAGCACCTGGGTGCTTTAACCACTGTGCTACCAAGACTCCTTTCTTACAGTATTCTATTGTAATGCATAAGGTTTTCATTGGCTAATTTTCACAAGTAGATTGCTGGTCCTTTGGTTCTAATTTTATTAATCTGGAAGCTATGCTCAAATACGTCCACCATAGATTACCCTGCTGGTATTTGAAATTCTTGTTGTTTAGCATGCCACATCATAGTAACATACTGTTTTGTTAACAGGGGCAATATATGTCAGAAAGAAAGATACATTTTATTCCCACTTCTATTATGTGTTCAGAATCATAAAACATGGCACAAAAGAATCACCCAAATTAAGATAAGAACCATTGATGTCATTTTAGTGCACAGAAGAGTTAAATAGATGTTAGGTTCGTTTAGCTAATATCCTATGGAACTTTCTGCAGTGATGGAAACGTTCTATGCCTGTGTTGTTATATACATAGCCACTATCATATCGACGTTAAAATATCATTACTCAGTTGCACTAGCCACATTCCAGATGCTATGTCAATTGCTACTAGGATTCAAATTCATATATGCAAAGTTTATTCCTATCAAAACATGTTTAAACATGTGTCTGCAATCAGTGGATGACTCTGGACAAGTTTTCTCAGTAACACGCTTAGTTTCATAGGGGAACTTAAAAAAAAAAAGGCTGCTAAAAGAAATGTTGCGCAAAGATATGCTAGTTCAAAGTTGATCCTTATTGGTCTTTTCAGCAAGTTTGAAGCTAATGAAGGTGATTTTATAGAATAAATACTATCTGAGGATGAGTCTTGAATTTTCTTATATGATCCAGAGAGCAAGGACCAATGAAAACAGTGACTTTTGAGGGGATGTGTGAGATAAGTTAATTGAAGGCAGAGAGGTCAGCTCAGAAGGCAATTGTTTAAGAGAAAGTTTAAGAGCTGATTTATGTTTCAATTCAAGCACATAAAAGCAAGTATGCATTATTTTAAATCTATGGTTCTTTTACTGTCTTTTCATCTGAAGATCAAGGGCTCATGTTCCTTATATTAGTGATTTTTTTTTTTTTTTTAGTGTTTTGTTTTTGATGATTGCTATCCAACTGCTTTTCTTTTTATTTGTAAGTAATAATCATAGATATTTTAATTGGAATACTTACCTCTAGATATTTTAAGCCTTTCAATATGTTATAGTTAAAAAGTAACTGGCAGAAAGGACCATAAGTTTGGTACTCTACTCATCTAATACTAGAAGTGGAAATAAAAGATTTGCTTGAAATACATGCTTTTTACAGAGTTAATTCCCAGACAATATGCATATTTCAGTTACGGCATTTGAGTTATGATATTGGAGGAGAATATTAAAAGTGCCCTTGATTGCCAAAAGAACACACAGATCTG
>NW_006408540.1:2596496-2627278 GCF_000296735.1 Chrysochloris asiatica
AGGGTTTCCGAGGGTGTAAATCTTTACGGGAGTAGAAAGCCTCATCTTTCTCCCGCGGAGCGGCTGGTAGTTTTGAACCGCTGACCTTAAGGTTCGCAGCCCAATTCGTAACCACTACGCCACCTATAGGACATGCTAATTAAATTGTATTCCCCTTCACAACTCATAGGTTGAAGGTTCTAGTCACATTTTTAAGGGTAGGTGAAAAAGAAAGCTTGAAATAAGCTATAATTATATTCAGCATTAGTGATATATTAGTATGACAAGAATATAATTTGGATCTGCCTGTTATACAATATGAACCCTGACCTTCTATATTCAAGTTATGAAATTTATTACTTTATTACATGTGATCAGTGATGTAATTTCTCTTCTCATTATGCAAAGCTTCTTATATTGATTTTTAACACAACTTAAGATTTTCCCCAGGTGTTCATGTAAAATTACTATTTTGGTAATTAAAAATAAATATTTTATTAGTACAGAATAATGTAAGTTTACTATAGAAAAATAAATAAGATAACATACAAAAGCAAGATAAAGTTAAAATTGTATTGTGATATCTACTCTCTCATTGTTAGTTTTAGAGTTGAAATATGTATGTGTGTTTCCTGCATATTTGCTAAAGAATTCCTTTTGTCTAATGATCCTAGTGTGCCACTGTAGGATAAGCACTCGGCCTCAACGTTGGTTTGCACCACAAGGTCGGCAGTTAAAACTCACCAGCTGCTCCTCAGAAACCCTATACAGGGTCGCTATGGGTCAGAATTGACTCGATAGCACTTAACAACAACAACAACAACAACAACAACAACAACAACAACATGTTGCTATAAAAATAAATGTAGACACAAAAACTTAATGTTGGGGAGGTAAAAGTAAAGCTATTTTTTAAAACAAAGAAATAATTCTGCACTTATTATTTTGTCATCAGCCTCTATATATTGGTTTCACTTTAAAGCAGCAAAACCAGCCTCTGTCTACTGAAAGAAAAAGTCTGGACTCTTATCAAAATCCAAAACAAAGAATGAATCGTTTTGTTTTGAATAATAATATAAAAAACTATACATAGGTTGTGTGCATTGCTTATTATATGATTTTCTTCTTTAACTACATTTTCAAATAATCAAATGACATCATTGTTGTAATTGTTAAGTGTAGCTATGTCAGTCATATGCTGCCATGTATGTCAGTCTCTAGTTGTTGTCTGTTCTTGTTGGGTCCCAGTCCACAGAACTCCCTTTAGGATATTTTTCATTGCAGGGTTGGCTTTGGCAAAATCCATTAGCTTCTGTTTATCCTGGAATGTTTTGATCACACCATCGTATTTAATTGACAGTTTTGCTTGGTAGAGGATTCTTGGTTGGACATTTTTATCTTTCAGGGTTTTATATGTCTTCCAATTGCCTGCATGGTGTTTGCTGAGCTTAATCTGATTTGCTTCTCTATTCCCTAGCTGCTTTCAGGATTTTGTCCTTATTTTTGATTTTGGAGAGTTTGATTATGATATGTCTTTGTGATTTTCTTTTAGGGTCTATCTCTGCTGGGGTTCATTGAGCTTCTTCAATACTTATCTTTTCACTTTTCAGGATGTTAGGGAAATTTTCTTCCAGAAGCTCTTCAACTATCTCCTCTCTCGACTTGTGATTCTTCCTGTTCTGGAATGCTGATAATTCTTAAGTTATTCCTCTTCATGTTGTCTAACATGAATTTTAGGCCTTCTCCAGATTTTTAAAATCATTTTTTGTGCTTGCTCGTCTATCTTAGTAGTGTTGAGAGATTTATCTTCTAGCTCAGTTGTTCTGGCTTCTAACTCTTCAATTCTACTCCTTTTCCCTTTCAGTGTATTGTCCATTTCTGATATTCTATTATTAATCATTTGGACCTCTTTCTGTAGGTTTTTAATGGTTTCCAATGCTGTATCTTATCTTATTTGATTGTTTTTGTAGTGCTTTCCTGACTTCTTCCGTATTTTTCTCAACTGCATTGTATAGTGTTTTGATTCATTTTATAATCATTTTTCTGAATTCCTTCTCAGGCATTTCCAAATCATCCTGCCCATCTTCTAGTATGGAATGTTGGTCCACTTCCAGCTCATTTGCCTCAGGCACTTTATCTTGTTTCTGGTCATATGCTGATATGGTCATCTGTTTCTGTTTTTTGGCATATTTCAGGAGTTAGCTGTGGCCTTAATACTTAGATGGGTGTGTGTTTTGGTATTTTTTTTTTATGCTTTTTGATCACCTCCAGGTAGATGGGCTTCCCTTTTCACTCTTCTTCCTGAGAAATTTCAAGATGCCACTGTTAATCATTATGACATAACTCTGGATTTAATTTTCAGCCTATTTTCTTTTTAGTCTGCCTGTCCTGCTCCACAACCTCTGTTCAGGCCTTTTATCAGTGATAAACAGTTCAGGGCTAGCTGGCTATTCTGTACTGCCATTTGGTTTTAAGTGGAAACTGTGTCTTTAAATTTCAGGATCTGTGCACATGTGTAGTAAAACCCTCTGGGGTGGGAGTGGGGTGTCCACTAGCTCAGGCATCCCCACTAGTCACCTTAATGGAGGGTACGCTTATAGTGAGAGACCAATGAACAGATAACAACAACAACAAAAAAGAATGTCCACACCTTTATTGCTGTAGTTCTGTCAGGTGTCCGGGGCTGCTCTGATCCTTCCCCCATTTAGTGTTACCCCAGATGGTGGCTCTGGGAACAGCTGACCATCTTGGATTAGATAGTACTGGAATTCTGGCTTCTGTTACCAATTCCCCTAGCTGTAAGCCTTCCAACCTTCTAAGTAATCCTTTATATGTGGTTCAGAGTTCTGGCACCATCCCCTGAGCCTGCTTGGTCTGGTATTCTGTGTTGTTGCTGATGGAGCTCCTCACTGCACTTCCACCCGATCCACCATCCCGTTTTTTCTCCCTGGATGGGTTCTTTTTGACAATGAATGCAATAACATTCCTCTTCAATCTGTCATTTCTGGAATAGTAAACCATGTGGTTGTCAAATTCAAAATGGCTAATACTAGTCCATTTCAGCTCACAAATATGTTTAACTAAAAGAGAATGGAAAAAATCAACAAGCATGATAAATTCCATATCAGGGATACTGTGTTCACATTTGAGTTAGGAATCTCTACTTGGGCTGATAAACTAAGATCAATCCTATTGTACCCTACTGTTAAGTGCTGACTCATAGCCACCAAGTATAAGATTTTCAAGGAGTGGCTGGTGGGTTGGAACAACCAACCCTATAATTAGCAGTCCAGTGCTTTTCCTATAAGCATCACAATAGGACTCTATGTAAGCTAGTCAGCACAAAATGCACCACACAGATTTTATATAAACGTGGAAAATAGATTTGTACAATATCACCATTTAACATATATGCTGTGGTTGAAATACAATTCAGTGACATAAACCTGAGAATGTTCTCACAATTACCGATTGTTTAAAAGACTTTAATTAATAGAACTTTTTAGGTAAAATTGAGGAGTTCTGATTTTCATTCTCTACTTAGACTTCATTTTGCTTTTTTTTCAAAAATGGAAGAATCCTCTTGGCCACCTAGAGATGATTTCCTTTGTATCCTACCAGATGATCCAAATCTTCTTTAAAAGGATCATACCGTTTTTCCTTTAAGCAATATAGTGCCCAGAAGAGCTGATCCCCTGGAGGGAATTCTTCCCAGGGAAGGTAACCCACTCCAAACTTTCATTTTTTTCAGGCTCAACATTCTTTAGTTCTGAATCATGAGTCAAGTCCACCTCTGCTCTTATTAATATAGTGATGTAATGGTAATCTTTTTCTCAATGAAAGAATTCAAACCATGGCAAAGCGGATATTTTTCAAGTAAAGAGTTGCTTCTTCCAAGGTTTCCCTTTGAGCACATTCTTCCCAGCTTTCCCCAAAGTACAAATGACCCCTTGGAAGTTGTAAACGGCCTGCTCCAAAGCACCCTGTTCTCTTCCCCAGGAGGACATGAAGAGGATGCTTACATATAGTCACCACAGCTCCTACTCTGACCCCTGGCCTTTATGCCCGCAGCTTTGCGCTGGCTGTCGCCAGGAAGATGCGTTTGGCCGCTGCTCACGCTCTTTTCTTGATAGTCCTGGGATTGTCTATTCCTGCTTCTCAGATGGTTTCTTTTTAACTGCAGAATTACAAAACTAAACGATTCTAGTGTCCTGTATCCCATTTTGCATGGCTCCAACCAATCATTTGATGGAAATCAAAAGGCTTTGAAGAGAAAATCCATATGAACTAAATTCATGGTACCACACAGCCCTATTTAATCCAGCCACAGAAATATTATTGGAGACCTACTATTGTTGTTGTTAAGTACTGGGGAGTTGGTTCCCGCTTATAGTGACCTTATACAGGGTTTAGGAGGCCTGTAAATCTTTATGGGGGTGGAAAGCCTCATCTTTCTCCAGTGGAATAGCTGGTAGTTTCGAACTGCCAACTTGACGTTAGCAGCCCGATTTGGTTACAACGCTACCTACTAGAGAGCCAAAATATCCACCACCCACGCCCAACTCTAATGAGTAGTCCCTTGTTTCAGTTGCCAGGAGACTGAGTGGGGAACTTGGCCATTCATACCCATCTGGAAAACAGCTAAAATAAGAGACTGAAGTACATTTATCAACTCATACATTTCTTGATTTTAATATAAAAGTAGTACATTTCTTTATTTCAATACAAAACATATATATACTTCAAGAAGTGACTACACACATGAAAATATCTGTACCAAAAAATTACGCTAAAAACACTGTTGATAAATGAAAATTACAATTTTAAGTGAAGCACAAGTAGGTAGGAAAAAAAAAAGTTGAAAGAAAGAAGGGAGAACAAATAAAAAATAAAACAATAGACTTAAACCCTAACCTATCAATGATTATAATAATTGGAAACAGTGTAAATATACACATTAAAAGATAGATTGCCATGCTTAATTAAAATACATGAGCCAATGATATGTTCTTTATAAGAAACCCATTTCAAAAATGTATATTTAAAATTGATCATAGTTTAGTTTAACTAGTAAAAAATGCCTGCCTTGAGCATTATGCTCTTTTAAAGAAATATTTTTATGGGATAAAATTGAAAACAGCAACTCAAAGATTAGCTAGGAACCTTAGGGGATAGTAAGTTTATATTAACGATAGTGGAACAACTCAGAAAATTAAGGTGAGGATGATTGTACAACCTGAGGAATATTATCAATATTTCTAAAAGGAGCTTTGCTAGCGTAGTGGTTATGAGTCGGGCTGCCAACCGCAAGGTCAGTAGTTTGAAACTACCAGAAGTACCATGGGAGAAAAATGAGGCTTTCTGCTCCAGTAAAGATTTACAGCATTGGAAACCCTGTGCAGGGTGGCAATGAGTTGAAACCGACTCCACGGTACTTAACAACAACAACAGCAACATCTAAATGGTACATGTAGAATATGTTGAATTGGCATATGTTTTGCTGTGTGTATTTACAAAAAACATAACAAAATAAAAAAAACAACTATGGTCAATTTGAAGGTGAAAGGATAGAAAAACATATACAAACTTTAAAAGGAAACCAGAAAAAATACATCCGAACAAAAACAATATCCTTGTATGGAGTGGAATGTTAGGCAATGATTGAAGATCAATCTACTAAGAAGTCATAGCAATCAGAAATTTGTGTGTACCAAACAACAAAGCTACAAAGTTTATGAAGTAACACTTGTTAGAGTTGAAAGGGTAAATAGATATCCACAGTTACAGCAGAGAACTTCAACAGCTGTCTCTCAAGAATTGATAGAAATCATGACAATGATTTCTCATTTTGTTCTCAAGAATTTCACATGGAAACCTTACCGCATCCATCTAGATCTCTGATCTTGCTCCTTCAGTCTTCTTGTACCTCAAACTCAATGTCTATTTCAAAGGAATGATTTGAGTCTCTGTTGGATACCCATACTGCCATCTTAACATGTTGTAAATGTAACAGTGTAGAATGCTTTGTGGTATTGGACTATGCACTTCTGAAAGTAGGGTTTAAGATGGAAACACTGCCTTCAGAGTTGTATAGATCTAAAGCTAGGTGACGCATATGTTGATAAGTATATTTTGATACTTTAAAAATACTTTTGTTTATTAAAGGTTTCTATGATTTTGTATAAAAACTAAAAAGAATTGATGGAAAAATTAGACACCAAATTAGTAATAACATAAAAGAATTCAACATCATCAATTAACAAGTTTTGTATATAAAGATATGGAGTCCTGGTATTATGCTATAGGATAGGCACTGGGCAATAGGTCATTTTGGACTGCAAGATTGGCAGTTCAAACTCACCAGTCATTCCTCTGAAACTAGATCCAGGGTCTTTATGAGTCAGAACTCACTCAATGACACTTCACAACAATAACAACAATTAATAAAATTTCAATCTATATCAGACCAAGAGGCAATAGTTCGAACAAAACAAGGAAAGGTAATTCGGAAAGGTATGTGCCAGGGTTGTATTATTTAACCATACTTATTCAGTCTGTATACTGAGCAAATAAATATTATTTCACCATACTCATTCAATCTGTATGCTGAGCAAATAATCTGAGAAGCTGAATTATAGGGAGAAGAATTTTACTTCGGGATTGGAGGAAGATTCATTAACAGAGTGTGAAATGCAGATTATACAACCTTGCTAGCTGGGAGCGAAGAGGACTTTGTATAGTCAATAAAGCACAAATCTTTCTGATATTCTCTGCTTTCAGCCAAGATCTGACACCAGCAATGATATCCCTAGTTCCACGTCTTCATCTGAATCCTGCTTAAATTCCTGGCAGTTTTCTGTTAATGTACTGTTGCAGCCATTTTTTTGAATTCTCTTCAACAAAATTTTACTTCATGTGATAGTAATGATATTGTTCAATGATTTCCCCATTCTATTGGGTCATCTCTCTTTGGAATGGGCACAAATGTGGATCTATTCCAATCAGTTGGTCATTATGTCAAATTTCTTGACATAATCAAGTGAGCACCTCCAGTGCTTCATCAGTTTGTTGAAACATTTCATTTTATAGCTTGTGGATTCCTGGAGACTTATTTTTCATCAGTGCACTCACTATAGCTTGGACATCTTCCTACAGTGCTACTTTTGAAATGTGCTTTTTGACATTGAATGTTATGCCATTCCTCTTCAGTTTGTTGTCCCTAGGCATAATAAAGCACATTACTGCTAGATTCAAAATGGCTGTTTCAGCTCATTAGTGCATATGGTATCAATCTTTATGCATTCCCTTTAATATTTGACAGTTTTCAATTTTCCTAGATTCATACTTTCTGCATTCCATGTTCTATTAATTGATGTTTGTAGCTGTTTCTCCTTATTTTGAGTTATTCCCCATGATCAAATGAAGGAAAATATAAGGGAATTGTTTGTTGTTGTTAGATGCCTTCCAGTCGCTTCTGACTCATAGCAACCTAGCCAAGAATTTCTGAGGAACTTCTGGTGAGTTGGAACTGCTGACCTCGCTGTTCAAACTGACCTTGCATTCCAGTACATTAATCTGCAGTGCCATACCAGGACTCCATAAAGAAATTAAAAGGAAGGAAATATTGGAGATTACAGTAGAAATCATAGAAATTGAAAATAGAAAAATAGAGGAAATCATGAAAAGGAAGTGCTTGGTCTTTAAAAAGATTAATAAAATGGACACAACTCTATTAATGCTGATAAATTAAAAAAAAGATGCAAATTACCAATATGAAGAATAAAATATCTGATATCACTAAACTCCATGCCATTATAAAAAATAAAAGGAGAACACTATGAACAACTTTACACATATAAATTTGACAAATGTACACAGTTTTAGGCATTGGAATTCCAACACATATTTTGGTTGTGGAAGGTCACGGTTTAATCCATAACAGAAGAGACTTTCTCAATTTGACAAAAAATATTTTAAAAACCTGTAGCTGACAATGTACTTAATGGTGAAAGACTGTTTTGCTAAAACAGCCTTGGGATTACTCCAAGGATGTAAGAGTTCTCTCATCTCTCTTACTCAACACAGTGCTGAAAGTTATAGCTAGTTTAATGATACAAAAAAAAAAAAAAAATAAATAAAATAAATAAATAAAAGAAAGTGAAAATCATTTAGCTAAAGAGGAAGAAACAAAACTGTCCTGTTTGCAGATGGCATGATTGTTTCCATAAAAGGACTAGTTAGTTCAATAAGTTTTTGTTAGATTTAAGATAACTGCATAAAAATGAACTATATTTTGGTATACTGACAATGAACATGTGGGCAGAAAAGTAAAAATTAATACCATGTATAATTGCACACACATGCAGAATACTACTTATGTGTAAACTTAACAAATTATGCTTAGGACTTCTATGATGAAAATGCTGATGAAAGAATGCCTACATCAATTGAGAGACATACTATGTTCATAAACTAGGAGACTTAACCTTTTTTGCTCTCTCATTCAGTTTATTTGTGTAGGACTGAGAGTCTGGTTTCTTTTCTGATTGTCATTTGATGGCAACTTACAACTTTTAGAAACCATCTACATTCCTTGGCTCAGGGTCTCTTTCCTCTGTCTTCAAAGCCAGTGAAAGTAGCTTGAGTCTTTTGAATAATTTTTATCTCCCTTCCTCTTCCTTTTTCTTCTCTCTAAACCAGCTGGGAATTGTTTCAGTTTTTAAGACTCATGTGGTTAGTTTGGGTCCTGAATAATTCAGGATAATTTTTCTATTTTTAAGTCATTTAATTCCATTTTCAATTTCTTTTTTTGCCATGAAAAGTAACATATGCACAGGTTCTGTGGTTAGGATAAGGTCATCTGTGAAGGGGCGTAGCATTACTCTGCCTACTACACATGTCTTTTTCTTTATTGGTTTTCCATTGACTGTGGCATTGTGTATAAGATCTTTTAAAGATGAAGTCTCTGTGTGGCTTTGTTTCCCATATAGTTACTTGGGGTGCTCAGCACAGGTCATGTTTTTACATTTGAGTGTCTTTGTTGGATTCCCTCTTTCTTGGGAACTTCTCTTTCCCTTGCTGATGGACTTGCCCATCAAGACCCAATTCGGATATCAGTTGTTTTGAAGTTCCCAGAAGAGGCAGAACTATATCCTCTGTTTTTATGGTACCATTATCTTAATACTTATTATGTTATGAAATGATTTTATTCAGCATTTTTTTCAACCACTGGTCTGTGATATTCTCAAAGTTACATATCAAGCCCTAATCAAAGCTGACTGGCTTCATTAGTGAACACGAGTCATAGTAGTAATGAATCCTCACCTTTCCATCAGCCATCAATCACACCCTAAAGTGTAATGTTGAGCAGAAACTTCAAATTCATCATCTTTGTGTTAATACTGCTAAATGCTAGCTCTGAAATAAAAATCCTTATTTCTGGTACAAATGCTGGTGTGAGGCAGGTTCTGTAATATGACATCGACTGCATCCAAGTTTTGTGCCTTTTTCTACATACATAAAGTAAGGGTGCAAACCAAGATGCTATTTCTTAGTGACTCTGTATGTCCTTTTCCTTATCGATAAAGATGAAAGGGGATTCAAGTTTCATTTCCAAACCATTTGTGAAGAGTTTAGTTTGTCACATTTCAAAGAAAGGTAATCCAATAAAATGCAGAAATGAGCAATAATACCATTAATATCACATGAAAGTAAAATATTGTTAAAAATAATTTTAAAATGGTTGCAGTGGTACATCATCAAGAAATCAAGCCAGATTCTGAAAAGGACATGGGCGAAAAATTATCACTGCTGAAGTCAGATGGAACTTGGCAGAAAGTAGAGAATACCAGAAATGTGTTTGTGAGTTTTTTTCCCCCCCCCAGTGTGTGGACCATGACAATATGGATATAGCATCACAAAGAATGGGATTTCCAGAACATTTAATGTTGCTCACATGGAACCTGAATTCAGACCAATAAGCAGAGATTTAAACTGAACAAAGGCTTAAAATTAGGAAAGGTTTGCATCAGGGTTGTATCCTTTGACCATACTTATTCAATGTGTATGTTGAACAGATAATTCGAGAAACTGGACTATATGAACAACTATATGGCAGAAGACTCAACAATAGGAAATATGCAGATGACACAACTTAGTGTGGTGAAAGTGAAGAGAATTTAAAACAATTACTGATGGAGATCAAAGACTTCAACTTTCATTATAGATTACACCTTAACACAAAAAGTAAATTCTCACAATTTGACCAATAAGCACGTGATAAATGGAGAAAAGATTGAGTTTGTCAGGGATTTCATTTTACTTGAATCCAAAGTTAATGACAATGGAAGCAGCAGTCAAGAAATCAAATGACACCATAGTGTATAAATTTATTGCGAAGACTTCTTGAAAGTGTTAAAAAGCTAAGATGTCACTTTGATGATTAAGGTGTGCCTGACTCAAGTCATGGTATTTTCAGCCACCTTATGTGCATGTAAAAGCCTAACAATGGCTAAGGAAAACTGAAGAAGAATTGGTGAAGAATTTTGAATGTACCAAAGACTGCCAGAACAATGAACAAATCTGTCATGGAAGAAGTACAGTCTCCTTAGAAGCAAGATGGCAAGACTTCGTCTCATGTACTTTGGACATGTTATCAGGAGGGACCAGGCCCTGGTAAAGGACATCATGAGTGATAAAGGGTCATTGAAGAAGAAGGTGACCCTCTCTGAGATGGATAGACACAGTAGCTCAAACATAGCAGTGATTGTGATGATGATGTAGGACCAGGAAATGTTTTGCTTATTGTATCTCAACAGACTCCATGACATCTGATATCATATTAACTGCCCAGGTACTGAGGATTCTAAGCCAAATATGGTTTCCTTTTTGATCTGGGATATTTATTACATTTATGACATTGTGATGCATTTGGGAAGAGATGTAATGTTGTTGTTAAGTGCTGTTGAGTCAGTTGACTCATGGTGACCCCATGTGGGGTTTCCAAGGAGCAGCTGTAGTCTAGCAGTCAACTTTTAAGTTAGTAGTCCAGTGCTTATGCAGGGTCTATCTATGGGAATCTTGCATGATACTGCTTTGTTTCATTTGGCCACAAAGTAAAACTGATTTTTATCAAGTGATTATTGCTTTTATTGCTCAATGAAACAACTGTTTTTTTGTTGCTAAATTCAGTAATGTGATGGAAACCACTTTGTACACTTTTTATTTCATTCTTTGTCTCTTGGAGATGTAGTGAATTTCAGAACTTAAGCTGAATTGGATTTTTATTCTTAGAGACCTCCTCTCACTTTCCTTTACTTGTTTCCCCTCCTGCTTTTATCGCTTCATGTCTTCCTTTTTCCTACACTGAGACGCCTGTTTTATACTTAGAAGGTTTTTTTGAGGCAATTACAATACAAGAGTTTGATTCCTCCTGTGACAGGAGTTTAAGAGGTAGATTTTATATTAAATTAGTATTTAGCTAACTACTTTGTGCAGTTTTAAGGCATTTTTTCCCAATACAAATGTCAGACTGATCTCTATGTCATTTCTATTCATGAAGAAGAAACATTTGCACAGCACTTATTCATCCATGAATGCAGTTTCTAGTTAAACCACATAATGCCTGACGATACTGTGCTGACAGGCACAGAACAAATAGTGCAGATTTGGTTTCCTGAAGATGGATCATTTATAGATCCAGTTGATAATTTTTTTTTTTCTTCAGATTGCTCTAACACTGTTGATGAGAAATTTTACACTTTTGCAGAAAGCTATGGATTTTAATAAACCTCTGTCAGAACTGCAGACCTACCTAATCAATATCACTTTTTATCTTAAGCATCTTTTCCACAAGAGATAGCAAGTGATATTTGCCCCTATCCTCAAAAATAATACTGCTGAAAATAGTAATGATTGGGTTTGTTTGAACGGTTTGAGAGAAAGAAATGTATGAATGACAGCTTTTTAATATAACAATATGTTTTAATATAACAATACTATTAAGAAAATAGGGAGACTTTAAGTGTATGTACATTGGATATCTATTGTAAAATCATTTTAGTAAATGCTTTCATCACTTGTCTTTTCATCTTTTAAAATAAAAGTGATTCTTTTGGTATTAAACATCTTAATTACCTCTCCACTTTATATATATATATATATAGTGTAATGTAAGATGTAATCTGGTTTACAGAAGGCTGTTGCCCCCTATATAATTAATTGTTGTATGAAACTAATTATCACAAAGTCGAAACCTTATAGTTTAAAGTGATTTGGTATGATGCCCTTATACATTGTACTTTAAAAAGTTTTGTTTTACAGTACGTTGTTGTTGTTGCTGTTAAGTGACATCAAGTTTGTCTGTCTCATGAAGACTCGGTATAGGGTTTCTGAGTAGCAGTTGGTGGGTTTGAACCACTGACCTTGTGTGCTTATTCTATAGCACCACACCTATTAGTTCTAATGTAATATACATGAATATGTGTCATTTTTTGTTCTTACTGATTCAAATTCTGCATGTTTGTCGTGAGCTAGTTGATTTGAGATCTTCTATGTGTTCTATTGTTTTTGTGATAGTTATTATGTTAGACATGACATATTTTAAAAAGCAGCTGTTTTTGATAATGAATTAGTCAGATCTGAAAATTTAACGACCTACTTGGGTTGCTGTTCTTCCAGAATTTTATCATGGGCCTCACATGAGCATATTAGGTGCATCAATGTCTTTTGTTATATTAATATAATTTAAAACTATATTTTGTAGAGTTTGGTATAAGTCAATTTATGAAAAATAACTTCTTTGTTTTTTGCAATGATTGAATCTGTAAGTAGCAGGACTAATCCTAAACCATTTATATTGGCTTCAAAAATATCTTTAGAGATATATTTTTGAATATAGAAATTGTTTAAAATATACTTCACACAAAATATTGAATCCCCACTGTGAAGTACTAACACAAGAGGGCATGATAAAAAGAGACTCTCGCCATGCATCTCCATACTGGCCCAAGTAAAACTCTCCAATTACTCTTTATGTGTCTGGTTTTCAAGCTTCCCTGCTGCATGTGAAATAGGAATACATACAGAATAGGAAGCCAACAGGGCCTACAGTTACGTGGGATGATACATAAAAGCAAGATTTAAAAAGCCTACAGGTATTGCTGATAGTGGAAAGTAAACTCTTCCCTTTTTGAAATTGTGTGTGAGTTTGAAATCACCCTGTATTTAGTCCCCCCTCCACCCCCCTGCCATGCCTCTCACCCCCCTCACACACACTTTAACCATAGTAGCAGTGTTCAGTTTTCTTCAAAGAGAAGTATCTTTCTTGCTTAAGTGCACTCTTGAATTTGTTATTCTGTGGCTCTCACTGAATCAGTAAAATAGACTGACAAGAGACTGTGGATCTGAATTGCAGATATCCTTTTTTGTTTCTTTTTTGTGTGCATAATTAGAAACTTGAAATGCGTAAAAGAGAAATATGAATTTTTAAAATAATACTTTAATTTTTCATGTAACTATGTCTAGTTTGGTTTGGACTCTTACTTGTTTTCACTGCCAATCCTACATTTTATCTTAAGCAAGAAAATAGTATTTTCTTTTGACATGAAACTTGTGCTTGTTTTTCTTTCTAACACCCTGTTTTTCTGATGGGATTTTGTTTTTAACATTTTATTGTTCAAAGGTTACACATACCTGAAATTCAACACATATATACTAAAAATAAAGAGTCCTAGCGTGGCTCTGTGGGCTAATGCGCTGGACTGAAGGTTAGTTTGAAGCGCAAAGTCAGGATCCTATAAAGGGTCACTATGAGGCAGAACTGACTCAATGGCAGTTAACAACAACAATAATATACTAAAAATGTACTCACACATTTATTCTATTACCTTTTTCTTTCCCCCACATTTTGAGAGATAACATACTACCAATAATTTTTTTATTGGTCTAGGTTTTCAAATTACCACTGGAAAAAAATGTTAATTTTGAGCCTAGTAGTTTTACTATAGTCAAACTGAACGGTTGTTTAGGAGCAGTGATGTCTTCATCATGTACAATACTGTGATGATTCAATCAGTGGGTTTATGGGGTCAATGTGGTTTGGTAAAAATGGAAAACATATTTTAAAAAAAATATTTGTTTAAAAATGATGGAGTAATTTTTGTTTATTTTAAAAGATGACTGAACTTTGAAAGGATATGTTTAACGTTGTTGTGAAGTGCTGTCAAGTTTGTTCTGACTTACAGCAACCTTGTATAGGGTTTCCAAGCAGCAGGTGGTGGGTGTGAACTGCTGACTTTGTTCTCATTCCATTGCTGATCCTGCAGCTCCACACCAGGAGTCCATTGTTTAACATTAGTTAGTAGATTGATTAGTAGATGCATTTTGCAGTCATGGTTTGGTATTGTATGATAAACACTGGACTGCTAACTGCAAGGTCGGTGGTTCAATTCTACCAGTCTCTCTTTGGAAACCCTATCCAATGTCCCTATAATCAGAACTGACTTGATGGCACTTAACAACAACAACATGCATTTTAGCAGTTGGAAGGATTATCTTAAAACCAATTAAACCAGCGATTCCTCTCATAGCCCACTCTACTCAACTGAGTTTGATTATCCACTGCAATAGCCACACAAAACTCAGAGACAATACTCACACTTTTAGGGTTTATTAAAGAAGTTTACAGGATCAGAAAATTTTCCGAGCACAGTTATTCCAGTCAGCTGCTGCTAAATGCCCACAGGACACACCACACCACCATAAGCCTCAGCCTGTAGACACTCTGCTTTAGCTCTGGGGGTCAGCAAACCTAGCTCCCCACTTATGTGCCTGGAGGCCCCCACTCTACAAACAAGCTTCCTGCCTGAGGTCACTCAGCTTTACTAGCTCCTTGGTCTGGAAAATTCACCACTCTGTTTTGTGCTGCTGTGTTCTTCCTCTGCTACTTCTTTGGTGTCACCACTTTTTGTCCCTGGGTTGAGGAACTTCAGAGTGCATGGTTCTCAGGATCTCCTGGCTCTTCGTTGATGGTAGTGATATTCCCACTTCTGCTTCTGAGATGTCTCATTTTAAACCTGCATTGGTGGTGGTGGTGGTTGTATGCCACCAAGTTGGTTCCAATTCACTGCAACCCTGCATAGGGTTTCCCAGGCTGTAAATCTTTACATGACTAGAAAGGTCCCACCTTTCTCCCACGTAGTGCCTGGTACATTTGAACTGTGGACTTTGTGCTTAGCAGCCCACTAGCAATCCACTGAGGTACCAGGGTTCCTTAAACTCATATTAGATTAAAAAATTTTTACAATGTGGTGGCTTGCCATGGAATTGGTTCCGACTCATAGTGACCCTGCAAAAGGTTTCCGAGGCTATAAATCCTTACAGAAACAGAAAGCCTCATCTTTCTTCCGTGGAATGGCTGGTAGTTTTGAGCTGCTGACTGCGAGGCTAGCAGCCCTACTTGTAATCACTATGCTACCAGAGCTCCTTGGTTGTGTTAAGTGCCAGTGAGTTGGTTCTGACTCATAATGACCCTGTATAGGGTTTCCGAGGAGCAGTTTGTGAGTTTGAATCACCAACCTTGAGGCGCAAACGAACTTGTGGTCCAGTGCTTATGTTACAGTGCTTCACAAGAACTCTGTTAAATCCATAGCTGAATTATGTCATCCTCTTAGTATCTTCTCCCACCTTCTCTTACCCGACCCAGTAGGTCAGAAAGTTTGTTTGGTAAAAGTTACGGACTGTGGCTAGAAAAGACATTAGATTGTTCACTATACCACACATCCTTTTTCGTATTTTCACCAGTAATCTTTACTCTTTATGCAGTTATGAGTGTACCCTCTTAGATCTTTTTTCTTTTGTGTAACTTCTGCTCTTTTAAGCAGCCTAGAGTGTTTTATTCTGTGGTTGTTCTGGTATATGTTTAATAGCCGGTTCTTTGGAGTGCAAGGGGAAACCTTGATTAGCAGCTTTTAGTGAATTTTGTGGTGCGCTGGTAGCGTAGTGGTTACGAATCGGGCTGTGAACCATAAGGTCAGCGGTTCGAAACTACCAGCCGCTCCGTGGGAGAAAGATAAGGCTTTCTACTCCTGTAAAGATTTACACCCTTGGAAACCCTGTTACAGGGTCGCAACTGACTCGATGACACTCAACAACAACAACAACAATTCTCCCACCATAGCTATCTATAGGATGCTCCTGACCATGGTTGTTCTTGTTAGGTGCCATCGAGTTCGTACCAACTCAGAGTGACCCTATGCACAGCAGAACAAAACACTGTCCTGTCCTGCTCGAACCTCACAATCTTGGCTATGTTTGAGCCCATTGATGCTGCCAATGTGCCAACCCATCTCGGTGGGAGTCTTCCTCTTTTAGTCCCAACGATTCACTGAAAACTGATCCTGGAGCAGGGAAAAAGTGCATCAGATTGGCTCTCAAGAGGCAATGTGAGGCAGTACCTGCGCACCACTGGCTTAGTGCACCTTTACTTCTTCCTTCACTCATAAGCGGCTTTATATGTATTCACGATCATGAACAGAAAGCCTAACCTGTGGCTATTAGTCAGTCTATTCTGACTGACGGCGACCCCGTGTGTGACAGAGCAGAACTGTGATGGAGTTTCTTGGATGCAACCTTTATGGAAGCTGAATGCCAGGCATTTGTGTGCAGCTGGGTGGTTTCAGTTATCATCGTTTAGATTACTAGTTGAGTGCAAACGAATTCTGCCACCTAGGGACCATCACAAACGTAAAAAGTACAACTTTTCCTCAATTTCTAAAAGTACGGTGTTCATACGAAACTTTTTGCAAGTTGAAATGGGGTAAAATGAAGAAGCAGTTACCAGTCATTAATATGGGGAAACTGTTTTAGAATTGTCTGACACTCATAATACCAAGTCATACCACATGACACCTAAGGTCTAAAACAACGCTAGCATACTATAATACAAGCAGGAGTGATACAGTAAACATACAGCCTAAACAAGAAGCCGAAATAACTATCTTGGGGAAGGAGCTTGATGACATCGTTCATGCTTCTTGGGTGCGCCCTGCCTCTTTTAACAATGGCTGATAGGAAAACAAATGCTAAACTGTAGTTTTTCTTTTCACCATTTTTTGTAAAAATGAACATCCTATTTGTATCTCTTTCAATTTAGTGCAAAAATGTACTAATGTCAGTCATTTGTAAAAATATAAAGTGGCATAAAGCAAACTTTTGAAAAATGGGAGATACCTTTATAAAATACTTTTGAATATATAGAAACAGCAAAAAAGTCTTACTGTGATACTTCAAGCTTGAATACATTTAAAACTCTTATGAAAGTGTATAATTGCTTATTTTTCTCATTTTTGTTTCCATTTTTTTTCTCAGTTGGGTGAAAAGCTTTGTTCACGAGGGACTTGGATTATTATTGGATATTTTGGAAAGACTGATTAATGGCAATATGTAAGTATTGCTAAGAATTATTTTTGATTAAGCTACATTTACATATCCAATTATGCTTCTAACACTAATACCTTTCTTGTCAATACAGCCAAGAAAAAGTTACAAAGAAGAATCAGCATAAAGTCATACAGTGTCTAAAGGCCTTGATGAACACACAGGTATGTATGGAAGTAATTATATTTGTCCAATTTTTATATGAATAGAATTTTATAATAGAGAATTTTCACTTGCACTAAAGTGATGCTTTCCTTTGCTATTCTTTTCAGCACACAATGGAAAATATACTGAGTTCTAAATTGCTATCAAGGCTACTATCTTCCAATTGGGAGAAACTTGGAGTTTAATGAATCCATTGCTGGTGCAATGGAGGGGTGGGGGGGGTGGGAGCTTTAAAAAACTTGTGAAAAGATTCCGTTAACTTTTAGTTCCATTTATTCCATGAACTTTTGAAGTACCTTTGTGTAGATAAATTCACTTTTTCTCTCCCTGAGATGTGGTAGCCTGGGACCATCGCAGCTTGCACTACGTAAGGGTCTCCCTCGTTTTCATGGACCTGCCGCTTTACCAAGCATGGTATCCTTCTCCAAGGGTTGTTCCCTGCTGATAACATGTCCAAAGTGTGAAAGACAAAGCATTCTGGTTGTACTTCCTCCAACGCAGATTTGTTTGTTCTCTTGGCAGTCCATGGTACTTTTAATATTCTTCTCCAACACCGTAATTCACATACATTGATTCTTCTATGGTCTTCCTTATTCAATCTTATGATCATACTTGATTATTGAATATGGTCTATAAGAAATCCTGGAGACACTGAGTTAGGCATTAGTCTGCTAAACGCAAAGGTTGGAAGTTCAAACCCACCAGCTGCTTCACAAGAGAAAGATGAATCTGTCAGTCAGCTCCAGTAATGTTTTACAGTTTTGGAAACCCTATATGGGATCCCTATGAGTCAGAATCAACTCTATGACATTGTTTTTTCTTTTAATGTTTTATTGTGAATTATGTGACAATTTACACAGGCGAACATTAGCTTTACATTCATCCTATCATACATCGTTTCATTGCCATGGTTACAACCCCCTCCATGCATTATCAACAACCAAAGGGTATACCCTGCAAGCCTGTCCCCTGGTCATTGGCACACAGCCCCTCTCCCTCTCTGGGTCTAGAGTCCCCAGCTGCTCCATTTCTCCATGTCATCATCTCTGCCTCCATCTCTGGCATTACTGCTTCTCTGAGTAGGGTCCTGCTCTCCACTCTTCTCCCTTGATGGTCCCAGGGACCTCCATTCCTGGACTGCAAAGTCAATCACTCCCCTCCTTTTGCTACAAAACGCCACCTTTACATTTCCAACCCTGATAACAATTATTCACTATTGTACCACAAGAGACCTATCCCCATCTCCTTTCATTAGCCCTGCCCAGACAGATTAGATACTACTCAGTGGAGATTCTCCCTTCCTCCATGCCCTCTGGATCTAGGCTCCCTCTTGAAAGCTTGTAAACCAGTCACTTTTTGCCTTTGTAGGCCCCCCTCACCCCCCACCCCCCCCATGCACACATTTTGGGTAGCCAATGTCCAAGTTGCCTATCCCTGTCTACTCTGTATAAGGAGGGGGTGGGAATGATCCTCACTGTAAAGATTTGTTCCCTCTTTTGAACTACTGCATCCATAGGTGTAGGGCAAGTTCGTTAAATTGTATCAGATTACTCTTTTTTTCCTCTTCTTTCTTCTTCTAGTTGAACTCTGATTATCCAATCATTGAAGCCAGGTCAAGTGGGTATTACTTGCAACTGTGGGTGTTCTTATGCATATGCCCTCTCTTCTTATCAGCTGGATGCTTCATTCTCCACTCTAGTCCTCTGTGGCTATGTCACTGACTCTGGGCTCAATAGTCCCCAAGTCTTGCCACACTGCTGGACAACCAGGTCTCCACCCGGCATTGTTTTTTGTAGTAATGTTTATTATCAAAGATACAGCTTGAGAAAATTTAATTATTCTAAACTAGGAATTTAAAATCTGTACTGAAAATAATGTAGACTTGTAGCAACTGGTCCCAGAAATGGAGTCATGATGCTTAATACAAATAAATTGAGACTAAATGTAATGTGAAGGGTCTGCAGAGAATACATTAAGAAGGGATAAGTTGCTTCAGCTTTTCATTGCGGTGACACTATCTGAATAGTGATTTTTAAAATACAAAACACTACTTTTAATTGAAGAAATTATCCCATGTCATGCAAATACACTGTCATCAGCTCCATCTAAACACATCTACCCTATGATGTGTTCAGCAATGATAGCTATTTTAGTTTCTGTTAGACAGCGGGAAAGGGCATGTCACTACGGTTATGAGATTTTTGTTTTATAGCAAAATGACCTGTATTTTTCTGAGTAATTCTAATTTATATTTTATCATCATTCTCTTTATAAAAGCAAACATTTAGAGAATTACACATTAAGTACTGCTAATTCTCTAGAGGATAAGCACCGGAGTTGTGAAACACAAGATATATATATAGTTGGAGTCCATAAATCTCTTCACGGGAGAAAGATAAGGCTTTCTGCTTCTGCAACGATTGCTAACTTCAGAAACCCTCCTACAGGGTCTATGAGTCGAAACCTACTCTATTACACTTCACAACAACAATTAAATTATTAACATTTTAAAATTAATTTTTATTAAATATAGCAAATATTTACATTTTACATTTATTTTTATGTCAATTCATTTAAAATGTAATTTTAAAGAATTATGGAGATACATTTTCTATTTTTATTAGTAAAATACTTTTCTTCCTTTCTTTGTCAAATATGATTTTCTGGTAAAACATCTGATGTAGAAATCACAAGTAGTTTGAATACGGAAAGCGTTGTTCTAAAAGAACTAGATTTTACATTTATTATGTAGCCTGTGGCTGTTTTTAGTGCCGCTGAGTCGATTCTGACTCATAATAACTCTGTATAGATCTTCCGAGGAGCAGCTGGTGGCTTTGATCTGCCGAGCTTGAGGTTAGCAATCCAGAACTTCCAACAGTGCCATACCAGGACTCCTGTAGCCTGTTGTGTAATGCTATCAACATAAGTGAATAGAGGAAGGAATCGGAAACTGGTCATACAGATGTCTTAGCGTAGACTTCCTAGTATCACATTAGGAGGAGTCCTGTAAAATGAGTATGTAGAAAATGAAATTTTCTTGGCTATGGAAAGGCTGAGAGTGCAGATAAATCAGAAATATTATTTTCAAACCAAAAGAGCACTTGGATCAGACTATGGTTTGAATTTGAGAAGAATATCAAAGTTAAAGTTAGGTGATATATAGAAAATACTTCTATTTGGTTTGGGACTGCATTTGGATTAGAGTAAACTTTTCATATAGGTATTTCTCTTCTACTGAAACAAATATAACTTATTTTTAAAATAACATATTTATGTTTATAGTTTTTATATATGGAGTTATAAAATATTTCCATCTTCATTTGCTGGTATTGCTTCTGCTAATAAGAATACTAAAAGGTAATCTAAGTTACTGGTACTTAAAAGCAGTAAAATTAGTGGCTGCTGAGTTTATTTTGTTCATGGTGACCCCAGTGTATAAGAGTAGAACTGTACTCCATAGGGCTTTCAATTTTTTTTTCAGAATTAGTTCCACAGGCCTTTAATTTAAGGCATCTCTGAGTAGGCTTGAACCTCCAACCTTTGAACAACCAAACCTGTTAACCGTTTGCATCACTTGCAGACTGTGCTGCTGCTGATGTGTGTTATAAAGTTGGTTGTGACTCATAGTGACCCTGTATAGGATTTTCTGAGGCTATAAATCTTTATGGGATCAGAAAGCCTCATTTTCCTCCTGCTTAGTGGCTGGTGGATTGGAACTGCTGGCCTTGTTGTTAGCATCCCAAGGTAACTCACTATGCCTCCACTGATACTTAGAATTACCATTATAATAGCTGAACCTTAAACAATAAAATGTGGTATTTTTGGTAAAAGTTTTTTCCAAGACTGCTTTCCCTAAACTTAATTTGATTGTATCTATGAGTCCTTGTATGAGCTGGGCTGCTAATCGCAAGGTCAGTAGTTTGAATATTCCAGCCACTCTGAAGGAGAAAGATGAGGCTTTCTTCTCCTGTTAAGATTTACAGCCTTGGAAACCCTATACAGGGTCACCATGAATTGAAACAGACTTGATAACACACCACCACCATAAGTAAGTATTTGCTTACTTACTTAAGCAACAGCAATAGTAATAAGTATGGAATGACACTGTAGGATAAGCACTGAACTACTAACCAAAAGGTTGGCAGTTCAACCCCACCAGCTGCTCCTTGGAAACCCTATACATGGTCACTATGAGTTAGAACCAACTGAAGGGCACTTATTGTTGTTAAGTACCGTGGAGTCAGTTCCAACTTATAGCGACCTTGCACAGGGTTTCCGAGGTTGTAAATCTTAATGCGAGCAGAACGCCTCGTCTTTCTCCCGTGGAACTGCTGGTAGGTTTGAACTGCTGACCTTGAGGTTAGCAGCCCAATTCATAACCACTGCGCTACCAGAGCTCAGCAACAATAAAATAAGTATAAAATGTATGGAACCGACTATGTTGTTGCTAAATGCTGTCTAGTCGATTCTGACTCGTGAAAGTAGTGTTTCTGAGGAGCAGCTGCTGGGTTTGAACTGCTGACCTTATGGTTTGCAGTCCAGTGCTGGTCCTACAGCTCCACACCAGGATCCATCTTAAAATTCATCCCATGATGCAAAATGGATTTTAAGAAGCAAAAAAAAAAAAAAAAAGCGGCATCTTATTTGCTACCAAAAATTAGTTATATAATAAATATAGGGAATTTGACAACATTATACAAAGTAAATTTCTTATAACACAAAATTTTCTTAAATGATACTTCTAATTGGAAGATTTTGAAGACCTTGGTGGTAGAAAAATAATAAGAAGTTAATCTGCTTTAATTAGGAGGTAATGAGAACAGCAGCTTCATTTGGTCAGTTAATTTTTGTTTATTGCTTTGAAGTGTGTGTCCACTTACTAAGTGTGTGCCACATTGTGTCTGCTACTGGCCTTAGCTTACTATCGATAGTTACTCATTGCTATATTCATGTAATGTGTTCAGAGGTTGTGCATCCTACACAGGGATTTAGGAAATTAGCCTTTCCTGCATAAGACATCTTCAATAGCTTGAAATTCCATTTGTTAGGTAATAATAGGCCTCATAGAGAATGTAAATATAACCTGGCATTGGTCCTCAGTTTAGAACATTTATCATATTGACTTGATATTCAAGAGCTACACAGCCTTAGCTTTCTCAGAGTTTGTCAAAGTATTGTTTATTTAATGGATGTTAATGCCAGCACTGGTAAGTTAACTATTTCTTCTAGACTCAGAGGTGTTTGTTTGTTTGTTTTACCTTGGGTTTGAATGAATTGAAGGAGAGTAATATTATATAAGTATACAGCACTTCTAGCCTCAGTTACAGATATGAAGTAGTGGTAATCTGGGTTGATTTTAACACTACATCTTTCCACACTAGGAAATCAGAAAATATTATCTATGATGGATTTTGTGGGGGAGGTCACTAGATCATATTCAAACGCACGAAATCAGAGATTGCTTATAGTCCACCCTTCACATGTGATGGTTTAAGGCTGGAGAGCTTGACAGAGAGAAAGGTAGGCAATATCACTTGGGAGGGAATGAAAGGAAAATGCTGGAGACAAGTTTAATCAGTCCTCAGCTATATTAGAACAGAGTCAGCCCTTTGGTACTTAGTAATCACTGACTGATTGGCTTTCTGAATTGGATCTAAGTGGTACTTTGTAAGCCACTGACAATTCCCTGGAAAGATTATCCAGACATATTGAAGTCTCTGGCCTTATGCCTGTGCTTCCATTCTTTGTTTCTAGTTATGAAACAGCCCAGGGCATCACAAAAGTGAACATTCCTTGGCTGATTTAGCTGTCTACCTATAAACTTTCCCCTGTCACCAGAAAGGCAGAATTTGCTCCAAAAATATCTTTCTGCGGTCCTTGGCCCTTCTGAGTATACTGTCTCCACTGTCCTGATATGTTCTTTAGATAGTGGCTGATAGTAAATACAATATTTCAGCATAATGTGTAGACATCTTTACATACATGCCATGTACAAGACAGGTGAATTATAAATAAGATTTCTTAACACTCAAAGCAATGTGGTCTCTGCTTGTCACTGATTCAGTTTTGATGCTTACGTGTCATACTAATTTTGAGTTTAAATCAGAGTCCAGAGGTGTGTAATTTGGATTAAGGTAAATTTTTAGTGTTTAGAAATAACTTACAAAATCAGCTGTTTCCTGATTCTTAGGAAGGATTTTCTAGGTAGATAAGGGGCATTGCATGAGCACTGTGGCTCTGTAGGATAAGCACTGGTTGTTAAACACAAGGTTAATGGTTCGAGACCACCAGATTCTTCGTGGGAGAAAGATGAAGCTTCTTGCTCCCACAAAGATTTACAAGCCTCAGAAACCCTATACAGAGCTAGAATCGACTTGAAAGCATTTTTAACAACAAATAGTATTGTACTGTTTGTCTATTCATCTTGTTTATTACTTATATTCTATAAGTTGTAAACGATCTCTTAAGAGATGTGTTTTTGTTGTTAAGTGCTATCGAGTTAGTTACAACCCTATGTAAGTGTTTCTGTGGAATGGCTAATGGATTTGAACTGTCAACCTTGCCGTTAACACTACAGTGCTCCTTGGAAACCCTATACATGGTCACTATGAGTTAGAGTTACAGTGCCACATTAGAACTTCCTAAAAGATATATAAATCTTTAAATCAAGACATTCCATCATAAACATAATTCTTTATCTTCACACTGGCAGTATCTAAAATTTTATCCTAAACTGTCCCACTTATATAATGCAGTGGATGCAACTCCACTGTCTTCCTGATGATAAATATTATGCTGATTAAAATACCTGCATTCATTTGACCATTTCTGCGTGGTACTTACTTAAATCCTCCTTCACATTATGCACACTTGTGAACTATGTTAATATCTGTTTGTTTGGTTCTGTCTAAATTGGCTGTTGAGCTCTTGAAATGTGGCTAGTTGGGATTGTTTGGTAAGTGTAAAATATATCCTAGATTTTTGAGTACTTAGCAAAAAGAGGATGCCAAATATCAATAAATGTTTTATATGGATTACATGTTAAAGTTATATTTTTGGATGCATTGAGCTAATTTTATTAAAAATAATTTTTCCTGTTGCTTAAGCATTTAAAATTATACCTGTGGTTTGCATATCAGTGCATTCATTTGTGGTAGTTGTTTGTTTCCCAACCTCCTATCCCTGGAAGATCTTTATGTCCTCAGGGTCTGGTCTGTTTTGGGTGTTCTTGTGGGTGACTGCATTGTTTTTTTCTGTTTCTCCTTTTCTTCGGCTGGCTACTTTTCTAAGCAACTATCTGCCACATTGTAATAAAATCATCTGTGGAGTTATTTGCAGTTGATTGGTTCTTCTACAGCATTCTTGATATACGGTGAATACTTCTATGGACTTTTAAGTGTCGCCTGTTATTTATATTTTTAGACATGATTAAAAAAAAAAGGGGGGGCCTCTGGTAGCGTAGTGGTTACAAATCAGGCTGTGAACCACAAGGTCAGCAGTTCGAAACTACCAGCTGTTCTGCGGGAGAAAGATGAGGCTGTCTGCTCCCGTAAAGATTTACAGTCTCGGAAATCCTGTACAGGGTCGCTATGAATCGGAACCGACTCCATGGCACATAACAACACACAAGTGAAAAAAAAAAAAGTAGTATCCTTCAGATATTTTCTTGAGAAACTAAAATTTTTGCGGGGTTCCATTTTTCTAACTAACTCTTAACATTTAACCTCTTATTTCCAAAATTTTCGTAGTATGGATTGGAAAGAATTATGAGTGAAGAGAGGAGCCTGACCTTGCTGACCAAAGCCATTGATCCAGAGCATCCTGTTATGATGACAGATGTGGTTAAACTGCTCTCTGCCATATGCATCGTAGGGGAGGAAAGCATGTGAGTGTTCACAATTTATTTCTCCTACTGTGTAATGACTTAATATAGTGTGCCTCTGTTTTTTGTTACCTTTCTAGACTAGAAGTTATCTTAAGTAACTTTTGAAGTGTATTTTAACAGAAGATTTAGGTTCCTGATAGATTATTGGTTGAACAAAAATATTTGAATAATAATTATTGCATTTACTAGATATGGTAAAATATATCTATGACAAAGTGATTTCTTCATCATGTTGATTTTAAATTGTGTTATATTTAAACCATAAATTCTAAATGAAGGCCTTGAAACATATACTACAAACAGGTTTTGGATTTTGTTTTTCTTTAATGTGAGTGATTTTTAGATAGAATTGATTTAAAATATATATATAAGGCAAAATTTCAACGTGATTATGTGTAATAATATTTTACTGGCAGTGGGTATTTAGTCCTTGAATAAAAATTACATATCAGGCCCTAAGCTTTGAAGGCATTGACCACATTTGTTAGGACGTTAGCCCCGTGTGGCCCCATGCACAATAGGACTGGATCATTATGATCTGTAGGATTTTCATTGACTGATTTTCCTTAGTAGAATTTCAGAGATGCCTTAGTGGGGCAGCTCTGCTGAATTCTGTTCAGCATCATAATAACGTGCAAGTCTTCGCTGACAGATACATAGTGGCTGCGTCTGAGGTGCACTGGATGGAAATTGAACCCAGATCTCCAGTGTGGAAAGTGAGAGTTCTACTACTGCCCGACAAAAAGACCACTTCCGTGCATTGTTGCTGTTTAGTGCTGTCCGTAGTGACTGCTAGCAACCCTGTATAGAATGTCTCAGACTTTAAATTTTTGTGGGAGCAGAGAGCCTCGTCTTTCTTGGCAGAGTAGCTGGCGGGCTCGAATCATGAACCTTATGTTTCACAGTCCAGTGCTTACTGTATGGAACCACTGCGCTCCCTACTTACGTGCATATTAAAGCATAATTATATGGAAAGATCTTTTTTGTTGTTAAAGATTTCTGTTATAATTGTTGTTGTTAAATGCCATCAAGTCGGTTCTGATTCATAGTGACCCTGTTTAGCGTTTCCAAGACTAAATCTTTACTGGAGCAGAAAGTCTCATTTTTCTCCGCAAAGCAGTTGGTGGGTTTGAACCACTGACCTTGTGCGTAGCAATTCAGGCTTATCCTACAGTGCCACACCAGGGCTTTTGTTCTAATTATAGGGAAACATTAAAAAATTATTTAGACAACCCTTTTTAAAAGGATAAAGCTGTTGCATCCAACCCAACTCCTGTGAAACCCATTAGGTACAGAGTAGAACTGTTCCATGTGTTTTTTGCTGTGATCTTTATGGAAGCAGATCAGCAGGCCTTTCTTCTGTGTTACCAATAGGTGGGCTTGAATCACCATCTTTCAACCATTCACAAACCCCTTGTACCACTCAGGAACCTTATAGAATCATCAAAACTTAAGCAAGTGAAAGAATGTTGTTGGTAAGTGCTGTCAAGTTAGTTCCAGTTCATGGTGACCTTGTGTAAAGATCGAGGAGCTGCTGATGATCTTGAACCACTGACCTTGCCATTCAAACTGACCTTGCAGCCCAGTGCATTAACTGCAGCGCATTAACCTGCAGCACCATACCAGCAGTATCTTTCTCATAAAAGGGTAGACAGAGCTTTGTATGTGGCACCTCTTATATTCAGCCCTGTAGTCATCCTGCTAGAGTCCTGGTGTGGTGCTATAGAATAAGCACTTCACAGCTAACTACAAGGTCGGCAGTTCAAACCTACCAGCTGCTCCTGTACAGGGTCAGTATGAGTCAAAAGTGACTTGACGTCACTTAACAACAACAGTCAATTTGAGAGTCATGGGTTCTACTCTGAGCTGATATGTACCTATAACTTGTGTCCACAGAAGAGACTTACCCATACTCAGTTACAATCCTGAGAATACAAGGCCAGGTGCATATCTTCAACACCGTTACTTTTCTCATTTTAAAAAGGCTGTCCATATGAATTTTGGTATAGAAGCTTAAGAGTGAATTTAGTGTTAACACAGAGGACACATTCATGTGCTCTTCCCAGTCCCTTTCTCCTCTATTCTCTTCTCTGTCCTTTACCCCTCCCTCGTTTCCCTCCTGCTTTTCTCTTGTCTTTGCTCCCTTCTCCTTAGCTCTTTTCCTTCCCTTCCCTCTTCCTCACCCCTATTCTTCCTCTTTTATTTTCCTCTCTTACTTGATCTATCTTTTTCTTCCTCTATATTATTATTTCTTGTCTTCAGAAGAGATACTTTTATAACTTAAATTACATTTAAAATTTTATCCTATGATCACTAAGAGCATCTGTAGAATGCTAAGTACTTCATAATCCTGTTATTTCTAAACCATTCAAAACCATATTTTGTAGATGTTAGGAGATAGTTGGATTAATAATGCCATGAATATAATGTAGTTATTCAAGATTATTTATAGGATAATGCATTTTTACACTGAGTAATGCCTGTTACTCTGGTAGCGTAATGGTTAAAAATTGGTCTGCGAACCTTAAGGTCAGCAGTTCGAAACTACCAGCTGTTCCGCGGGAGAAAGATGAGGCATTCTGCTCCCGTAAAGATTTACAGCCTCGGAAACCCTGAACAGGGTCGCTTTTAACATAAAGAACATATAACACTTCACAACATCTAAAAAAGCTTTTGCCTCACAGTATGAACTATGAGAATAGTTAAGAAATATTCTTTCAAATATAAATTTTGTGTTATTATTATATTTTATAATACCTCATTAGTTTTTTTTTTTTTTTTTTTTGCTATCACAACTTCATTTACTTTAACTTGGGCAGTAGAATGTAGTGCTTAAGAGTATTTTGATAGTGCTTACTACATAGATTGTATCTGGTTTCAAATCCTTGTTGTACCATTTAATGGATATGGGCCCTTGACCAAATTGCTTAAGTTTTTTCCACCTTGGTTTCCTCATCTATAATATGGCATCATAATAGTACCCATATGATAGAGTTGTTATACAGTTAAAATGAGTTAATATTTGTAAAATAATTGAAGTAATGGTAGCATGTGGTAAACACTATATAAATGCTTGATAATAAACATTCTCATAGGATTGTGAGATTTAAATGAGTTAAATGGAGTAAATGAAATTATATGTATAAATTGCTCACAGTAGAGAGGTGTCCATGTTATGTGCTCTGGAAGCTACTTCTAAAATGTTACTGATTTAGTTATGTGTAGTTTACTTCTCTAAGGAGCTCTGGTAGCGTAGTGGTTACGAATCGGGCTGCGAACCGTATGGTCAGCAGTTCGAAACTACCAGCGGTTCTGCGGGAGAAAGATGAGGCGTTCTGCTCCTGTAAAGATTAACAGCCTCGGAAACCCTGTGCAGGGTCGCTATGAGTCGGAACCGACTCCACGGCACATAACAACAACAACAACAGTTCACTTCTCTAGTACAAAAAGTAATAGTATTCTGGTAGTTGTGTTACTGCTTGCAATTTAATTAATGGATTAAATTTTTTCAAAAGCCTTGAGGAAGTTTTAGAGGCTTTAACGTCATCTGGAGAAGAAAGAAAAATTGACAGATTTTCTCCTATTGTTGAAGGTCTTCGGCACCCTTCAATTCAGCTACAAGTAAGGATCATGTATATAAATGTATTTTTAAGTGACATATTATTCATGTTTTTCAACTGTTTTGTGGGTATATTATTTTATGAGTACTCTGTTATGAAATTGTGTGCCATTTAGTATTGTTTGATATCATTTTTAATGACCGACTGGAGTTCCACTCTATGGTGTTCTTGGTGTTAGTTGCTGTTAAGTTGATTCCAACTCATGATGCCCACTTCTGTGCAGAGTGGAATTGTTCTGTGGAGTTTTCAAGGATGTGACCTTTAGGATGCTGATCACTAGACCTGTCTACAGTACCATGTGATGCTGGGTGGGTTTGAACTACTAACCTTTTCCTCATAGAGGAGTGCTTAATCATTAGCACTGCCTAAAGAGCCTTGATAATATTATCTATATAATGAATGTATTTCATATTTTAAAAAAGTAAAAAAGCTATATTTTGTATTATTTGTATTTGTGTTAAGTATTGACTAGCTTAGTTAGTTTTTGGCTGGATGTACATAGATAATACACTCATTATCTACGTATCATCACTTACATGATAGGAATTGGAAATTCTGAGAGGCAACCTTTAATCTGATTCCTTCACATTTTGGATTGTGACCAAAAAAAAAAAAAAAATCTGTTCCCAACTCTCTTTTATGTCTGTTTCCTTTTGTAAAATAGGAATAATATTAGTTTTTAACTCATCATTGATTCAAGGATCACACAGGATAATGTGCTTAAAATACTTAGTACAGTGCATGGCCCTAAGGGTTGAGGAAAGGCTAACCTTAAGAAGAAAATTTGTTAAATTAGAAAAACCAAGTCAATGAGGGTGGAGACTGAAGGTGGTTTAAATTTTTTTTTTTTAAATAAATGTTTTATTGTGAATTGTGTAATAGATTACATGGGAGAACATTCGTTTTACATTCATTCTATCATACATCGTTTCATTGCCATAGTTACCATCCCGTCCATGCATCATCACCCAACCAATAGGTATACCCTACAAGCCTGCGGTGATTTTAAATTTTGAAGAAGCGTTGATATTAAAATTGGTGTTTTACGTACTACCTAGCAATTATGCTTTGGAGCGTTTACCCCTGAGAAATGAAAACAAACATGTGTTCATATGAAAATATACACATACCTGTTTATTTGTAATAGCCCCAAACTGAAACCATCACATAATGTCATTCAATAGGTGAATAATTACACAAAATGTGGTACATCCATAACATGGAATACTGCCCAGCAATAACAATGACCTATAGCTCTAGATTATCTGAAAATCAGGAAAGACTGCTGATGTTGGAAACTGGGGTCCCATCATTCAATTTACAACATCGTATTACTTGAAGATTTAAAGCTCTGAGAACCAGAATTAACTTAAGAGATGGCTAATAACATAGCCAATTTTTGCCTACATAAATGATGTGATTGACTCATTGATAAAACTTTAACTATTGCCACCTTAGAATTATTGGTTATTTGGTATGTTAAATTTATGCTGCAGACATTCAAGTAAATCTGTCTAATCTTTTAAAATGTTTATTAACTAACATTTTAAGTTAAAAACAAGCTCTTTTTTTAATCCAAAAAATCTTGGATATATTTATTTATTTAGGTAGTTATTACTTTTCTGAAGGTGCTCTTATACACATATATACACACACATTTATATACATGTGCATATATTTATATATATATGTTATTG
>NW_006408540.1:2627427-2632469 GCF_000296735.1 Chrysochloris asiatica
GGATAAAGATGAGGCAGTCTGCTCCCGTAAAGATTTATAGCCTAGGAAACCCTGGTCGCTATGAGTCAGAACCGATTCCATGGCACCTAACAACAACAACATACACACACACACAAGGATCTCTGGTAGCGTAGTGGTTACGAATCAGGCTGCTAGTCTCAAGGTCAGCAGTTCGAAACTACTAGCTGTTCCAAGGGAGAAAGATGAAGCTTTCTGCTCCCGTAAGGATTTACAGCATCGTAAACTCTGTACAGGGTCGCTATGAGTTGGAACCAACTTGATGACACCTAACAACAACAACAAATGGCAGTGTAGCATCATTTCAATTCACTTTCTTCTCACTGTTTTAATTTTTTTTTTAAATTGTGAGTGCCGCATTAAAAACAGACAATGGAAATAATTGTTTCTAAATTCTTCCTTTTTCCACCTGACTATTTTCTTGGCAGTTTTACTATCTATGGAAAGTTTCTCAGTATTATTAAGCTTATAGAGTATGCAGTGGTCTAGCAGGTGGCAACTGTAAGTTAAGAGTAAAAGGTACTATTTTCTACCTAGTAAGCTTAGGGATAAAAATCCAGAAAAGTAGATATTTATTTCTGTGTTTTTTTATCATGTTTTTGCCATTTACTTTCAAAGTATCAGGCAACACTTTAGTAATATCTAAAAATACTTTGCTCTTTGGGTGTTTCTGAAATTTCCACAAATAAAGTATACATTAGAGCTACTGATTATCAAATTTCCCATATAGCTATTGCTTTAAGTGCCCATTTTATTCCATTAGCTATACAATTTACATTTATTAAAATGTACTAGTCTGGGTGATATTAGTAGATCACCAAATTAAAAATAAAACTTATTTGTCGCTGAATAAAATAGAAACCAATTGTTTGCTTTTAAATTATAGAAAATGGGAGATAGTAAAATAAAGGAAAATCCTCATTGTTCTTTTATTGCAAAATATGTTTATAACAAAGTGCTTTATAAGGATTGTTAGATTTTCTCTATAGTCTGATCATAATGAAGGTAATTTGACTGCCTTTGATTATGGTAGAATGGAGCATATATATTTTTTGCTTCATTTTCTTATTTGTTAGCAAGAAAGTGAAAAACTGTTTCACCCAAAATAAAGTTATTCTCAGACCTGAAAAATCTCACTCTCTGGAAAGAAATTAAAAATAGAAATATTAGACTTAACATTAATGTACATAACATTCTTTTCTGTTCTCAAATGTATCAGCTAGTGCTTTTCAGCTGCCTGGAACATGGTGGTGGTGGTTACGTGCTGTGGAGACAGATTTGACTTAAATATACCCTACATAGGGTTAGGGTTTCTTAGGTTAATCGTCATGGGAGCAGAAATCCTCCTCTTTCTCCCAAGGAGCTGCTACTAGATTTGAACTGCTGACCTTGTGGTTAGCAGTTCAATTTGTAACCCACTGTGCTACCAGAACTCTTTGAAAGCAACATGGTGTTCTTTAGTGCTTTCAAGTCGACTCCGACTCATAACAACCTTGTATCGGGTTTCCAAGGAATGGATGGTGAGTTTGAACTGCAGACCTTGTGGTTCAAACTGATCTTTAGGTCCAGAGGTTATCCTAGAGCATCACACCAGGACTCCAGCAAGCAACATGTGTGGTTTAGTGTCAGTGAGTCGGTTCCAACTCATAGCAACCCTGTATAGGGTTTCCAAGGAGTGACTGGTGAGTTTGAACTGTCAACCTTGTGGTTCAAAGCAACCTTGTGGTCCAGTGCTTATTCTACAGTGCAATACCAGGACTCTGCTAAATAAAGGAAGAGTTGAACTGCTCCATAGGATAATTATAACTAAATCTTTATAGCAGCAGGCAGCCCTGTCTTTCTCCTGTGGAGCAGCTGGTGGGCTTGAACTGCTTAGCTTGTGGTTGTTGTTGTTAAGTGCCGTCGAGTCAATTCCGACCCATAGTGACCCTGTATAGGGTTTCCAAATGGCAGCTGGTGAGCTTGAACCTCTGACCTTGTAGTATAAACGACTTTGTATTCTGGTGTATTAGCCCACAGTGCCACACCAGCTTGTGGTTAGTAGTCCAATATTTAACCACTTTTGTGCAACCATGGCTCCGTTAATCAAGTCTATGTAATAAAAAGAAAAAAGAAAAAGAAAATAGTGATTGCTTCACAGACTTTTTAGAAAACCAAGGAACCATAATGATAGCTTATGGTGGTGGTGGTGCTCATGGTGGTGGTGTGCCTTCAAGTTGGTTCTGAATATTAGCAACCCTGTATAAGTTTTCTGACATTGTAAATCTTTATGGGAGCAGAAACCTCATGTTTCTCCCTAGGAGTTATTGGTGGAGTTGGGTTGTTGACCTTTCAGTTAGCAGTTCAATGCACAACCCACTATACCACCAGGTCTCTTTGTGGGTAACATATAATCAGAAATAATACAGAAGGTCACCACTCACTCGTCTGTCCAATTTCATATTGTGGCGACTTTTATGTCACTATGACATTGGAAGACATGCCACTGGCATTTTAAATACCAGCATGGTCACCCATAGTGCACAGGTTGCAGAGGATCTTCCAGACTAAGACAGAATAGGAAGAAGAAGAAGCAGACAACTTCTTAATGTACAACCACTGAAAACCTTATGAACAGCAGAACAATATTGTCAGATATAATGCTGGAATCGAAAATTTATGAACATCATCAGAATATTGTGAGATATAGCCAACTCAATGGTACTTCACAACAACAGTAACATTAGTGTTAGAAGATGAACCTCTCAGGTTGTAAGGCACATAAAATACGACTGGGTAAGAGATGCATCCTCTAAGTAGAGTTGACCATGATGACTCTCACAGGGGTACAACCCAAAGTGATGAGAAACAGCTGCAAACATCCATTACTAATCGAAATGTGGAATGTACGAAGTATGAATCTAAGAAAATGAGATGTTGTCAAAAATGAAATGGAACACATAAAGATAGATATTATATACATTAATGAACTGAAATGAATAAGTATTGGCTATTTTGAATAAGACAGTCTTATGGTTTACTATGCTGGAAATGACAAATACAAGAGAAATGGCATAATATTCATCATTTAAAATAACATTTCAAGGTCTATCTTGAAGTACAGTGCTATCTGTGATAGGATATCCATGCACATATAAAGAAGCTAGTACCACTATTATTTATGAACTGAGGACTAAAGCTATGATGATGGAACTGAAGAATTCTAGTAACTTGTTCAGTCTGAAATTGATCAAACATGCAATCAAGAAGTATTGCTAATTACTGGTGATTGGAATGTGAATGTTGGAAACAATAGAGAAATGATCATAGTTGAAAAATATAGCCTTGGTGATAGAAATGCTACTGGAGATCACATGCCAGAATTTTGCAAGACCATCATACATTTTGTTGTTGTTAAGTGCCATTGAGTTAATTCCAACTTATAGCAACCTGGTATAGGGTTTCTGAGAAACAAATGGTGGGTGTTAACTGCCGACCTTGTATTCATAGTCCAGTGTTTAGCCTACAGCACCACTAGGAGTTTAAAACAATAAAAAAGGCAATTATACACGTGGACCTCAACAGATAGAACGCATAGCAATAAAATTGACTTCATCTGTGGGAAAAAACAGTGGAGAAGTTCAATATCATCAGTCAAACACAAGGCCAGGGGCAAACTATGGAACAGACTATCAGTTGCTCATATGCAAATTCAGGCTGAAGCTGAAGAAAATGAAAACAAGTCCATGAGAGCCTAATTATGACGTTGAACAAATTCCACCTGAAGTTGAGACCATCTTAAGAACAGATTTGATGCATCAGACAATAATGACCCAAGACCAGAAAAACTATGGGATGACAGCAACACTTGTCATATATGAGGAAAGCAAAAGAAAAAGACAGGGAAAGAAAGAAAAGACCAAAATAGATGTTAGAAGAAACTGTGGAATTTACTCTCCAGTAATGATGTGCTGAAGTGAAGGAAGAAATGAGGAAGTCAAAGAGGTGAACAGAAAATTTCAAAGGGCAGGTGAGAAGAAAAAATACAGTATTATAATGAAATGTGAAAAAGACTAGAGTTAGAAAATCAAAAGGGAAGAATATACTTAATATGTTTCAGCCTGAAAGAACTGAAATGAAAATTCAAGCTTCAGCTTGCAATCTTGAAGGATTCTATTGGCAAAATATTGAATGATGCTGGGACATCAAAAGTAAATTGAAGAAGACCAGGAGACACTCAGTAAGCTTTACAACACAGCCACATTCATTCATTTAATCATTGAAAATGCATCTAACTATTGAAAATGTCAAAGAAAAAAACAACAAAAGCTCTCAGCATATGTTCAAAAACAGAAAAGAGTAACTGAGACAAATGAGCTGGAGGCAGACATAGACTTCCCATTAGAAGAAGAGCAGGCTTTGGATCTGCCTGAGAAGTAATTCAGAAGAATGATATGGAGACAACTAAAAATGTTCCACAGAGGGGTGGAGGAATATATGGAAGAAGTCAGGAAAGTGCTACAGGAGCAATCAAACAAGAGAGATATAGCATTGGAAACAATTCAAAACCTGCAAAGAAATCCAATCAGAAATGGACAATACACTGAAAGGGCAAAGGACAAGAATTGAAGAGATGGAAGCCAGAACCAGCGAGCTGGAAGACAAATCTCTCAATACTTCTAAGATAAAAGAGCAAGCAGAAAAATGGATTTAAAAAATCTGAAGAGAGTCTAAGATTCATGTTGGATAACAAGAAGTAGAATAACCTAAGAATTATTGGCATTCCGGAACTGGAAGAATCACAGAAGCCCACAGAGGAGATATTTGAGGAACTACTGGAAGAAAATTTCCCTAACATCTTAAAGGATGGAAAGATAAAAATTCAAGAAGCTGAACGAACCCCAGGAAGGATAGGCTCGAAAAGAAAATCACTAAGACATGTCATAATCAAGCTCTCCAAAATCAAAGGCAAAGAGAGAATCCTAAAAGCAGTCGGGTAAAAGAGAAGCATTACATACAAAGACAAGCAAATTAGATTAAGCCCT
>NW_006408540.1:2633634-2634332 GCF_000296735.1 Chrysochloris asiatica
TCTTGCATCATTCAATAATTTGCCCAGAGATTCTTTCAATAATGAAAGTTGAGGCTTGAATATTTTCTTCAGTTCCCCCAGTTTGCGAAATGCAGAATGTATTCTTCCTTTTTGGTATTCTGATTCCAGATCATTGCACATTTCGTTGTAATATTAGGAAGAAAGAATGACAGACTACTTCCGAATATTTAGTAACTGAAAACATTATGAATAGCAGAGAAACACTGTCAGATATAGTGCTGGAAAATGAGCCCCTCAGGTTGGAAGGCACTCAAAATGCGATTGGGGAAGAGCTGCCTCCTCAAAGTAGAGTTGACTGTGATAAAGCGAATAGAATAAAGCTCATGGGCGAAAAGCCCACAGGACTTTCATTTGTTGATGGGGCACAAGTCAAAACGAAGAGAAACAGCAGTAAACATCCATTGAAAATCAGAACATAGAATGTATGAAGTATGAATCTGGGGAAACTGGAAGGTGTAAAAAATGAAATGGTACACATAAACATTGATAATCTTAGGCATTAGAGAGCTGAAATGGACTGGTATTGGCCATTTTGAATCTGACAACCACATGGTTTACTGTACCGGCAATGACAAACTGAAGAGAAATGGTGTTACATTCATCGTCAAAAAGAACAAGTCCAGACCAATCATGAGGTACAACACTATCTGTGATAGGATAATATCCATACGCCTACA
>NW_006408540.1:2634804-2640441 GCF_000296735.1 Chrysochloris asiatica
ATGACCTTGAATATATCCCACCTGAATTTAGAGATCATCTAAAGAACAGATTTGATATATTAAACACTAAGGACCAGAAAAGCTGTGGGATGACATCAAGAACATCATATATAAAGAAAGCAAGAAGTCATTAAGAAGACAAGAATGAAGGGAAAGGTCAAAATGGATATCAGAAGAGACACTGAAACGTGTCTCCAGAGTAGAGATGCTAAAGCAAATGGAAGAAATGAGGAAGGAGGTCCAAGAGCTGAACAGAAAATTTCAAAGATCAGCCTGAGAAGATAAAGCCAAATATTACAACAAAATGTGCAGAGATCTGGAATCAGGAAACTAAAAAGGAAGAACAAACTCAGCATTTCTCAAGCTGGGGAACTGAAGAAAAAATGCAAGCCTTGACTTTTTTAATTGAAAGGTTGTCTGGGATTTCCGTATAGACTTGCATCCTCAGAAACCCTGTCAGTGGTCGCTATGAGTCAGAACCGACTCCATGGCACATAACAACAACAAGTGAGCAGACTGCTGAACCCCTAGTGCCACTTTCTTGACTTCTTTTCCTTTTGTCTGATACTCCTGTGTTTTCTCTTAAATGTCGAGTGACTGGAATGAAACCTGTGTTTGCTTTGGTTCATGTAATACTAGAGGATTATTTGTCCTACATTAGTAGTTATTGACAGAAAGGAAAATATGTTTTCAAAGTTGCTTAACCCAGAAAGGAAGGGAAGTAGTTCTGCCGGGAGGGAAATCATGAATAAGGAAAAAATGGCAAACCTCAACATAATGATTCACATTAAAGAATCAAAGACATGAAAACATATCTCATCTGATATGTTTTCATGTCTTTGATTCTTTAATGTAAATTTTAATATCTTTAGTTTAGAGCCTGTTCACTTAAAATTCTACTTAAACCCTTTGATTTAACTGCCTCCAGGTTTCTAAGAAAATCATTTAGTATACTAAAGGAGATGGCTGGTTATACTCATGACTAGCTGTTCATGTCTTAACTTTTGTGCGGACTCTTATTTTTGCTATTATTTTCTACTTTCTACTAAAAATACTCAAGTCTTCTAATTTATTTAGCCACTGTTGGAAAACATAGCTATTACCTTTTTAGGTTTCTTAAGCTACAGTAATTTTGATAAAATTGTGGACAGAGGTAGTAGATAGTAGATAGGCCCTTCTAGAATTCCTGTGGAAGCGATTGCTCTAATCTGGATTATTTTTTTCTAGGAACTGGAAAGCAAGATTATCATTAAAAACTTTGGTTTATTTGAAACTGTTGTTAGAGGACAACGGTGTTAGATAAATCTAGATGTCTGGCATATGCATGATCTTCACAAATTTCCCATGGAATCGTATTAAAGTGAAGTTCTGATGGCTCTGTAGGATAAGCACTGGACTGCTAACTGCAAGGTCAGTGTATGAGCCCACCAGCAGGTCTATGGGAGAAAGATGAGGCATTCTGCCTTCATAAACATTTACAACCAAATTTACAAACTCTTTAACAGGGTATCTATGAGTCAGAACCAACTCCACGGCACCTAACAACAATAACAACAGCAATCATATTAAAGTGCAGAGGTCAGTCACATATGCGAGGGAGCTTCAAAAAGTTCCTGGAAAAATGGATTAAGAAAGAATGGAATTTTCCCATCTATGTTTTGAATCCCTCTCATAGAAAACAAGAATAAAATGAAAGTCCTCTGTTAAATAGTTCAAAAGCAGGAAATGCTATGAGATTCCAGTTAGAGTATTTATTGGAGTCTTGGTTTGACACTGTAGGATAAGCAGTAAAGTGCTAACCACCAGGTTGGATGCTTCAAACCCACCAGTCACTCCTTGAAAATCCTGTATATGTTTTTTGTGAGTCGGAACTGGCTCGATGGCACTAAGAAGCAATAATTACAGTATTTATGAATCATGCAATTTGAAAATGAAACTCTTGATGCAAGTTGTTCGTGAAACAAGACTGTGTTATTCTAGGTCCTCTGAGAAATAAGAGGTTTGGTGTACAAGAGAGTATGAGGGATGCCTCTGAGGGAACCTAGCCGGAGATTGATGGAGGCTGGAAGTGCCATCAGCGTGTGCTGAAGATTTGATCCCAGGTTGAAGGAGAAAGGGTTTTAGGCTGCTGGCAGTTCTAATAGAGTTTGGCAAGGCTACCTGGGAATCCTTGAGTCAAAGTCCTGTGTGACCCAGGAGCTGGCCTGTTTTATTCTTCTATCTTTGTTCAGACAATTGCTGAGAGCAGCTCATGGGAAGAGTGGCCTCAGATCAAACCATGTGGCTGACTTTATAGGGCAGCAGCGGGGACTATCAGCCATTTACACGCCCTCATGATCTTAGTCCTGGTGTGGCACTGTAGGATAAGCACTGGACTGCTAACCTCAAGGTCGGCGATTCAAATCCAGAGCTCCTTAAGACATTGAGTAGTTGAATTAAAACAATTTAGAGGTTAAAATACATTTCTGAAATAGTCAAACTTATTTGCTTTTGATTGTTTTATAGTCTAGGTGTAGCTCTGTGGGTTAATGCACTGAAATGCAAAGTCGGTTTGAACCTCAAGATCCGTGATTCAAGCTCGCTAGCCACTCCTCGGAAATCCTATACAGAGTCACTATGGATTTGAACTGAGTCTAAGGCACTTAACAAAAGCTACAACAAGAAGTACTGAAAATTAATTCAAGTTTAGTTTTGTCCAGGACAAAATGAAGTTTTTATAGATTTTTTTTTTTTATAGCTGGTTTTTCATAGATTTCCTTTCTAATTTTTTCAAGTCTGTGCAGTGAACTCGTGCTCTGATGTACTCTTTTACAGAAGAATCTCTGGGTGACAGAAACCACAATAGCCGAAAAGTCCCAGATTTGAACGCACCCTGATGTCCCTCTCTGTCTTCGAAAAGTCACGAACATTGAAAACCATTTGGAACAGTTCTGGCAGCAAAATGGGGTGTTTGTGAGTTGGAATTGACTCGAAGACAAGCAATGATAACAATATTATTTACAGAACACTCAGAAGTATAAATGAAAGGTACCAGAAAGTACCTTTAATCTACTGACACACTTACTATTTCTGTGTGTGCAGATATAGTTTTTAATTTTTATCCTGCACTAATATAAGGGTATAAAGTTTTAAAATCTTTGTTTTTTTTTAATTTGGGCTGGAGGTGCAATATTTCACTGTAAGCATCATTTACTCTTTAACTTGATCAGTGTGAAATTTGATTGTTCAAAGAAAAACAGACGATTTCTGCTCTGGGATAGAGCATAACAATCTAAATTGTATCTTTTAGTATTTGTAGATTCTGATAGAATTTTTATTTAGGTACTTATTTCCAATCAGAAATAGCTCCTTAAGTGGATATATTTTAGCAATGTAGTATAGCCATCATTTTACTTATGAAAACATCTTCCTGTATCCAGGACATACATGTTGATCCAAGAATGCACCTTCTAAAGACTATTTGCTTTTGTTCCTTATTAGCCTACTTATTAAAGTCCTTTGACAAAATCACATAGACAACACTTTCTGTGCAGACTTTTGAAAAACGTGGACAGTTTAACCTGTTTGTGTACCCTGAATTTTGTGCTTTAACATGTTTATCCAAAGGTGAAAAATACATAGTTTTTTCTTCCACATATTTGTTTTGGATATAATATGGTTATCAAGTGCCATTGAGTCAATTCCAACTAACAGTGACCCCATGTGTAAAGGGTTTGTAACGCAGTAAATCTTTGTGGGAACAGAAAGCCTCATTTTTCTCTGGAGGAATGACTGTCCCCTGTGTACCCTAGAGCGCCACCATGCTCCCATTAGTGTTGTTAAGTGGCGTCCAGTTGACTCTGACTCATATTGATCCGGTTTCCGAGGAACAGCTGGTGAGTTTGAATGCCGACCTTGTGGTTTGCAGTCCAGTGCTGATCCTATGGTGCCACGTCAGTATTCCTGGTGTGGAGTCCTGGATATAGTAATTGTTGTTGTTCTTAAGTGCTATCAAGTTGGGTCTGGTCCATAGTGACCCTCCATAGGGTTTCTGAAGGGGTGGGTGCTAAGTTTGAACCATTGACCTTGCAGTTCCAACTGACCTTGCAGTCCCGTGCTTACCTGAGGCACCATACCAGGACTCCATGAGCATATTAACAGACAACAGTAAATCGTGTGTTGGAGAAAATTTGTTGTTGCTGTTAAAGTGCCTTTGAGTCTGTTCTGACTCATAGTGTCATTGTATAGGGTTTCCGAGGAGCAGCTGGTGAGTTTAAGTACTATTTATTCACATATTAAGAAACCTCACTGAATTTTCAAGGGCAGAAAGCTACTTTGCTGATTAACTGATATTGGTAATGTTATGTTTCTTTGTTTGACTGTTAACCTTCTCTTTCCATTTCTAATGATTTTCTTTTGATCCATTTGCCTTGTTTATGAGATTTCCTTTGATTCTCTCATATTGAATATCTTTGAGAATGTTGCTTATAGTTTATCTGTTTTATTCCATATTTTTTGTCTTTATCTTCCTAGTTAGGACATAGCTGACATCTGCCTTGGTGTTTGTAGTTACCTTTTTGGCTGCTCTGCATTATTTTCCTGGTCTTTGCTCTGAGGACTTTGATGGTGTTCATTTTTGTGTTGCATTTTCAGTCTGCTCCTGCTCTTGAAGAAATGCTTGGTTATTCTAAATCTTAGCTGCATACACACACACATAATTGCATGTTCATACACAAACATGCACACACATCTCCATCTAGAAGTTATGTTAAAATATCTTTTCTCAAGTTTAGGTCCTTTGTGATAATTGGAATAAGATTAACGAAATTATCTTATGGTATTTGATTTTCATACATTAGAATTGAGCCTGTGATCTGTCACTTGGAGATGATTGCTTTACATAGACTTGTTAGACTAAAGGTTACAAAGCAGTATTTTTTTAAAAGTTTTTATTGTGAGGTTTACATGGGAGAACATCAGCTTTACATTTATCCTATTGTATTTCGTTTCATTGCAATGATTACAGTCCCCTCCATGTATCATTATATAACCCCAAAGGGTACACACACAGGCCCGCCCCCCTCCAGCCTCCAGCACACAGCCCTTCTCCCGCCCTATGTCCAGTGTCCCCAGCCACTCCATGTGTCCATGTCATTGTCTGTATCTCCATCCTTGGCGTCACTGCATCTCTGGGTAGGGTCCTGCTCTCCATTCTTCTCACTTGATGGTCCCAGGGACCTCTGCTCCTGAGCTGCAAAATTAATCACTCCCCTCCTTTTGTTAAAAAATATCTACCTTTGTATTTCCTAGCTTCACAGTCAGTCCTGATGGCAATTATTCGCTATTGTACCACAAGAGTCTTATCCCCATTTCCTTTAGCCAGCCTGGTCCTAATGGATTGGAAATCTTTCAGTGGTGATTCTACCTTCCCCCACCCTGTCTGGAATTAGGCTCCCTCTTGAAAACTTGTAAGGCAGTCACTTCTTGCTTTTATGTTGTTGTTGTTATGTGCTGTTGAGTCGGTTCCGACCCATAGCGACCCTGCACAGGGTTTCCGAGGGTGTAAATCTTTACGGGAGTAGAATGCCTCATCTTTCTCCCGCGGAGCAGCTGGTAGTTTCGAACCGCTGACCTTAAGGTTCGCAGCCCGATTCGTAA
>NW_006408540.1:2644416-2654696 GCF_000296735.1 Chrysochloris asiatica
AATGTATGTTGTTTGTTTCTTCTCCCTCTTTTCTTTGGTTAGGTTTGCCAATGGTTTGTAAATTTTATTAATCCATTCAAAGAACCAGCTTCTTGTCCTGTTGATTCTTTCTATAGTTTTTCTGTTTTCCATCTCATTTATTTCTGCTCTTATCGTTATTATTTCTTTTCTTAGTGTGACTGTAGGTTCCCTCTGTTGGTCAGTTTCTAATTGTTAGAGATGCTGTGTTAGTGTGTTAATTTTGTTCTTTCTTCCTTTTGGATGCATGCATTTATCACAATAAATTCTCCTCTCAGCACCACTTTCACCATGTTCCAAAGATTTTGGTATGTTATGTTTTCATTCTTGTTTGTTTCTACGAACTTTATGAATTCATGTTTTATTTCTTCTTTAACTCAGTCGTTTTTCAGCATGGTGTTGTTTAGTTTCCATGTATTCGAATTTATTTCCTTAGTCTTCTTGTTGTTGATTTCTAGTTTTATAGCATTGTGGTCTGAAAAGATGCTCTGTAGTATTTTGATATTTGTAAATTTAAGGAGGCTTGCTTTGTGTCATAACACATGGTCCATTCTGGAGAATGTTCCATGTGTACTGGAGAGGAAAGCATATTGCGCTGTTGGGTTCAATGCTCTGTACACGTCTATGAGGTCAAGTTGGTTGATTGTGCTGTTTAGTTCCTCTTTAGCTTTGTCAAGTTTCTTTCTGGTTGTTCTATCCCTTTACGAAAGTGACATATTAAAATTTCCCACTATAATTGTTGATTTATCTGCTTTTTTCTTCAATTCTAGTAAGGTGTTTTTCATATATCTTGGTGCTTTTTTCATTGGGAGCATAGGTATTTATTATGGTTATGTTGTCTTGCTCAATTTACCCTTTGGTCATGAGATAATGTCCTTCTTTATCTCTTTGTTGGTTTTTGTCTTAGAGTTTACTTTATCAGAGGTTAGAATGGCCACTCCTGCTTATTTATTGTGTAGGTAGGTTGGTATATTTTTTTTCCTTCCTTTAGCTTTTCATCTGTTTTTGTCTTTGTGTTTAAGGTGTGTCTCTTACAGGCAGCATATTGAAGGGTCTTGTTTTCTTTTCCAATATGCCACTCTCTGTCTCTTTACTGGTGCATTCAATGTACTTACCTATAGGTATGATTTAATTGCTGCCATTGTATTAATTTTGTGGTAGTGGTGTTCTTTCCTTCGTTCTGCATGCTTTCTTGTGCTGAGTTTGTTTTTTTTGTGTGTGTGATATTTCTTGTCGGTTTCTTCTTAGTTTTCATGTTTGCTTGTTGTGCTTGGAAGTTCACTGTTTTTGCAGTTATCTTATAGTATATTAACTTTTCTTTCAATTTAAGAGAATCTGTTGTATCCTGTAATCTACCTGACAGCCACACCACCTGGATCTCTGCTCCTACATTTATCCCTTCTTTGACATTGATATTATTTTGATATTCGGTTGACCTCCCAGCTCCTTTGAATTTGTTATCGTAGTTTTGATCTGTTCTGAATCTGCTCTCTGTTGACTGAGTTCCAGGTGGTGTTGCCATGCCTGTCAATCTCTGGTTATTGTCTGTTCTTGTTGGTTTTTAGTCCAAAGAACTCCCTGTAGGATATTTTGAAGTGCTGGATTGGTTTTGATAAAATCTCTTAGATTCTGTTTATCCTGGAATGTTTTGATTGCACCATCATGTTTGATTGATAGTTTTGTTGGATAGATGATTCTTTCGTTGCAGTTTTTTTTCTTTTAGGGTTTTGTATATGTCTCCTCATTGCCTTTTTACCTGCATGGTTTGTGTTGAATAGTCAGAGCTTAATCTGATTTGCTTGATTTTGTAAGTGGCTCCTCTTTTCTACTAGGCCGCTTTAGGAATTCTCTACTTGCCTTTGATTTTGGAGAATTTGATTATTATATGTCTTGGTGACTTTTTTTTCGGGTCTATCCTTCCTGGGATACATTTGGCTTTTTGAATGTTTATCTTCTCATCTTTCAACTTGATAGAGAAATTTTCTTCCAGAACCTCTTCAACTATCTCCTCTGTGGACTTCTCTGATTCTTCTTGTTTCAGAATGCCAATAATTCTTAAGTTTGTACCTCTTCATGTTATCCAGCATGAATCTTAGACTCTCTTCAGATTTTTTATCCTTTTTTCTGCTTGCTCTTCTATCTTTGCAGTATTGAGAGATTTGTCTTCCAGCTTGCTAGTTCTGGCTTTTATCTATTCTATTCTGCTCTTTTCCCCTTTCAGTATACTGTCCATTTCTGATATTTTAGTATTAATCATCTGGACCTCTTTTTGCAGGTTTTGAATGATGTCCAATGCTGTATCAATCTTGTTTGATTGCAATTGTAGTACTTCCTGACTTCTTCCTTGTGTTTCTCCACCCATTTTGGGAGCATTTGAATTTGTTTCCATATCCTTCTTCTGAATTCCTTCTCATGCAAATCCAAAACCTGCTCTTGCTCTTTTGGGGAACCTTTGTTTGTCTCTAGCGCATATATCTCAGTTACTTTTCTCTGTTTTGGAACATGTTTTGAGATCGTTTGCTGTGGTTGCGGTCTTTTGTTTGTTGTTTTCAGTAGTTATGTGGTTTTTTTTTTTTTAATTAAATGGATGTTTATTGTTGAGTTATTAAGCTTACTGCGTGTCTTCTGGTGGATATGCTCAGGAGATAGACTTCCCTTTTTCACATGTAATGCTTAGCAGCTGTTATTGGCTCTTGTCTCAATGGTGGAATATTATGGATTATGCTTGTAGCTTGGCTATATGGCCATAATTGCTGTCTCTTCTTTAGTAACATAGAGGGAAAAAAAACAAAAACTCCTACTTCCAGGAAAAAATGTGTGATCAAAGGACCAAAAGCAGAGCAATATAAAAGCAGAGAAACAAACCACCACTTTGAAACAAAAATAAAACTGTGGCTAACTCTCCAGTTACCTTGCACAGACTGTGTGTGTGCATCTAGAAGCCTCCAGCAGTAGGTGAGGGTGTCCACTTGCTGAGGCCCTCCTCTAGTCACCACTGTGGAGGTGCACAGATAGATATTGAGAAGTTAATGGGACAAAGATTGTCCACTATTTTTGTCTCTGAAGGTAAATTAGGTATCTGCGTGTGTGCAGCATAATTCTTGAGTTAGTTACATCCTTTCATGTTGGGGTTTTACAGATTGTTGTATGGTTTGTCTGTCAGGCCTGAAGCTCCTGCTTTTTTCATGCTAGATAGTAAATGGTCCTGTGCAAGTGAATTTTGGGACTGTGATCTCTTGGCTGATGTTGTAAGTAGCTCCCAAGCTCTTTCTCTCTGTACCGTGGGAAAACTGTGGGGTCAGCACTGGACTTTTTTGGGGGAGGGTGTACACCCACCTGCCTGAAGGTGTTTGGGTTGGTCAAAGAAGGTGTGACAGGGAATAGGAGGAAAAAAATGTGTAGAATCCCCCACACCTCCTTTTGCAAATGTCACTGTACCACTTTTAGTGCTGGTTCCCTGTGCCAGTCTGGCTGTAATCCTGCCCTCTGAAATTCCCCCAGACAGGGTGGCCGCAGAGAGAGTCTGGTCTCCAGTGATTTCTAACTCGCAGTATTTTCCTTCATAACGTGATTTTTTCACTTGCGAGTGCGGGAAACTGATGTCCTGGAACTTATGGTAGATCCATATTTCTGGTGTTATTCCGTGAGTACAGCTTCTCTGGGTTTTCAATCCCTCCCCCATGAAGCCTTTCCTACCTGGCTGTCTCTTCCACCGCTGAAACCAGAACCTCCCCACAAAGCAGTATTTTTAAAGGATAAAGCCGTGTTTAGAGCAAGGAGTAGAATTTTCCAGAGTCAGTTTTAATTGTTTGCTTTGGTTACATATGGTCCATATGAGAAGGCAAATTTTTGTTGTTGTTGTTGTTGTTTTTCTCTACTGGAATTAGCAACTCTGTCCCTTTGTAGAAATTGTTCATGTCAAGTTAACAGCGTTTCCATTTTGTCAAGTGCAGTTGTGATTGATCCATTCTTGTCTTATTTGACTTATTAGCAGCCTCTGACACAGTTGGTCACTCTCTCCCTCTTGAGACACTTTCATCCCATGCTTTCAGGACATTGCAATCACCGTATTTTTCTTCTACCCCACAGGTGGCTTTTTGGTTTCCTTTTATTTATTTCTTCAACCTTGAAACATGAACTGTCTTAACCAGTTCTTACATCTCCTCTTCTCTCTCTCATATTACTCCCTAGGTGATTCTCTCTAAAAGTCTGTCTTGGTTTTTGTATACTAGCTCTGTATTAATCTATTTTCCAGAACTGTTGTCTCCTGTACACAAGTGCCTTCACAACTTTTTCCTTTGGGATCACTAATAGGCATTTATAGTTTTGTTGTTCAGTGCTGTTGAGTCGCTTCTGACCCTTAGCGGCTCCGTATAGGGTTTCCGAGGCTATAAATCTTTATGGTAACAGAAAACCTCATCTTTCTCATTTGGTACCGCTGGTAGTTTCGAACTTCTGACCTTGAGATTAGCATCCCGACTCGTAACCACTACACTACCAGAGCATTGTTGTTGTTGTTGTTAGGTACCATCGAGTTGATACCGACTCATAGCAAGTGACCCAATGTACAACAGAACGAAACACTGCCCAGTCCTGGGCCAACCTCACAACTGTTGCCACGTTTGAGCCCATTGTTGCTGCCACTTTGCCAATCCATCTTGCTGGGGGTCATCCTCTTTTTCTCTGACCCTCCACCTTACCAAACATGATATCTTTCTCCATTAGCATGTCTAAAATTGAGCTCCTGATGCTTTCTCTCTAAGTCTGTTCTTCCCAATATTTTGTATCTCAACAAATGACTATTTCATCCTCATTTGCTGAGGCCAAAAATTTGGTGTCAATTTTGAGTTTTCTTTTTCATAGAGATTTACCTTTCCTTCCCCCCCCCCCACACACACACACACAGCTGTATTTCTAGTGCTAACAAGTGTCATGGTGTCTGGTACACAGCTGATACCAAGAAATAGGCACTGAAGGAATGAAATGCATGTTCTAGTAAAAGAAGAGAGTGAACTGCAGTCTGCTGCCCAAAGATAGAGCTGCCAGAATCTATTAGGTAACTTAGGGTGATCCCAGGAGTATAGAGGTTTCTTGTTCTCTTACTCTCATCCGCTCCAGAGTGAGGTAGCTTTTGTAATGTCACTGAAACAATTAGTTTGATATAATGTAAATTAACGGAGATCATATGCTACATTTTTGGAACATCAACCAGAGCATGGTAATTACTTCTTTATGGTGAACATCTCACTTTTGTTCCCTTGAGTTTTTGTTAATGTCTCCTGCTGACAGTGTAGATACTCAATAACAAGATTTTAAATAAATGAATGAATATTTCTAATGTACATCTCAACCTCAGATTTGTAGAATATGAATTTTTAAAACCTGTTTTTCTCCATGCATTTTCTTTTTCTGCAAATGGTGTCACTGCCTATGTAGTTGAACAACAAAGGTGAAAGACCTCTTTTCTTCTCCTATATGCTACATCTGTCCAGCCATTAAATTAAATCTATGTTCTTCTTTATATTTCCAATGTTTTTCAAACCTTCCTTATTGCGCACCCAAATGATTTATAAAATAGCTTATTGTTGTTAAGTGCCTTCAAGTTGGTTCTAACCCATAGGAACCTTGTATAGGATTTCTAAAATGCTCCTGGTGGGTTTGAACTGCTGACTTTGTGTTCCCAGTCCAGTGCTGACCGAACAGTGCCACCTGATGAGCCCTGGCTTGTTTATATTGCCGCTATTACTGCCCCACCTTTGCACTACACCCATTATGGTTTCCATTCTTTCCAGTTGAATCTGAATCTCACAATATGGCACACATGGCTGGGACTTATCTGTCCCGGTCACCTTGTCTAGCCTCATCACTGTTGCTTCCTTTCACTGTTCTTCCTTGCACTGTTCTCCATTTAGTGGAATCAGAATTACACAGTGACCATGTCTCTGATCATGTGTATTATTCTGTGCAGAACATTATAGTCTACTGCTTCAGGAGGCCACCATCCTATTCATTTTTAAGCATCTGCAGCTGTCTTTGTTCTCATTTAGTGTCTCTGTATTCTCAAATATCCCAAGCATATATTTTGTACTAATATATATATAATCATTGCACCTGTTTATTTTCTTATAGACAGGAAGTATGAGCTATTTACTTTTGTAGTTTATGAGCCATTATCAGTTTTTAGGCAAGGATTGATATGGTTGGACTGCCAATTTAATTCCATGTCTGCTGAATTTATGTGAAATCACAGGATACCAGAAATCTGTATGTCTCAATATGCGTTTTAAAAACCTAGAAGGAACTCTTTGGTTTTTACTTTAATTATAGATTCTGTATCTGTAAGAAAACAATTATACTAAGCTATAGGATGCATGGAGTCTGGTGTGGTGCTGTGGGTTAATGTGCCAGACTGCAAAGCTGTTTAAACTGCAAGATTGGCAGTTCAAGCTCACCAACTGCTCCTTGGAAACACTATACAGGGTCGCTATGGGTCGGAATTGACTCGACGACACTTAACAACAGCAACAACAGGATGCATGGTTGTATATATGCCCAAATGTGTGCTTGCAAGATATAACTCAAAGTGGTTTTAGGTAATGATAATTGCAAATTGCCATTATAATTGAGAAATAATTTTATAAGTTTAATGTAAATTCATTATTTCAATTTAATGCAATTTGAAATAAATTTTTATTTTTGGGACAATTATAATTTTCAATAGTTCTTTGATATAATTTGGATAATCCTTTCCCTTGTTTCCACCTCAATTTCACAGTACTGTTAGCACTCAAGTGCGAACTGAAGGGTAATCCAGTTGAACTCATCAGCAGCTCTATGGGTGAAAGAAGCGGAAGTCTGCTTCCATAAAGATTGTTGTTGTTGTTGTTAAGTGCCATCGAGTCGGTTCCAACCTCTAGCGACTCTGTATAGGGTTTCCGAGGAGCAGCTGGTGAGCTTGAACCACTGACTTTGCAGTTCAAAGGGCTTTACAGTCTGGCGAATTAACCCGAAGCGCCACACAAAGATTACAGTCTTGGAAATCCTATGGGACACTCTTTTACTGTCCTATAGGGTAGCTGGAAGTCTGAACTGACTCCACAGCAGTGGGTTTGGTTAGGGTTTATTATCTCCATAGATCTACTTTCCATTTAGTGCTGTTTGATGCTGATTATAATTTTGTTTATTTTTGCTACTGCTTTTCATGGCTTATAAATATAAACATCATTTCTTTCTAGAAATGTAGTGTGTCTGAGACTGGTTTAGTTTCTCTGAAAGTAGAGAGAAATTATTTATATGCTCTTTCAAATCTTTTAAGATTACTTGATATTGATGAAAAACCATTTGTGGGTACTGGATAATGACTAGCAAGGGAGTGGAAAGAAATCATTTTTAAACTTGACTTGTGGACATGAACTTGTTCCAGCTGAGAGAACCTGTGTGAAAAGACAGACTTTTTCAAATATATATATATATTTATATTGAAGTATGTTTTCCTTTATTCCTGTTTTCCTTCTGTACATTTCCCCACCTTCACTTTAACAATCTTAAGTTTTGACAGTTGAGTCATGCTGGTCAGCTTTTAGTGCTCAGATATCAAATACAACAATTACTGAATATCTCTACCAGCAGGAACTGAGACTCCTATTGGTGTCTTAATCCAAAAGTGGCATTTTAGATTCATATAAACCTTGCCGTAAGGCATTGAGAAAGGACAATTTAGAGAACAGCATGAGGTTAAACATATTGATTAGTAGTCTGGTAGTTCTAGCTAGACTTTGGCAGAAGTAGACTTAGAAAAATAACACCATCAACAACAAAGAATACTACACATCTACAGAAAGAATATTTTTTCTTCTAATATATAGATTTTAGGTGATGAAAGGTTTATTTCAGCTGAGGATTTAAAAACAAAAGAAAAATGGTATCCCCTCTGTATATAGGGTAGATAAGGACAGGCAACTTAGACATTAACTACAGAAAATGAGGGGGCGATAAAGGCACGAAGTGACTGGCTTACAAGTTTTCAAGAGGGAGTTTAGTTTAAAAGTGAAGAAAAAAAAGCAAAAGAAAAGAAAAATGGAGAGGTTGGGAATTGAAGTGTTGAAACATTAACTGTAAAGATTTTATGATTTACTATTTTTTTAGCATTTAAACAATATACTAAAGGATTTAGTAAATTATGTTATCTATTTGTTCTTAATAAGCATAATTGTGTCATGATGTGGTTCTGTAGGATCAGCACTGTATTCCTAACTGCAAATTCAGCAGTTCAAACCCACCAAGTCCCCTTAGAACTTGCATGTTGTTGTTGTGAAGTGTCGTCGGGTCATTTCCGACTCCTAGAGACCCTGTATCTGGTTTCCAAAGAGCAGCTGGTGTGTTTGAACTTCCGACCTTGGGGTTCCCAGTCCTGTGCTGATCTTACAGCGCCACGTGAGGAATCCAGGAACCCTATACAGTGTTTGCTATGAGTTACTCGGCAGCACTTAGCAGCAATAATAAGCATAATGGACTGTGATACTGAATTTTTGCCAAAGTGAAAACCCTAGGTTGGTAATTTAACTTCTAGAAATTGTTATTTTGATATACTGTTGTTGTTGCTGTTGTTAGGTGCCCTCATAGCGGATCTGTCCACAATATAATACAGCATGGCTTGGTCCTGCATCATACTCATAATTGTTGTTATGCTTGAGTCATTGCTGTTGTCAATATGTTAGTTTATGTTGTTTGGGGGGGGTCTTCGTCTTTTTTTGGTGACCCTCCACTTTACCAAGCATAATGTCCTTCTCCAGTTACTGGCCCCTCCTGGTAATATTTTCAAAGTATGAGAGACAAAGTCTCACTATGCTGGCTTCTATGGAGCATTCTGACTATACTTCTTCCTACACAGATTCATTTGTTCTTCTGTCATTTCGTGGTACTTTCAATATTCTTCTCTAACACTATAACTCAAATGAACCAATTCTTCTGTGGTCTTCTTTATTCATTGTCCAACTTTCATATGCATGTGAGGTGACTGAAAATACAATGGCTTGGATCAGGGGCACCTTAATTGCCAAAACTTTGTTCTTGGTCACTTTTAAGAGTTCTTGTGCAGCAGAGTTGCTTAGTGCAATACATCCTTTGATTTCTTGACTGTTGCTTCCATGTGTGTTCATTGTAGATCTAAGCAAAATGGAGTCTTTGACAACTTCAGTGTTTTATACATTTTTCATGATGTTATTTATTGATCCAGTTGTGAGGATTTTTGTTTTGATTACATTGAGGCACAATTCATACTGAATGCTGTGGACTTTGATCTTCATCAGTAAGTATTTTAAGTCCTCTTCTTTTTTAGCAAGCAAGGTTGTATCATGTGCATATTGTAGATTATTAATGAGTCTTTCTCCAATCCTGATGCCATGTTATTTTTCATATTATCCAGTTTCTCAGATTATTTACTCAATATGCTGATTGAATAAGTATGGTAAAATACACAGCACTGGCACACACCTTTCCTGATTTTAAACCACTCACTATCCCCTTGTTCTGTTCAAACGACTGTCTCATGGTCATTGTAGAGGTTCCTGATGAGCACAATTAAGTGCTCTGACATTCCCATTCTTCTTGACGTTATCCATATCTTGTCATAATCTGCTTAGTCAGTAGCCTTTGCATGGTCACTAAAGCACAACTAAACATTTTTCTGATATTCTCTGTGTTCAGCCTACATCCATCTTTCATCAGCAATGATATTCCTAGTTCTACGTCCTCTTTATGAATTCAGCTTCAGTTTCTGGAAATTTCCTGTAGATGTTGCAATCATTTTTGAATTATCTTCAGCAAAAAATTACTTACATGTGATATTAATGATAATGTTTGATGATTTCTGCAATCTATTGAGTCACCTGTCTTTGGAATAAGTACAAATATGTACCTCTTCCAATAGGTTGACCAGGTAACCATCTTACAAATTACTTGTCATAGATGAGTGAGAGCACTACATCCGTTTGCAAGATTTCAATTTGTATTCCATTAATTCTTATTTTGATGTCTTCTGCATCATTCAATATGTTTCAAATTGAACATATCCAAGCTAAATACGTCTGTGGAATACCATTATTGGCAAGAACCTAACGTTTTTACTATTTCATATATATAGCGTAATGGTTACGAATCGGGCTGCGAACCGCAAGGTCAGCAGTTTGAAACTACCAGCTGTTCCGCGGGAGAAAGATGAGGCTTTCTGCTCCCGTAAAGATTTGCAGCCTCGGAAACCCTGT
>NW_006408540.1:2654796-2656077 GCF_000296735.1 Chrysochloris asiatica
CTTCCCCCCACCCCCTACCCCCCTTCCCTTATTGGTGACCAACATGGTCACCAGCCAGACCACATACATGCTCATGTATTCCCCTTGAGTCTCAGTCTTGGAAGGGGGTCAGGACCCCTTTGAGGGGTCCTGACCACTTGCCTTGATGGCTCCTGGGTGAACAGCTTAATTGTTCTTGTACTAATCAATCAGACTACTGTTATTGTTTCAGATTTTTCCTACTGGTTTTTCTTCTAGCAGCTCTAGGCTGGTCTACTTGTCCTTTCTAATGGAAATTTCCTACCTCAGTAGGTTCTGGATTCCACCTATGGTCTTGTGCATTGTAAAGGCTCCATAGGAAGCCTCTTTCACTGGGAAACTTCTAGCCCCCTTTAAGGTATTCCAATCAGTTACAGGCTGAAGACTGACTTAAAAGCTTTCTGTACTGATGATTCTGGCTGTTCCTTTCTCCCCAACTCAAGTTTCTATTTTACAATGGTAGGCAAGGAAAACCAAGATTCAAAAGACAGGTAAGCATCTTAACACTATTCCTCTCTTTTACCCTTTCAAACCATGTCTCAATCCCTATATCCCAGAGTCCATTTGTTCCAAGCTTGTGCATACATCATCATTTACCTGTGTCCCACTTAGCCCCTGTGAACCTGTCTAACTGTTCTCCCATTCCCCTCCACCTTCTTGTGTATTGCCACCCCACCGCACCCAAACAATCCTGTGCCTATTCCTTACCCTGTGCTCTGTCTTCTCCTCCTTCCTCCCCTCCTCTCATCCCATACATCCTGGTGATCAGCTATATATATATATAACTGTACTCTCTTTTAGTGTGGGTTCTTTTTAAGTATCTTTTTAAGTGTTAAGCATCTTAACGCTATTCCCCTCTTTTACCCCTTCAAAGCATGCCTCAATCCTTGTATCCCAGAGCCCTGTTGTTCCAAGGTTGTGCATACATCATCATTTACCTCTGTCCCTCTTAACCCATGCTAATCTGCATGACTGTTCTCCCATCCGACTTGTTCTTTCATTTCCTACACCTTCTTGTGTATTGCCCACTCCTACCCCCACCCCCCGAACACCCAAGCTATCCTTTGTCTATTCCCTACCCTGTGTTCTGTCTTACCCTCCCTCCCTCCCTCCCCTCAACTCATTCCATACATCCCGGTGATCAGCAAATATACATATATATAAGAAATCTGTACCTATACCAAGATGCAGTTGTTCGAACAGAACATGGGAACACTGAATGTTTTAAAATTGGGAAAGGTGTGAGACAGGGTTGTATTCTTT
>NW_006408540.1:2660067-2665571 GCF_000296735.1 Chrysochloris asiatica
AAAAAAAAAAAAAACACAACCAAAACTCCAGTGAAATGATACTTCTACAATATATTATTGTGGTGTGGCACTGTAGGATTAGCGTTGGACCATAGGGTCAGTTGGAACCACAAAGTTGGTTGGTTCAAACTCAACAACTTCTCCTCAGAAACCCTATACAGGTTCACTGTAAGTCAAAACCGATAACAACAAGAAGATACTTTACTTGCAAGTCATTGTTTTAATAGGCTCTGCTGTGAAGGAAGGAATCACTAGGTGGCTCACATGGTTATGTACTGGACTCCTAATCTGAAGGGTTGGTGGGTTAGACCTACTTATAGATGCCTTTGGAATAAGGCCTGATGATCTGCTTCCCAAAGGTCACAGCTTTGAAAGCCATATTAGCATTGTTCTGCTTTGCACATATAGAATAACCGTCAAAATTAACCTGTCAGTAACTAACTGTAACACTGTGAGGGAATATATATATGTGGATACTTGGATTAGAATCTTGATGTTTTCAGTTTTGTACCTCATACTTTAATGTTGGAAACCAAGCCTGAGTTTTGATATGTAATCTGTTGCAGGTAGCATGCATGCAGCTCATCAATGCCCTTGTTACATCTCCTGATGATTTGGATTTGAGGCTTCACATCAGAAATGAATTTATGCGTTGTGGATTGAAAGAGATATTTCCAGTAAGTACCTTGCAGTCTCCTTCTTAATTTTTAAATTTAAAGAGTATTTGAGTAGGGGGAAATTTAGATAAATTACATTCAAGAACAATTTGTTTGGAAATAATTTGTGGCAGAAGACTTGAGTATAAAAATCTACTTTTGAAATACAGATGATAAATTTGAGCATTATTTAACACTTTAAATGTTTCAATGCTATAAATCATGTTGAATGGTTGGTGCATTGTTTAAAAGAATACATTTGCTTGATGTTTTCTATTAATTCTTTTATATGATTAAAAACAAAATTATTCATCATAATTTCTATTGAATGCATTTAGAATTTAAAACGTGTGAAGAATGACGTCCTGGATATCCAACTGAAAGTCTTTGATGAGCATAAAGAAGAAGATTTGACAGAGTTCTCTCATCGCCTTGAAGATATTAAAGCTGAACTTGAATATCCTTTTATTATGAAGCGTAGCTCAGTTTGTAAAATTATTGCTAAAATCACAACCTGCAGTCTCCACATCCTAAAATATTGAACTTCTGAAGCTATTTCCATATAAACAGTATGAAATAAAATCTTTATGAGTCAGATGAATTTTTGTGTAAACCTTTCTGTATTCAGTGTGCATTTTTAGGAATACTTATGTATACATGCACAATGGATTGTATTAGCTACATTCTTATATGTATGTATGCAACTTGTTCTTTTTCCTTTTTCCCCCATCTTAGTGCTTTTCAGTGTTAGACATAGGGTGACCACAGTTCATTGGTAAATTCCTTTGCTGTGCCTTAGGCATATACTCATGTGGGCCCCATATTAACTTTGTGCGTCTGCAGAGATCTGCATTCTTCTTGAGAACCACTAAGTTGCTGACCTCCACTGGGGCTCTTCTATGATAGAGCAAGCTTTCCAAAAGTTCCCTTGGTCAGTGGATTCCCAGAACCTAGTTCAATATTCTCGACCAGCTGTCCACTACTACTTGGCCTACTGGTTTGAATTTATTGTAGGAGGAAAGTCAGGAGGGGTTAGGTAAAGTCATCATTGCCACAGTTTTCCCTCTACCTGATTTTTTTATCTCAATTTTTTTTTTTTTTTTTTTTAAAGTTTTTATTGTGAATTGAAAGAAATTTTACAGGGCAATCATCAGTTCTATTCAACAAACCGTACACTTTGTTTCATTACAATGGTTATAATCCCCTCCATGTACCATCAGTTAACAGTATTTCTCTCTATTCATATAAGCTGTTAAAAAAAAAAAATAAAAAAAAAAAAACACTCAGGCATGTATAATACTTTAAACCACCAAAGGGCACATATGCAAGTCTGCCTCCTGGTTGCCATCTCTCAGTCCCTTTCTTTCCAGAGTCCTCAGATGCTCCCTCTCTCCAAGTCTCATTTTTAATATAAAGCTACAACAACAACAAAACAACCAGTTGCCATTGTATCTGATTCATTGCATCTCCATGCATGTCAGAGTAGTCTAATGTTTCATGGGGTTTTCAATAGTTATAATCTTTCAGAACTAGATCATTCTTTCAGTGCACCTCTGGTTGGACTCAAACTTGCAACCATTCTATTAGTTGTTGATTACCTTAATTGTTGACATCACCCAATGTGTTATATATGCAAGTTTCCAATTTACAGTTACAAAATCAAAAACCTTGAATCCATTGTCATTGAGTTTATTCCCAGGCTAATCCCTTAGGTTAGAGTAGAATTGCCCCCTTAGAGCTCCCAAGTCTATAATCACTGGAAGTAGACTGCAGACTGCCAGGTATTTCTCCCTTGGTGAGTAGCACAATGGTTAAGCAGTAGGTTTCTAACTGATTTTATATTTAGATACCAAATAATCTTTCCAAGTTTTAAGGAGCAGGTTCTGTACTTTTGTCATCATCATCATCATTATTATTTTGCAGCTGTTCAGTGTAGAGTATAAATAAATCCACATATTCCTTAATCAATTTACTGAGGCATATGAAGTTTACAACATGGTGTGGAATATGGTCAAGGAAACGAGAGCAGAGGGATACTTCATTTCTATTCTTCAACATCTTTTGCTGATTCGCAATGATTATTTTATAAGGTAAGAGGAAGCTATATTATAATGTTTCTTTCCTTAATAAAAAACCTATTAATTGTGGAATTCACCTGATGTTTGATTTGGGTAAGCAAATAGTTTAAATTTTTTATGTCTGTTATAATATTGATTCATAATATGCATTGTTTTCTGGACATATATTTAGATAAATGATGCTAAAGTGGCCTTACTATTATTATTCATTAAACTCCAGTGGGTTCTTGGTTGCAACCTTCCAGCTGAATAAAAATGAAAACTTGCAACAAATTGCTAGCTTACCATGTATCTGATAATATTTTTTGGTTAATATTTAGGCAGTAAGAATGATGTTGATAATCTCCTTTTTAAAAAATATATGAAGGGCACTAAATTTTGCTTTTTTGTGTGTGTTTAAGTAGCTAGAAATTCACTTGATAATATAGTTGCATTTAATGCTGCTAATGTATCAGAAAAAGTAGACACATATCTTTTCAAATTTCATTATGTTTTAAGCAGCTGAGTTTAATGAATTATTTATCCTTTATATTATCTATGCCATACACACTGCCTAAGTCACGAGGTTGTTTCGAAGATGAAATATGACAGTATGGCTCAAACTCTTAGCCAAATACGTGGCACATGGTATATACTCAATAAATGTTCTTTACATCGTCTTTCCAATTTTATTACTATTTTGTGAGGAAAGCTGACATCTTTGAATTTAATGTCATTTTTGTTGCTACTGGTTTAGCTGAAATTTCATTCTCAAATACTATTGGTGTTTTGTCTTTTTTTACTCTAATTTCAAGGAGAGGGATATGCTAGATATATCTTATTCAGGCTGTGTCCTCTGAGTAATGTCAGGGGTGTAACTCCGTGGCCTTTTGCTCTTCCTAACAATGTAGTAGGATAAGGGTCAAAGCAGTTAAAACAGAGGTTCTTGGGAGTACTAGTTATCTATGTGATCTCCTCCCTTTGTAGACAGAAATTCTATTAGTATTCTGGAATTGGTATACTGAAAGAGTTTAATAACCTCTATCATGTTTAATTTGTTCCATTCTGACATTTTATTAAAAATATATCAGTTTGAATATATATATAACTATTTTACAAAAGCTAGATTAAAAATAGTAATAAATTGATTAAATAAGGTATTTACGTATCATAGGCCCCTACAAATGACAGCACTGTATACAAAATACCAGACTAAGTGCCATCAAGTTGATTCCAACTCATGTTGTTGTTAATTGCTGTTGTGTTGGTTTCGACTCATAGTAACTCTCTATAGGGTTTCCAAGGAACAGTTGGTGGGTTTGAACCACCGATCTTGAGGTTAACAGTCCTGTGCTTATCCTACAGTGCCACATCAGGACTCTACCAGGGCTTCTTACAGCACTATATTTCATCCCACATTTACATAAAAATAAACTTGATGCTTTTATCTACTCTAAAGTAACTCCACCCATTTCCTGATCTGTGTATAGTTTCTCTTGTCAACCTGATTTTGTTTGAGTTCCCAAGAACTCAAGATTTCTGTTTGCTCCTCAGAAACCCTGTACAGGGTCACTATGAGTCAGAACTAACTCCATGGCATATAACAACAACAACAACAACAACATATTGTTGCAGTGGAGTCCTGGTGTGGTGCTGTAGGTTAACGCACCAGACTGCAAAGCCATTTGAACTGCAAAGCTGGTGGTTCAAACTCACCAGCTGCTCCTCAGAAACCCTGTACAGGGTTGCTATGGGTGGGAGTCGACTCAATGGCACTTAACAACAACAACAACATATTGTTGCAGCAGTTATATCATATTTGAAACCTAATCAGTTTGTGCTCCAAGAAAATCCACATGCGATTGTGTCTAACTTCAAAATGGAATAAACCCCACAGAAGTCTTAGTGCATACTCAGGAAATCCTGTCACTTAAAATTAGTAGAATCAAGAGTTTCAGGGAAACCTTGTGGCATTATCCAAGCAGACATATTCATGACGTGTAGAAATGTGAGTGGTGGTGGTTGTATGGCATTGAGTTGGTTCCAATCACAGTGATCTTGTCTATGGCTTCTGAGATTGAAATCTTTATGGGAGCAGAAAACCTTATTTTTCTCCCAAGGAGTGGCTGGTAGATTTGAACTACTGATCTTGAAGTTAGCAGCCCAACTCATAACCCACTATGCTACCAGAGCTCTTATCTAGAGATATAGCTTTTTTCTATTTCCTTGGATGACAACTTATTTTTAAAAAAATGTTTTATTGTGAATTATGTGATAGTTTACATGGGAGAACATTAGCTTTACATTCATCTTATCGTATATTGTTTCATTGCCATGGTTACAATCCCCTCTAAGCATCATCAACCAACCAAAGGGTTATACCCTGCAAGCTTGCCTGCAGTCGTCAGCACACAGCCCCTCTCCCTCCCTGGGTATAGAGTCCCCAGCTGCTCCATCTCTCCACATCATCGTCTCTGCCTCCATCTCTGGCATCACTTCTACTCTGGATGATAACTTTTTAATTTGATACTCATCCATATATCGTTCTTCTGTAGATCTTAAAGTCCCAGGCCCTTGATCTTTGTTTTAGATATGGTAAATATGGAAAATACCAAGCCATGGTATTTTCAGTAACCTCATACGGATGTGAAAGCTGGACAGTGAATAAGGAAGATTGTAGAAGAATTCATGCCTTTGAGTTGTGGTGTTGGAGGACAATACTGAAAGTGCCATGGACTGCCAAAAGAACCAATAGATCTGTTTTGGAAGAAGTGCAGCCAGAGTGCTCCTT
>NW_006408540.1:2665671-2668042 GCF_000296735.1 Chrysochloris asiatica
TGGATCGGCCAGGTGGCATCATTGATGGCGTCAAGTGTGGCAGCGGTAGTGAGGTTGGCCCAGGATCGAGCATTGTTTCGTTCTGCTGTGCATGGGTCGCTATGAGTCTGTTCCGACTCGATGGCACCTGGCAACAACAACAACAACAACAACTATGAAGGCAGAGTTCTTTGTTGTAGTTAGGAAAATTCCATTTGCTTTGTATCTCTGTTCCCAAATTCTCAGTTATTTATTATAACTGTTGCTATTTTTACTTATAAAAAACTTTATTTTTATATGATTTCCAGAATTACAGTTCACCTAATATTTCGTCATACATTTAATTTTTAACAAACTTTGTTGATTCAAATTTTTTGACATACAATAATGTTCATATTTTAAATATATACTTGCATGAATTTTGTGCTTTTGATTTTTACCTTCATTTTTTAGTTTTCATCTCTCTCAGATGGAACTGGATTTTATCCTATGAGAAATTTTACATAACCTGAACAGTTAAAACTAATTTTGCTATGAATAAATAAGTTGATCAGGTGTTTTATTACTGAATGTAAAATGTGCTTATTTAACATAAATAGAGATGACATAAGTGGAATGTTTAGTCATTTTTATGTTTTAAACAAAAGAAAATTTCACTGACATAGAATTAATTTGGAAAAAATACTGTCTAAAGCTAGTCTCCTCTTTCCCCAAATAAAGGAAATAAAAAAGTCAGACAACACAGGCAAAGTAATTGAAAGATAGAGAAGAAGATAAAATTCAATTCTGCAACAAATAATTGATGACTTTACCAAGTTCAAAATAGGACTCCCTAGGTCTTCAAATGGAGTCCTGATGTAGTGCTGTGGGTTAATGCGCTGGACTGCAAAGTCAGTTTGAATTGCAAGATTGGTGGTTCAAACTCACCAGCTGCTCCTTGGAAACCTTATGCAGGGTCGCTATGGGTCGGGACTGACTCTATGGCACTTAATAACAACAACAAGATCTTCACATTGTTAAGTGCCAAAGATTGGCGTTTTGAATCCACTGAGAGCCACCTCAGAAGACAGACCTTGGAAACGCTTTGGAGCAGTTCTACTCTGCATACACAAGAGCACGATGAGTCAAAATTAACCTTACAGCAACTAACAATAGTACGTTCAAAATACCATGGTGATTGAAGGTGCATGGAAGATAATGTTGACGTTTGTTCAAAATGCTAGAGAGAAGATGAGAATCGTTTAAAAAGTGCTCTTCAAAAAAAATAACATTTTATCAGTGAAATAATTAGTGACCGTTTACATTCCTCCTTTCATTAGGACATTCACATAGTTATCTGATAAGTTCAGAAGTTTGCCATGTTCCCTGTGAAGATTTATTTTCTAGATTTGGATTTCTAGAATCTAGAAGTACATTATTTCTTGCTGGTTTTGCATGCTGAATGAGTTTTTATACATTTGAGTTATGTTAGTAATTGGAAGTTGTGCAAGTGACAAAAAAGTAGTGAAATTTTGATTCTTTAAAAAATGACACTGTTAGCTTACTAGTACTGCTATAACAGAAATACCACAAATAGGTGTCTTTAAGACAAATGGGCATGATTTCCACAGCTTGTTAAGTGCCCTTTAGTTGCTGATGACTTACAGAGACTCTGTGTAGGATTTTCGAGGATCAGCTGGTGAGTTTGCACCACAACCAGTTCAATACTTTCCCTACATTGCTATAACAGGACCCTTTCTTACAGTTTGTTGTTGTTGTTGTTAAGTGCCGTCGAGTCGATTCTGACCGATAACGACCCTGTTTAGGGTTTCCAAGGTGAAGCTGGTGAGTTTGATCTGCCAACTTTGCAGTTCAAATGGCTTTGAAGTCTGGTGCATTAATTTACAGTGCCACACCAGGGCTCCTTACAGTTTAGGAGGCTAGAAGTCCAAATTCAGGGTACCAACTCAAGGGGAAGACTTTCTCTGTCTCTTGGTTTTGGATGAAGGTCCTATCTCTTTGAGTTTCTATTCTCGCAATCCTTATGTGGCTTGGCATCTTTCTTCCTCCTTTCTGCTTCTTTCACATGCTTAATCTCTTTTATATCTCAAAAGGTAGTCCTGGACTGCTAACCGCAAGCTCAGTGGTTCAAATCCATCAGCTGCTCCTTGGAAACCTTGGAAAGGATCACTAGTAGTTGAAACAACTTAGTGGCATTTACAACAAAACAAGAATATATTTCAGTGGAACATATTTCAATGGAGACATCCTACACTAATCCTGCCTCAGTAACAACAAAGACAACCCATTCCTAAATGGGATGATATCTATAGGGATTGTTGTGGTTATGTGCGTGGAGTCGGTTCTGACTCATAGTGACCTTCTACATGGTTTCTGAGGCTGTAAATCTTTA
>NW_006408540.1:2668374-2691000 GCF_000296735.1 Chrysochloris asiatica
ACAATATGTCCAAAGTATGAGAGCTAAAGTTTAGCCATCTTGGCCTCAACGGAGCACTCTGGCTGCACTTCTTCCAAAACAGATCTATTGGTTCTTTTGGCAGCCCATGGCACTTTTAGTATTCTCCTCCAAGAGGCTAGGATTTACAATACATATTTTGGGGCGGGGGGCATGATTCAATTCATGACAGACAAAAAATAACTTGTGTTGTTAATTTAAAACATTTATATTATCTAAACAATTTTATAATAATATTGAATGACAATAAAAAATATAGTGTATCTTCTGCATTTTCAAATGTGAAATAAAAACTATTTGAGACATTTATATTTTATACCTTAGGTGTAAATGCTGTTCTAGTGTCTAAAAATATTTTATTTGAAAGAAGTTTGCCAATATTGAGTCCTGATGTAGCACTGTAGGATAAACCCTGGACTGCTAACCATGTGGTTGGTTTTAAACCCACCATCCACTTCTAAACAGGGTTGCAATGTGTCATAACTGACTTGACAGCACTTAACAGCAACAATACATAACTGTCTAGATGTTTATCCAAGAACATTGTTTTGAATGTATGTATATTATGACAATTAGTGAGTGTTAATCTTCTTTGCTAATGTTAAGTTGTAATAAAAATTTTACTTATTATGATAGATGATTTATTATGTTTTAGGTAAGTAGATCACAGGGCAGCAAGTCATATTTAATAGAGAAGGGCAGGACAAGAGCTCTGAATAGACTCTAGAAGAAAGATGTGCCCAAAGGCACTGAGGAAAGAAACATGTCCTTGGTGGAAGTTGGGGATTGAGAACTGTGTTTCATTAGAGTGGTACCCAACCTCTCTATGACTTCAGTTATGATCACAGAATCTTTGGCTATTGCTTTCACGCTTCTTGCCTGGAATCCTCAGAGGCGTTCTTCAACTCAATATAAAAGTAGAGGGACTGAACTTAACTCTAGTGACATTATGAACCCTAAAGCTTAGAGTTTGGACAAAGATTGTTATTATGCTTATTATACTTAGTTATTTTTCTAGTTTTCTTTGAATATGATATAGTAATTTGATATTTTATTTAATTTACAGTGTCAGTTTTAATTGGATTCCACAAACATGTTAGAAATAGTTTTGACAATCTATGGTTTTAAGAACCTTTCAAGGAACTTTTGTTTGTTTGGGATTTTTATATTAATAAAATGAATGAATGGTAGCTATTTCAGAATGCTACAGTTGAAGCAGATGAGCACTGCTGAGGAAATGCCAAACATATATTGGTTCATTTTAATATTATATTTTTTACTGGGTGCTGTAATTAAGTCAAGCTTCTGACTTTTGTCAGAAAATCTTTTTAAAACACTATATTTTCTAATAGTATAAAAATATGTCTTGAAGTCATTAGAAGGAAAGTATTTTATATTGTATTTTCTCCATGTTTAATGTATTTGACACTCGTGCTAAATCTAAATCTGTCAACTGTTGAAACTAATAATAAATTATTGAACCCAAAATCAAGCTTACCAGAAAAATATTTTATTTTGCTATAAGGTACAGTAATAAATTGAGTTCATGTTTACTATTTTGTTTGATTTTAGGCAACAGTATTTCAAATTAATTGATGAGTGTGTATCCCAGATTGTATTACATAGAGATGGAATGGATCCAGACTTCACATATCGAAAAAGACTAGATTTAGATTTAAGTCAGTTTGTAGGTGAGTATTCGTCTATGATTTAAATGGAAATACCATATTGCCTCCTACTTTATGAGTTAACTTTAAGGTCTTGGTTCTCAAAGTGTGGCTGGTTATTCAGACTTGTGAGTATTTTGCACATCTTTTTTCTTAAAAATGAAATGACAAAATTTGTGGCCAATTATAAAATTTAGTTTTAAATTTTCTAAATCTTCCTTAAAATGCTTGATCCATCTAAAAACTGTTGCTTTATATGAGGCAGCATTCATATAAACTTGTTGCAATGCTTAGAGAAAATGTCCACTTAAGTTCTGCTAAAAATTTGATATTAGCCCTGACCTCAGAGTCATTTTTTTTGAAGGCACCCTAATGAAACTAGGACTAAGTATATTAGTGAATGTGTCTGCAGCCATCTTCTGATCTATAAAAACATGTTTAAAATGTTTTGTTTGGAATAAACACAGGCATGTCTAAACTGGAACCCTGGTAGCAATATTTGTTTACTCATCATCATGTAAGATTGACCAAAGAACTTGAGCACAAAAATATGATATATAATTCTACATTGTAAATAATCTTTAATAGTTTACAGTTTGTCAGACATTTAAATTATAATATCAAAAAATAATATCTACAGTGATCTAAAAAGGCTATTAAAATAATAATGCCTTTCTTTTTATAATGATGTGTCTTTTTGAGGCGGTGTTTTCTTTATCAATTTTCTGTGTTCAGAATAAAGAACAGACTGTGTAGAATGAGTAAGGAACTAAAATGAATAAAACTGATAAAAAAAAAATGCCTGCTATTCTCAACAGAGTATAAGAAGTTAAAAGTCTTTGTTGAGGTGAGAAAACATAGAAATTGAAACCATATCTAAATGTACAGCTAAAATGTGGAATGATTTTGAATAATGTAAAAAAAAAATAATTTCACCTGAACATTTGAAATTTTTTTTCTGGGTAATTGAGTAGTTTTGTCATTGAACTGTTGAGGATTAAATATAATTTTTAAATGTAGATTATGTAAGTGAAATACATGCTTTTAGAATAAATTAATGCTTCTATTGACTTTTCATGTTGGGAATAAATTTATAGACAAGATACAGAAGAGTTGCTTAATGCAGAAGGGAATCCACTGTATTTACTTGAATCAGAGATTGGGCAGTGGGTAAGAAAAGTATGAAAACCTAGAGCACAGATCATGTATTATTTTAGGGATCAAGAGAAACTAATGGGGCAGGAGTTAAAGATATATGTATTTATTTAGTGGTACAGAACCAACCGATTTAGGAGGCAAACTAATTATTAATTGGGATTACATGCAGATTCATCTATGATGTAGCAAATTTTCACATTAATAATAGTAAGTCATGTATCATGTCTTAAATTGATGAAATCAAGAAATAATGGTGTAACATTTTATGTCACACTAAGAAGATAACGAACAGAATAATTTTGATGCAGAAAGAACTGTAAGAAGTTACATTTGGGAACAAGGACTGGCATTTGTATGCAGTGATTTGGTTACGTTTCATTATAAGCCTTCTGTACTCCTGTAGCACTTCCATTTTATTTTTTTTTTACAGAATGAATATAATATATCCTTGGAAATCTTACCATGTCCATCCATATGTAGCATTTCAGCATAGAATTCTAGCAGCTGAATGCATATCATAAATTATTTAATCAATCCATTATTGATGGGCATTTAAATTATGACTTTTTTTTGGCCTCACAAATAATATTTTAATGCATATTTTTTTGCCTGAAGGCAAAACTGCAGAAATAGAATTGCTGGTGAAAGAAAATGCATAATTTAATTATAGTACATATATATTGTCTAGTTTCTCATCATCAAAGTAATCTACAATTTCAGTGTTGTATAGGATAATCAGTTTTCCCATACCATTTAGTAAAATGGTAAAAAAAAATTTCTGTTTTATTATTATTGTTTCCTGAGCTTGTGTTGGACATCATTCTTTTCCTTCTCCACCCAAATATGTATGGATTGATAATGGAAACCATTGAGGATGGAATGTTGCAGCTCATCTCCCTTCTTTTGTCTAATAGAAGTATACAATGATAATTGAACTTGTCCTTTACTTCATTTTTCTGGCTCTGGTCTCCTACACAGATAACCCATCTCCACTCTAACTTTGTATTATTTATTTTACTCACTTTTATTGTATTATTGACAGTATTTCTAATTCCTTTCTGTTTTTTCTTTTCCTGTGTAAATTTTCAAGTAATAGTGAACTTAAAAAGTACTGCAATTAAAAGCTTCATGTCATTGCAATTTTAGATGTTTGCATAGATCAAGCAAAACTAGAAGAATTTGAAGAAAAAGCATCAGAACTTTCCAAGAAAGTAAGTACCTTTCTAAAAAGACTAACTTTGTAATATTAAGTGGAGTACCCTGCGGATATCCTTCTGCTTCAGGGACAGTGTGATTTTTAAAAATTTTCCTTCCCTCTTTCAGATATTTGCAATGGCCTTTGATCATCTTTAAAATTTCTGAGTATTCTCTTCCAAACCTTATCCTCCCTATGCTTCTTTTTGGATTTTTAAAAATTTATTATTTCATTGTGTTCCCTGACTTCTACATGTTTTATGTATTTTATCTACATATTTCTATTTGTGTATACTGTTTATTTCTATAAACATGTTTTATGCATTAATGCACATTTTCCTGTTTTTGCAGTGTATCATTTCTCACTCTAGAAACCTCTTAAGGGTGTTCTGTTTGCTGTATGCATCACCTTTGCTCCTTGAACAATTTCAGGCCAATATGAGAAATAACACACACATGCACACACACACATTTATAGATATATATGTATATATAATATTTTCAATGAGTGTATACAATCAGAATTTTAAGAATAGAGTAATTCTTAAGAATTCATATAGTTTGGCCCTTAACATTTTATCTCTTTATCTCTGGGTTAGCATGTTTTTATTAGATTGTAGACTTTTCTTTTTCGTTTTTTTTTACACTTCAGTACTCACTCTAATGTGGAAGACAGAAGAGGCTTTCTGGGCCCGAAAAGAGTTATGTCCTAAGAAACCCTATACAGGGTTGCTATGAATCGGTATTGACCCGCCAGTACTTAAGTACAAAACAACAACTCACTTTAATATAAATTCTTAGGACTGAATTTCTCATATTGGTGGAGTGTAAATAATAATTATAAGTACTACCACAGTGAACATTTGCTCAGTGTACATTTACTGTGCATTATGCACCATGCCAAATCCCCAGTGGAACAGCTGCTAAACTCTGCACTTTGAACTCAAAGGTTGAGGCTATGCATCTATCCATTGGCTCCATGGGAGAAACACATGGCAGTCTGCTGTGTAAAGATTACAGCCTTGAAACTCCCATGAGGCAGTTCTACTTTGTCACATGGAATAATTTGAAACTTGAATGGGTGACAAATAATGGCAACAGGCATCATTCCAAAGAATCTGTATACTTCATGTGGTGGGTCCTAAACATATATTGAGAAAACTGCACACTTCTATAAACTTATGATTTTTATAATTATAAATTGTAAGCATTCTCAACTCATCTTATTCAGTCATACTCATCATACAAAGATCATGTTAGATACCAATTTCTTGAGCATGCTTTTACTGTCCACCCAACTAGATAAGACTCTTCCTACATACTTCGTGCTTAATAAAAATTGCAAAATTAAAATTAATGACTCGTTTCCATTAAGTATCATACATGGAATGTTACATTTGGTTCCTGTTGTTCAGGTTATAGGAGAGGTTTGACTGAGACGCACTTCACTCAGCTGTGTTTGTATTTCAAGCCCAGTAAGCGAGTTCAGGAGTCCTGGTGGGGCGCTATAGGGTAAGCACTGGACCACTAACTACAAGGTGGGCAGTTCAAACTCACCAGCAGCTCCTTGGAAATCCTATGCAGGGTTGATATGAATCAGAACCAACTTAACTGCACTTAACAACAACAAGCAAGTTCATGCTTTATTGGAGCATAGTAGCAAATGTTAAAGTACTTAATTTGGATGTATCACAGATAGTATACATTTGTTCTTAAATCATTATTTGTAAGAACTAAACATGATCTGTTTTTCCACACTTGTTTTTGAAATTGTAAGCTTTAAATGTAAATAGAAGAAAGACCTTGTTCAAGGTTAGTTGTCTCCTTTTAGCCAGAAATTATATGACTTAGGTATATACAGAAAATATTGTTTGCTTCATAAAAGATTTCTATTGCTGCACCATTTTGTATATATCAGCAAGAACTACTTTCTGATAGCTTTGTAAGGACACATGTAAATACTTTGCTGTAGGCAAGAAGCTATCATAGTTGCTTGACACATTCTTTATTTTGGTGCATAAATTTGAAAAATGAAGACTAGAAATGTCAGAAAGTACATAGAGAATATTGAATTATCAACCTTCTTGTACAGATGCACTAATGCATTTACCCTAGGGAATGAAATTAAGCAGAGCTTCAGCGTTAACTGTATTTCTTGACATTTTTGTGTGTAATTTTGTAAGTGTAATAATGCTCTAGAAACTCTTTTTGGCAAAGAAGGCTATCATATCAGTTTTTATAAAGTACTCCTTTAATGGAGATTCATTCTATCCCCAAGGCTACAGTGATTTGACTATAGATATTATAAAAATGCTAAAGCAAAGTTTATATTTCGTCTGATCCTTTTGTAGGGAAGGATGTTGAAATTTATCTCCTTGGTAAGTTATATAGATATTTTCTGTATGGTAAGTTATACAGATACTTTCTGTATGGTTAGGTTAATCTAATCAATTTCCTTAGCATGTACTAATAATGACATTGATTGTTTTAATAGTTTTATATTTATTTTTCTGAATCATTCTTCCTTCTGATTTTCAGTGTAAGGCTCATGAGATAGTACTGTGTGCACATTATTGTGAGAAAAAGCCTTCTCCATTCTTATTCTCATGAGAATATATACATATTTTTATTTCTTGCTGTACAGCTGTGAAATTTGAGCGGCTGTACTAAGAGAAACAGAGAAAATGACCTCTCAAAGGTTTTTGTTTCTAGGAGAATAGCTTTTATATATAATATTAACAGTCACTTAACAGGTAATGGAATATGACACACTTCACTCAATAAATTTTATTAATTATAAATTCAAGTCACTGGAAAGATGATGGCTAAACTATCACCTTCAATAAACTTCTAGTTTGGTAAATGATATCACATTGTGATAGTTATATATTGTTGTTGTTGTTGTTGTTAAGTGCTGTGGAGTTGATTCCGACCCATAGCGACCCTGTACAGGGTTTCCGAGGGTGTAAATCCTTACGGGAGTAGAAAGCCTCATCTTTCTCCCGCGGAGCGGCTGGTAGTTTCGAACTGCTGACTTTAAGGTTCGCAGCCCGATTTGTATATATTATAATGTGATAATTTCTCTGTTGTTGTTAGCTGCCGTTTAGTCGACTCTGATGGACAATACATGCACAACAGATTGAAATGCTGGTCCTGCTCCATCCTCACAATTGTTATGTCTGAGTTGGCACAGTGTCAATCCATCTTGGGTTCTTTCTATGATAGAAACTCCTATGTGCTCTGTTAGCATGTAGGAAAGCTTCCTCATCTAGTCTTCATTGTCTAGGGAAAGCTTGTGTTAGGAATTGACACACTGTAAGATTAGTATAAATCGATAAAATGAGAAATCCAAGGAGGAGAATTATATAAATAAAAGGGGCTGTTTTGGATTATCTAAAATTATTTCAATCTTTAACATATCTAAAAATGATTTAATTTTTTTCCCCTCTAAAAGTGTTCCCCTTTGTATTCCATATCCTTTTTTTCCCTCCAAATCACAACACTTTACATTCAACTTTGTTATTGTGAAATGCCGTCGAGTCAGTTCCAACCCATAGCAACCCTGTATAAGGTTTCCGAGGAGCATCTGGTGAGCTTGAACCGCCAAACTTGCAGTTCCAATGGCTTTGCAGTCTGGCGTATTAACCCAGAGCGCCACACAAGGATTCTATTCAACTTGCAGAGACACAAAACACCAGTTATCTTAGATGATAACCCATCCATTCTTTTCATTCATCAGGCATAACTCTTAGATTCTGTAATTTCACTTTTTCTTTTTTCTCTCCAACATCCTCTCTTGTACTTTGATACAGGCCTACTGTCAATTCTTGCTTGGATAACTGCAGTAATTTCCAAACTAATTTCCTTGCCTGTGGTATTTCTCTTTTAGGCCATCTTCAGTGTTGCTGGTTGGATTTCCCAAAGTGCAAACTTGGTCATGTTATTTTCTGATCATAAATTCTCTAAAAGCTCCCTGTGGTTTTCAGGAAAGAAAAAATAAGTGGCTAATTGCAGATTTCTTTTCAAGACTTTCCTTCCTGTGTATGTTTCTAGCTTGTGTTTCCTACAGTTTTCACACCTCCTATTGTGCTCCTTACAAGGGATTAGTGGCTAGTCATCTGTAGGTTGTGCTATTCCTCCACATATTATGTGAGCTACACTTCACAGCTAGCCTCTGAACTCAAACAGCATTTCTTCAAAACTTGCTTGCTTGTCTCCAGAGTCTGTCTTTCTCTAGCTTGTAGGCAGTTCTTATAAATTTTGGATTGTTATTCTGCTCTTGCTTTACCACCAGACACAAATGATTACTGAAAGCATTGGCTGTGTTGTGTTCAACTGTGTATCTCCAGTACCTCATACCATAAAAGACACCCCCTAAACAGGCTACTAGATCTTTATTACACAAGGAGGCTTCAAAAGTTGGTGCAAAATGGAATTGAAAGATAATGGAAACCCCCTTCATATAATGGGAAATATTAGTAGGTAGGTTAGGGCCAGATCCCATAGGGTTCTTAGATTTTAGGTAAATTATTATGGTCTTCATAATGAAGCCATTTAAGGTTAAGAGGAAAGGATTTACATTATTTGAAAGAATAATAAAACTTAAAAAAAAAAATTTTGTTAGTGCAGATAAGCTTAGTTTTGAAAATACTGTTATTTTTGTTTGTCTTAAAAAAAATGTAAAGCAAGCAGTTGAAGATATATTTATGAGCTGATTTTTAGCCTGGAAATTAGATGAGCAATTGAACTGATGACCGGAATTTGGAAGCTATGATGCTGTGAATTAATGTGCTGGACTGCAAGGTTGGTTTGAACAACAAGGTCAGTGGTTCAAGCTCACCAGCTGCTCCTCGGAAACCCTATACAGGGTTGCTATGAGTTGGAACTGATTTTATGGCATTTAACAATAGCAACAACAAAAAGTTTATGAATAGTGGTTGATGCATATAGATATGAAAGATACCAGCAGGGAGGAATGAAACCAGCATGGAGGAGTGAGAAAAGAAACTGGAATGCCAATATTAAAAGATTATGTTCAGGAGTAACCAAGCAATCCATTGCTCTCCAGATAATTCTGACTCATACTGACCCAGGAGGATATAGTAGAACTGCCGCATTGGGTTTCCAAGGCTGTAAATCTTTACTGGAGTAGACTGCCTAATCTTTCTCCCATGTAGCAGCTGGATAAAAAGTAATCCATGAAGACATAAGCAGGAGAACCAGAGGAATGTGTTGTAATGGAGCATACAGAAAAGAGCTTGAAAGTATTTAGAGCTATAGAGCAGGATTACCCAGTGTAAGTGTTTTATAATTTATGTGCTTCAACATTGCAGCCATTTACCCATATGCCTAGTATGCACTTGTAAAATGGTCAGTTTGACAGAGTAACTGAATATTTATCTTTTACATTTTTGTTTTTGTGTTACCTTTAAATAGCCATCTATGGCTAGTAGCAATCATCGAATAGTGTGGCTATGGAAAGTAAACTTATAGATGTAAGATGAGACACCAAGTCCAGGATGTTTGGACTTTGGAAAGTCACGGTTTTTAGAGTAAAGGAATTATAGCTAAGTTCTAGGTGGATAGTAAAGTGAAAATTCAGCAGGGCAGAAATTAAATACAAACAGTCCCCTTGTTATGAATGAGATCAATTCCTAAGTGTGTTTTTTTAACTCTATGATTTGTAGGTGAGTCAGAACAGGTTCTTATTTTGTATTGCTTTAGTCCTACTTGGTGGCACTTAACAACTACAATATAACAATAATAACCACAATATATGGCCTGCAGGGCTGACATTCTGTACCCCTGCTTTAATGCATGACTAAATAAGAACTCCATATACCTGTTCTGACTTATTTAGCTTTACTTTAGTGCAAGAAAGTAGCCCTCATGGCTATATGACTTAGGTGTTAGGCTTTTAACCTCAAATTTGGTAGTTGAAACCAACTAGCATCTTTACAAGAAGAATGAGGCTTTCTGCTTCTGTGAAGATTTAGAGCCTCAGAAACCCCTATACAGGTCACTATAAATTAGAACTGATTCTATGACAATGGACTTGGTTGTTTTTTGTTTGTTAGTTTTTTTGTGTGTGAAAGAATGCTGTTGGTTCGGCGGTGGGTTGTTGCTGCAGTGTCGGCAGTTCAAACCTACCCCCTGTTCTTCAGGAGAAGGATGGTGCAGTCTGCTGCTATAAAGATTTACAGCCTTGACAATCCTATGGGGCAATTCTATTCTGTCCTATAGGACCACTATGCATTGGAAACTACTTGATGGCAGTGAGTTAAGTGAAAGAAAAGGCTTGAAGCCTTTTCAGTGGTTTCAAAAACTTCATGGGCAGCAAGTGAAGGTGATTGTGATGAAGAATTTGTTGCATGTAGCAGGTGGTTCTGTCGTTTTAAAGGGAGAGGACAAATTGACATAATATCGAAGGGCAATTTATGAGATGTTGGTAAGTCAGACATTCATAACCTGGGGATTTATAGTACAGAGAAAGTGTTCTTTGAAGAAGCTGGCTTTGAAAAAAATAAGGTTACAGCTCTAGGGATGATGTGAGGTAAGAAGAAAGACATTAGAGTAGTTAACAATAGAGTTGACATTGACATCCACGGGCACAATTGGGATTTTCTCTAGAGGACAGGCAGGGAGGTTTACACTGTATGAGAGAAGGTTGGGTGTGTTGTCCGATGAGACCTAAGCATAGCTTGGGTGGTAAATTGTTTATTTCATTAGGCTGGAGACTAGTAGCTCATATATTATCTAATGATAAGGGGGTTTGCAGTTGCTGTAGGAATAGTGGCAGTGATAATATCGGTATGATTTAGGCAAAGTGAAGGACATTTGGATAGTTTATATCAGTTTTTATCATCTTTTAAAGAAACAGTGTTATCTATTGAGGGTAAAAGACTCATGGATCTGAGACTTTTCCTCATTGTAAAATAAGAATTACAAATTAACCTCAGAATTTTTGTTATCAAATACAAAAATACTTACTTATTTTACTTTAAAAACAATTAAACTACTGCCAACTGCTCTGAAAGGGATCACATTACAGGGTCCTGGATAGAATAGGAGAAGGATGTATTACATACATTTAACATTAACAACACTACCTAGTTGTATTAGACATAATTTAAGTATGTACAAGTGAGCTTCAAAAAGTTTGGGGGATAATGATATTTTCCACAAACTATTTGAAGCCCATCTCTTATATAAAGCCCTTTGTAAACTGTTGAGTTATCTATTTTTATTTTTTATCCTAATTGAAGTTTGAGTATATTTAAAACCTATTTATAATGTAGTATGTGTATGCATTTTAATTATTGATTATTTTACTATATATCTTTATAGAGAGTCAAATATTTGTTCTTGATTATGAGATAATACCTTATTTAAATTCACCTCTATGGGGAGAGACTTTCAGACACGGTGACTGCAGAGGGGAGCTCCTTGAATCCAAGATGAGAACTAGAGATCTTGATGAATGTCTATATATAAATTAGAAAACTCAATGAATTCACCGAATTTTGTGGTTTACTTTACTCCTACATGATATTTCACTAGTGACTTTGAAAGATTAATTTATCTTTGGAAGATTAATGATAAACATGACAGATTTTATTCTCTTAAGTTGTTGAGGGTCTTTAAATATCAGTATATTATTATATGAGAAAGATGAGTAATCGATGCACTTACAGAATGAAATTTGTTTAGTAACTTAAAGAAAGGAAAATGTAATTCTTTGAAATAATGATGATAAACTTCAGATGTGTTTCCAGCAGAAGTACTTTGGAGGTGAGGAGAAGGGATTTCAGCACAATGCTTTGCTGTCTTATTATTTTACACAAAGTCACGATGATATTTAGGGACTTTTAAGCAAAATGCCAAGGTTGCAGTTAACTGTGGGCCAGTGTACTCTGCGGAGAGAAGAAGGTCACAGACCCCGTCTCTGGCTCCCTTGCAAATGAACGATTTTGGTGGGACTTGGAAGGACCCAGAAGAAAGTTATGAGTGATTTAGCAAAAATCTACCATTGCTTTCATAAAACCAATTCAGAAGTTTATGTTTTTCTGACAGATCATTTGAGTCACATTTCTGTGAAGAATAGTGCTTGTCATTTTCATCTTTCTCTCTCTCTTTTTTCTTTTCAGTTTGAAAAAGAATTTAGTGACCACCAAGATACTCAGGTTCAATTGCAGAAAAAAGAGGCTGAGATTAATGAGCTTCAAGCAGAATTACAAGCTTTTAAATCTCAGGTAAAATACCATTCTGAGTGAATCTGGGTATTGAAACCTCATTAGAGGAACACAGGTCATGCAATATCTCCATTGCATCTGAACTGTATCAGTTTTAATTGCACATGTATACTTGCATAGCTTTGTTTATATGTATTTTTGGTCTGCTGTGATTATTTTAAACAATTAATGTGCCACTTTCTATTTATATTTTTAGGAATGTCTCAGTTTGTAGTAATTAATCTGCTACCTTCTGTTTCATTTAAGTTTTGTTCCTGGTTCTTTTATTACATATTTCCTAATTTTACTCTTAGATTTGTCATTTATCACTGATTTTTATCCCACTATAGAAAATTATTGCTCAAGCTATTTATTTTTCATAACCTTTATCCTATGGGTACTTTGCAGTGAAAGATAACCTCTAGCTGAATGGGAACATTTTCTGATAATTTTTCCATTTCCAAAAGTAAACAGATTTAAACATGACAAAAAGAGAGCAAATCTAGATTATGAAGCAGATAGCTCACATATATACCCTGCATACATAAAACATTTAGAAAGCAAGAAATACATATTTGCATGTTTTAAATGAATGAAAGTAAGGAGGTAGATTTTTTATAGCTAGATTTCTTTATGTAGATTTTCATACAGGATGATGAGCAATAAGTATAGTTTTGCTATTTTCTTCTCATCCTAATTTACGTTTATGGGAAAATAGTCTCAGATATACTATTTCCTATATTATTGACAATTTTGTTTTCTTTTAAGTACTTAGTGAGTTGCTTTGTTACGGAGGCTGTCTGAAGACAACCTAAGAGATAACTATCTGTTACTCTTCAATTTTGGAGTCTTAGTGTGGCACTGTGGAATAAAGCACTGGACCACAAGGTCGGTTTCAGTCACAAGGTCGGTGATTCAAATTCACCAGCTGCTCCTTGGAAACCCTATCCAGGGTTGCTATGAGTTGGAACCAACTCCACGGCTCTTAACAACAACAGTAGCAGCAACAACAGCAGCTGTTATTTTAGGGAAAATATTAATTTAAAATCTCCTCTGTGAGAAAATTACTCTCAATGATCTTCTTCCTATAGTGTCTCAAGAAGGAAGCACTATAATTTGTAAGATTTTTTCATCTTTGCTATGTGGTTCCTTGTGTTTCTTATTGAAAGACATTATTTGTGCATGTGCTATATACTTCAGACTAAGTTATATATAGACAATGCCTGAAATGTTTGTGACGAGATTTTCCTGATCTGAGCCAGATTAATTTAAGAATTTTCTTTTGAAAATTTCATAATCAATGGAGTATTTGTAAATCTACTCTAGAAAATACAATTGATAATACCTGAGTCACCGTATGATGACTTTTTTGTTGTTGTTGTTAGTTACCACTGAGTCGATTCCAACTCACAATGACCCTGTGTGTGCAGAGTAGATAGACTCTGTAGAGTTTTCAGGGTGTGACTTTTTAGAATCAGATCACCAGACTTGTCTTCTGAAGTACCTCTAGGTGGATTTGAACCATCAACTTTGTGGTAGGTAGTTGATTCCATAACTATTTGTACCACCCAGGAACAGTATGGCTAGAGAAAATAATATGTGTTTTTTAACTTAAAATTAGTTCAAAAGGCATGTAAATATTAGTTCTGTTTTGTCATCTACAGTTAATCCCATTTACTCTTTACTCTTGTTAGTCTTTCATTCTTACCTTGTAGTAGAAACTTTAGGACAAAAGTGAAAAGTGGACAAAAGTGAGCTCTTTTTCATACCCGATTTTATTTGGGTTTACTGTGGCAGTTTGCTTTTTTAAGTGCCTTTGAGTCAGTTTCAACTCTTAGAGACCTTGTATAGGGTTTCCAAGGAGCAGCTGGTGAATTAGAACCGCTAACATTGTGTTTCAAATCGACTTTACGGTCCAGTGCTTTATCCCACAGTGCCACACCAGAACACTTTTTTCTGGATATGTAGGGAGATACACATGTGATTTATGACACTCTTTCTTTAATGTGCCCTGGTGGTGCTGTGGGATAAGGACTGTGCTGATAGTCACAATGTCAGTGATCCAAATCTACCACCCACTCTTTGGGACAAAGGTTAGGTTGTCTGTTCTTTTAAAAATGTATAGTCTTGGAAAACCTATATAGGGTTGCTATGAGTTTGAACTTACTCTGTGACAATGGGCTTGGGTTTGGGTAGGTTAAGCATTGAGCTGTTGACTTCAAGGTCAGATGTTTAAACCCACCAGCTGCTTTGTGGGGAAAAGATGAGACTGTCTGCTCCAGTAAAATTTATATTCTTGGGAACTCAAATGTAGAGACTCTATGAGTCAGAATTGACGCATTGCTGATGAGTTTGGTTTGGTTGGGTGTTTCTTTAATGTTTTTCATCCTACATATATTTCTTGAGTGACTGCTTTGTGCTTTTAGTGCTAAGGAAGGAATATGCCAAATATAGTCACTGCCCTCATGAAGCTGATAACCTATGAAAGAGATCATTATTCTTTAAATAATTGCCTAATGCTATTGAGAAATGCCCAGTGTAAAATTGGGGACTGCCCTTGAGTGGGCAGGGAAGGCTGTCCTGAGGAAGGAACATGTTTTTGTTGCTGTTGAGTCAGTTCTGAATTATGGCATTCCCATGTGTACAGAGTAGGACTGCTTCATAGTGTTTCATGGCTATGACCTTCCTGATGCAGAGTGCCAGACCTGTCTTCTGAGGTGCCTTTGAGTGTTCTCAAACTACCAGTCTTTCAACTAGTAGGAGAGGGCCAGGTGAAGAGTGTGAAGACTGTTTCAAGCAGAGCTAACAGCACGTACAAAGGCCCGGAGAGGAGTCTGAGGTTGGCACAGTCATTGAGTTGGGAGAAAATCACCTGGCCATTAGGAGGGAACCAGATCCTGCTTTGCTTTTACAACTTTTCTATGGAATTGTAGATGGTTTCTACCGCCGATGTGGCAAAGTTTTTTTTTTTTCTGCATCTTTTCACTTTTCACTTAAATGTTAGTGTTCCATAGAATTTTGTACGTAGACCTTTTGTCATGCTGTATGTGGTGCTGAAGGATAAGCACTGGACTACAAGGTCGGTTTGCTGTACAGGTTTGTTATGAGTCAGAACCTACTTGATGACACTTAACAAAAACAACAGCAACAACGTGCCCTCTCTGGGTGAACTTCATCTACTTCCGTGACTTCCCGTGGCACCGAAAAATTGCTGAATTTTAGATCTTCAGAGTCAAATAGCATTTCACTTTGGGACATTCCCACCTGGTGACCATATGGCTTCCAACTGGGAAATGGCATTCTGGCAATTACTTTAAAAGCCAAACCTACAATGATTTTCTTAAATTTAGAAATAAATATTTTTTTTTTTTTTTTTTTTACTATGTTGAACCATATAAAATAGCTACAGATATTTAATTATTTTGGGTTTAAAGTTTTATCTTATTATTTTTGAGATAACTATGTTTATACATGTTTTGTAGTTTTCTTAGTTATATTTCATCTTATTTTTTTCTTCTAGTTTGGAGCTTTGCCAGCTGTTCCAAGCAATTCTTTGGTCCTGTCAAAAGAAGAAGGGATCAGCCACCCAGGACTCCCTCCTCCTCCCCCACCTCCCTCTTGTGGAGGATTACCACCTCCCCCTCCGCCTCCCCCTGCCCCTCCACTTCCAGGAATGGTGATGCCATTTGGTGGCCCAGTGCCTCCACCACCACCCCTTGGATTTCTTGGCACTCTTCCACCAATCCTGCCATTTGGATTGAAACCAAAGAAAGAATTTAAACCTGAAATCAGCATGAGAAGATTGAATTGGTTAAAGGTAAAACATAAATAAATGGGAAAAGTGTAATTTTATTTAGAATAAAGCTTCATTTTGGATTTACTTCTATATAATTTCTAATGTAAATTACAATCAAAGTAACATTAGATAAAATGGCATCTTTTTAAAAAATGAAAGTGCAGAAATAATGCCCTTTATTATTAATGAAGACTTTCTGGTTTATAAATGTGGTGGGAGTCAGTATTCGTTGTGACACTGGGATTTTTACTTATAATTAAGTTGATAATGTAACAATAACAATGTTATTATGAAATACCATTGACTCAGTTCAGCTCTTAGCCCCCCTATATAGGGTGTCCAAGGAGTGGCTGGCAAGTTTGAACCAACGACCTTGTGGTTCAAACCAACCTTATGGTCAAGTGCTTATCCTACAGCACCACATGACGAGTCCTAATACAACATTACTGAGATTGAATTCTGTACTTAGGAAAAAGTATTACTTGATATGGGAAGCTGATAATTAATTAGTCAAGGCATACGAACAAGGCCAGATTAAGGAATGGCTTAACTAATACAGGGACATTGATCCTAATTTTGAGTGTAGTTTTAGAGAAATTCTACTGTAATTTCTGAGTTAAGCTTCGCTGGGTCTTAATGATCTGCTGTGAGGCCTGAGCTAGAAGTAGCCTAATGCTTTAGTTGCACTACTTTCTGTTCAGTTGATTCTGACACGTGTTAGTAACCATTTTTCTATGGGTTCATATACTAACTTTGAGTCTCCAGGTTTTGTGTTTGATGACAAGAAATTGTACCAAATTTATAAAAAGGGGGAAAGGTCTGCTCTCTAGAGTCCTAGCTTTTAATTTTCTTCCTACTTTATCCTGTGCTCCAGTCTTATTTCTGTCAACTTTCTTCGGTGGGGAAAGGATTTCTTTAGGCCCTGGATTCCAGTTTTACTGTGTTCACTGAATGGGAGAAGATGGTAGAACAGGATAAAGATTGAATCCATGGTCCTGTGGTTGGACTTGGCAGTTGTTTAATAGGTAGCCATAGGCCTGCTAATTCACTGGTTCCTAATTGGCATTTAAGCCTGAGTGTGGTGCTGTAGGATAAGTACTGGACTGCTAACTACAAGGCTGGCAGTTCAAACCCACCAGCCACTCTCGGAAATACTATTAGTGTTACTTTGAGTTGGAAAAGACTCCATGACACACAATATAACAAAGTGGTATTTAAGGAGCTCTGGTGGCACTCTAGGATAAACACTGGAGTGCTAACACAAGGTTGGCAATTCAGACTCACCAGCTGCTCTGCAGGAGAAAGATGGAGCTTTCTTCTCCCATAAAGATTTACAGCCTTGGAAACCTATGCAGTGTTGCTATGAGACAATCAACTCAGTGGCTGTGTTTTTCTTAAAGATCCATTTAAGCAGCCCTGGTGGTACTATAGGATAAGAACTGAATCGCTAATCACAAGGTTGGCACTTAAAACCCTCCATCCACCCCAGGAGAGAAAGATGAGGCTTTCTGCTCCCATAAAGTTTACAGTTTTGGAAACTTTCTATAGGTTTGCTATGAGTTGGAATTAACTTGATGGCAGCGGATTCGGTTTGATTTTTTGGAAGAGATTTTTAATTCTGGTCGTATAGTGGTACAGTGTTTAAGAGCTCAGCTCCTAACTGAATGGTCAGAGATTTAAACCCACCAGCTGTTTTGTCTAAGAAAGAGAAGGAATCCCTACAGGAGGCAATTCTGCTCTGTCCTGTAGGGATGCTATGAGAATCCACTCAACTACAGTGGGTTTCAAATGGGTATTGGAAAATGTAGCATTAGCCACTTTGTAAGCTGCTGTGAGATGATCAAGTTTATTGGCACATTCATGGTGATACAAACCTGGGGGGTAAGTAGTGATAAGGATGGAGGGTAGGGGTTAGAGAGAAGGGATTTACAAATTTCACATTGTTGTATGAGTGAAGAAACATACCATCTCTTCTGTTTCCTTTTTCCCTTCATTCACTAATTTATTAGTTTATTAAATACATTTGTTCATGAGTTCATTCAGTGAATACATACATATTACCTTTCTTAATATACCTAGCTGTTACATTTGAAAGGAGTCTTGGTGACACAGTGATTAAAGTGCTTGGCTACTAACCAAGCAGTGGGTGGTTTGAACCTACCAGCGCTGTGAGAACAATGAGGTAATTTGTATTTGTAAAGATTCACAGCTTTGGAAACCTGATGGTGATTCAACTCTGTCCTATATCTTTCCTGTGACTTGGAATTCAGGTCAACAGCAATGGATTTGATTTGGGGTGTATCTCTTCTATTTCTTAAAAAGTACCCTGGGAATGGGTCATAACTCAGGTGATTGTCAAATGTAGTCTTACCACGGTGTTTCTTAGTTACTGTTCTATACCAGATGACATATAGAAACCAGGTTATGGGACCTGGTTTCAAATAAACATGGTAATACCTTGTACTGCATCATGTATGGTTAGAGTCCTAGCCGAGGTGACCATTATTAAAGATCCTGAGAAATATAATTGAGAAAAAACAACCCATTTCATTCAGCATTTCCTCAGCAATTTAATTGTGAAATATTTTCTCCCCTTAATAAAACTTGAGCGTCCTGTAGAACTTGTGTTTCATTGAAGACACTGGGGGGAAACAGCTCACAGTAATTAGTTGGTAAACGTCTGCTGCCAGCGATGGGACCTTGGGTCTATGCATGGGATATCATAGGTGAGTCTGTCTTCTTTCTGATTGCAGATCAGACCTCAAGAAATGACTGAAAACTGTTTTTGGATAAAAGTAAATGAAAATAAGTATGAAAATGAGGATTTGCTCTATAAACTTGAGAATACGTTTTGCTGTCAGCAAAAAGGTAAAGCTCAATGTCTTGGTTTTTCATGAATTAGCTTTTTGTAATTCAATGCAGCTACTTTTTTAGATACCAATGTGTGGAAACAGCATTATATCAGGAATCTGATAGATGATTTAAAAAATATTTTGAATGAAGAATGAAATAATCTAATCGAAACAAATGTTTTAAAAAGAGCAGATTGGATATACAGTGCATCAAAAAAAAACAGCATTCTAAATGTACATGATGGGGGTCAAGCCATCTTTTATAATGGAGAATATTTGCAGAGAAGTTTTTGACAGGAGAGAATGCTTTCTTTCAGTCATTGTTGTCCTTAGTTGATGGTAGGTCTGCCCTGGACTCATGGTGACCCCAGATATTCAGTGGAACAAAGTGGAGCCTAGTCCTGCACCTTTCCCTTGATTGGTTAGATTGAATCATTGTGATCTATAGGGTTCTTATTAACTCATACTTGGAAGTAGATTGTCTGGCATTTTTCTTAATCTGTCTTAAGTCTGTAAACTGTTAAATATCAAGCAACATGCAAGCTTCCATCGACATGTGGGTGGTGGCTGAACAATCAGGTAGGTGTTTTGGCTAGGGATCGAAGCCTGATCACCCACATGGAAGGAAGGTGAGTCTTCTTCCACTGAGCCACCAATACAGCCAAAACTAAATCTAAATGTTCCCCTCATCAGAATTTTACCACCATATAATAACACAAGTGATTTCACATAATAAGTCTTATTGTTGGGTGCTGTTGAGTCCATTCCAACTAATAGTAATCCTACGCACAACAGAAGGAAACACTGCCTTAAAATACCTGTGAAATTATTTCCAGAAATAATTGTTAATTACCATGATAAATCTTTCCAAAAGATCATTGTAAATTGAGGGAACATTCTAGAATTTGTGGTAAACCCAAAGCCTTTAGCAGATGTTTTCGAGCACCATTGATCTTGTCTAACGTATTAAAAGTGATATATTTAGATCTTTGAAAACGGAGAATTTCCTCACCAAGCTTACCCTCGGAAAACTGGTGTAGTGCGCAGATCTTAATTTTACCTTTTGATTATGGAGAATCAAAATTTTCTTCTTTGAATAACATTAGTACACTCTTCAGGCAATCAAGGAAAATATATGGCAGTTAAAATGTGTATTTACATGTAAAACGCTTTAGAATTTCAGATTTCATAATCTGGAATTGATTAGTTTTCCCTTTGCTTTCCTTGTAGGTGAGAATGGTGGTACCTCAAAGCTATTTCAGCGATGCTGCCTTCCAGTTACTTTCTCTTTCTTGTTTCTCTCTCTTCACTTTGATTACTTTCTTAATTAATGAGGCTCAAAAGGGAAACTTGTTAGCATGCCTTTAATTTAGCTGTAGTGTTAGCCCTAAATGAAATAATTGGACCTTTAAAAAATTCTTAAGTCATTTAACTTTAGCTTTGAGATTCAAGGTTGAAACAAAAATAATCTCTGTACTCAGTCCAACACTAGCTATAAAAATCAAGGTCGGGTAATGAGGTTCATTTTCTGAGTATTCTGTGCTTCTGTCCCTCTCTGCCTTTAGACATGTTGTTCCTTCTGCCCAGGAATTCTCTTTTACTTGGACTGAAGCCTAGTAGGGACCTATGACTTATTCTGTCTCAGTCCAAATGCTGCTTTCTCTTTATAGTGAGTGTTAATGATATTTTCTGGGGTCAACAGAATAAATGGGGAAGCTCAGTGTTGTCATCCTGGACAATGCCAACAGTTTAAAACGCCAGTGGGAAAGGAACTGTAAAGGTAGCTATTTTTATCACTGTATTTATTTTTTGTTTTTAAGTTTTTTATTGTGAATTGAGTGATAGTTTACATGGGGAAACATCAGTTTTACACTCATCATTTCATTCACTGCAATGATTACAAACTCCTCTGTGCATATTATTCAACACTATTTGCTTCTATTCCCTGTTTTTGTTTTTTTTCATGTACACAAAAATACTCAGGAATATGTAATTATTTAAACAACCAAAGGGAATATTCTGCAAAATTACCTCCTGGCTGTAAGCACAGCCTTTCTCTTTCCATGAGTCTAGAGTCCTCGGCTGCTCTATTTCTCCATGTTCTCATCTCTGCCTCCATATCTGGTGTCACTCTTCTCTGGATAGGGTCCCACATTCCGCTTGTGCTCTTCTCCCTTGATGGTCCTAGGATCCTCTGTTCCTGGACTGTAAGATTAACTACTCTCCTCTTTTTGTTACAAAACTTCTACCTTAATAGTTGTGACAGTTGCAATTAGTCATGATAACGATTACTTGCTATTGAATTATAAGAATCTTATCCCATCTCTTTTCACCAGACCCATCTAGACAAGTGAATACTATTCAGTGGGAACTCCACCTCCCCCCACACACTCTGAAACTAAACTCCCTCTTGAAAACTTGTAAGCCAGTCACTTTGTGTCTTTATAGCCTCCCCATTTTAGGTAACCAATGTCTAAGTTGCTACTCCCTACAAACCCTATATACAGAGGGGAGTAGGATTGTTCCTTGATATGAAGATCCCTTCCCTCTTAGTTGGTATTTTGATCTACTTCATCCATAAATACAGGTCAAGTTCATCAAATTGTAGCAATTTAAACTTGTTTCCTTTATTAAAAAAATTAAAAAAAAAAAAATCTTCCTCTAGTCGAGTTCTGATCATCAAGCCATCAAAGCTATGTTGAGTTACTATCTACAAATTTGGGCATTCTGGTGTGTTTCCCCTCACTTCATATAAGCTCGACACTTCACTCTCAGCTCTACCCCACTGTGTCTATGTTCTTCTCCCTGGGCTCAAGAGTCCTCAGGTCTCACCACACTTCAGACCAATTAGCCCTTCCTCTTCTCTCTCATCTCCAGATCCACACGAGCCTATGGATCATTGTCAAACTCTGCCTGTTTGTTCATTGCTGCCTTTCCCTCTCTTCCACTCACCAGGAGACCAACATGGTTGCCAACAAGCTTACTTTTGAGTTTCAGTCTTGGAGAGGTGTTTGTCCTGAAGTGACTTGATTGATTTCCTTGATGGCTCCCCGGCAAATGACTTGCTTGTTCTTGTCATGCTCAGACTGCCATTTTAATTTTGGATTTTTCCTGCTGGTCTTTCTTTCAAAAAGTGTCTTCTGTTTCTCTTAGCTTTGTATTTTTAAGAATAGTGCCTAGAAAGCATTATTTGAGTGCTTTGTTAGAGTCATTGGGAGTCTTCATGTGGCGCTATAGGATAAGTACTAGCAAGGTCAGTTTGAACCCAAGGTCAGCAGTTCAAACTCACCAGCTGTTCTACAGAAACTCTATGCAGGATTGATATGACTCAGTACCAACTTGGCGGCACTTAATAACAACAGGAGTCTGTTGAATGCTTAAAGTGCTGGCTTCTCACTGAAAGGTGGGCAGTTTGAATACAACCAGACCTAGTGCTTCTCTAGCCAGATCTCTTTGTTAGAAAAATGTGGTGGTTTGCTTCCACAAAGATTAACAGTCTTGGAAACCCAATGATGACTGATTGTCATTGTTGATTTGCATCGCAACTAGGCAGGGAAGAAAATTCAGATAACTGAAGAAAAGTCAGTTTTAGGGAATGATAGTGGATGTTTTTTGTAGCAAAAATTCTTTGGACTAAAAACTCAGGGCTATTAATCTTACAGCAAAGTTGAATGTTCCATCAGACATATAGTGTTGTTGTTGTTAAGTGC
>NW_006408540.1:2692181-2695234 GCF_000296735.1 Chrysochloris asiatica
TTAGAAACTACCAGCCATTCTACGAGAGAAAGGTGGTCCTGTTAAAATTTACAGCCTTGGAAACTCTATGCAGGTTGCTATGAGTTGGAACCGATTCCACAGCACACCACCACCATCACCTCCATATTTTATTTGAACATTTTCTAAACCTTTCCTTATAAAATCAACATATTTTCCTAATTAAGTTGCCTCTGTAGCTCGTTTCTTCTTTTCTGAGTTATTCAATTGTTAAATAAAACCACTTTGGTTCTTTTCTCTCAGTTACAAGTTTTGACATACTTCTTAGCTTTCCATATTTTAAATTCTTCTGGAAATACATCGGAGAATCTTCCCAGATCATCTATTTCTTTTACTTTTCTCATTCCGTCTCTTGTTAAATTTCCCCACTTTTTTCTCTTTCCTACATTTAACTTCCACTATTCAATTCAACAAGCATTTCCTGTTGGGATATTATGTTCAGAGACACTGTGGTGAACATGGCCACAATACTTTCTGCATGAGTGTTGATTTTTCATTTTTAGTGAAACTTAGTCCTGCTCTTAGTTGGGGTATAAGCATGAGGAGTGGAACAACAAATGCTGATTTTAATTTTAGAAAAGACTGTCATAGTTTACTAGCTTCTGCTTCTGTTAAGACTTAACAGAGTTATAAAAATCGATATTTATCTCTTGGAAATTTTTAACATTTGGTATCATCAAATAATATTGATGACTTGTGTGTTTTTGTTTTTTATTTATCTATTTATTTACCATATTGGAAACATATGTTGGTTAATTTTTACAGGCTGTTGGAAAATCTATTGCAGTATGTTTTTGCTGTTGATAAGTGTTGTCAAGTCAGTTCCAATGCATAGTGACCCTGTACAGTGTTTCCAAGGCTTTATATCTTCATGGGAGCAAAAGAAAGCCTCATCTTTCTCCTGCGACAATTAAAGTACACCACCAGGTTATTGGGGTTAGGTTTGTCAAGCAAGATTAATATTAGTTATGTTTACTATTCACAAACTCTTAACTTAATAAAGAGGGACTAAAGAGTTTTCAGAAAGTATATGAATAGTGTAATTAATTTGGGCGGTTTTATTTATGAAAATGCGGTTCTGCGAGTGCAAGCTTTCTGAGGTCATCACATTTTGAAACAGGTGTACCATATTTGCCAGATAGAGGCAAAAAAAACTGATTTATCAATAATTTTTCAAATGAACAGTCACAGCATATGGAAAGATTTAATGAATTATGTGCTTTAAAGCAAACCTAGCTTAGATTTGTGGTATAATTCCAAGCACAAGGTACTGGGTTTGGGAGTGATAAACCACAGATTATCCCAAGGACTTGATTGTGTTCAGGATGTCATTTTGTATTTCAAATACAATTTATTCTTCTGTATGAATAAAAGTATACAAAAATTTGAAACTGCCTTATAAGCCTACATCAAGATTTATAATACAGGAATATATTTCTTGGGAATGAACGTTAATAAGGAGATGATGCCAATATGTATGCAAGACATCTTAAGTAGTCTAAAGGTTTCTGGAAAAAAAAAAAGGGAATTTGAACAAATGTTAATTTGGAAAGATTGGGGAGGATGTCAGAAGAGAATCAAATACTTCTCTAGGTACTTTTCATTTGGGTCTTGTCTGTAGTTGATCCTGAAAAGGCCTGGAATCTTAAGGTAATTATGATGTCTTGCTTTACCATTGGAAAATATCTCATTGTTACCAATTATATTGTGTTCTCTGTTGGTTTGCTCAAGAAATAGAAATTTATTCTGAAAGCTTTAAATAAAAATAGACCCTCTACAGAAAAAGGCTATAGTTAGTTTTATTTAGCTTGAAGAAACGGAGAACTGTTCCATTACATGTTTAGTTTTAAAACACGTCTTTGGAATGATGTGATGAAAAATTTAAAGGTCTCTGTAAGTATATGTAAGATGCTATATATGGAAAAGGAACAGGCTTGGGTGTGTGTATGTGTGTACTGGGGATGGAAGTGTATAAATATAGACCCCCCTCCACTTCTACGAAGTCTCTTTTCTTTCTTCCTTTGGAAAAAAGATGGTAGTAATAGGAACAAAAGCAGCAGTCAAGAAATCAAACGACGTATTGCATTAGGCAAGTATGCTGCACAAGACCTTTTTAAAGTTTTGAAGAGCAAAGCAGTCAGCTTGAGGACTAAGGTGCACCTGACCCAACCCACGGTATTTTTAATAACCTCATATGCACGCAAAAGCTGGGCAGTGAACAAGGAAGAGCATGGAAGAATTGATGCTTTTGAGTCATGGTGTTGGAGGAGAATATTGAAAGTGCCATGGGCTGCCAAAAGAACCAACAGATCTGTGCTGGAAGAAGTGCAGCCAGAGTGCTCCTTGGAGGCCAAGATGGCCAAACTTCGTCTCTCATACTTCGAACATCTTGTCAGGAGGGACCAGTCACTGGAGAAGGATATCATGTTTGGTAAGGTGGAGGGTCAGAGAAAAAGAGGAAGACCCCCAATCAGATGGATTGGCCAAGTGGCAGTATCGACGGACTCAAGCGTGGCAACAGTGGTGAGGTTGGCCCAGGATCGGGCAATGTTTCATTCTGCTGTGCATAAAAGTTGCTAGGAGTTGGTACCCACTCGATGGTACCTAACAACAACAATAGGCGCTGGATCCAACTGGCGTGGGTTGGCTCTTGGTAGATTATGGGATACTGTTTCTCTTCTGTATTAAACATTCTTCTTGATATTTTAAATTTGTTGACATTTTCAATGGTGCACCTATAGCAATCATCGTTTAAAAACAAATGTCTAGCCCCCTAAGAGATTATAGACCTTAGGTGCCCATCAAGCCTGAGAGCAACTTTCAATGCAACAATAGAACAGTAACACCCATGAGGAACATACTCTTCAGAACAGTAAACATTATGTGACCCCAAAATAGAGCTTAGAAAACATGAAGGGGTTGGAAAAAGGATGGAGAATGATGCCCAAGGATAGAAATGGGAACAGTGTTGTTACATTGAGGGGATGGCCGTAAAAAAATATATAGATATAGATATACAGATGAATGGAAAGAAA
>NW_006408540.1:2695444-2706817 GCF_000296735.1 Chrysochloris asiatica
TTAAATAGATAGATGAATGGAAAGAAAATTTAAAAGTAAAACAAATTAGCTGTATTTTAATAAAATGTCCAAGCTGTTACAATCTATTGTTATCAAACAGCTTTTTCTCTCAGGATTTTGCTTCTATTTCCTGTCATATTTCCCATTAGGCCTCTCTCTGGTTGCTCAAAATGCACTTCCCTGTCTCAGACAGACATTATTTCTCTTGTCTGCATCACACTCTATTTCTTACAATCTGTGTAAATTATTATTCACCTGAAAATGTGAGACCCATCCTTGTCTATATTTCTGATTTGGAAGACATAGAACACAGGGGTTATCATCTTAACTTGGATCCCATCTTCAGAGTGCAAGAAAGAGCTGTGTCATGGTGTTAGAGTCATGTTCTTCATATAATCCTGCTTCTTAACATGTTTGCTCAGCATACAGATGGAATAAATATGGTAAAAGGATACAGCTCTGGCACATGCCTTTCCTGATGAGAAACCATTCCGTATCCCCCTTGTTCCATTTGAATGACTACATCTGGGTCTAGGTGCAAGTTCTTCATGAGCACCAGTAATTGGTTCAGATTCCCAGTTCTTCGAATGTTACCCTTTGTACAGTCAATGAAACACAGGTAAACAGCTTTCTGGAAGCAGATAATGAAAAGGAATTGGGTACAAAAGGTTTATATAGGAACATTGGGCTGCTAAGTGCAAGTTCAGCAGTTCGAATCCATCAGCCACTCTGTGAGAAAAAGAGACTTTTCTGCTTCTGTAAAAATTTACAGCATCAGAAACCCTACAGAGGGGTGCTATGAGTTGGAATTGACTTGATGGTTGATGTTGATATTAAGTGCCATCGAGTCAATTCCGACCCATAGTGACCCTGTATAGGGTTTCCAAGAAGTAGCTGGTGAGCTTGAATAACCGACCTTGAAGTTCAAACGACTTTGCAGTCTGACGCATTAGCCCACGGTATCACACCAGGACTTTATGGTAGTGGGTGCTTGTGTTTTTGTTTTTGTTTTTTTTTAATGCATATGAGGAGTCCCTGAATGGTGCAAATAAAAGTTAACACATTTGGCTGTGTACCAAAAAGTTAGCAATTTGAGTGCACCTTGGTGTCTTGGAATAAAGGCCTGGTGATCTATTTTTTAAAAATCTACTATTGAAAACCCTTTGGAGCACACTTCTTTCATGTCCATAGAGTTATCTGGAGTTGGAACTAATTCTATAACAACTGCTTTTAATGCATGGAAAGGTGGTTGTTGTTAAGTGCTGTCGAGTCAGTTCTGACTCACAGTGACCCTATACACAATAGAATGAAACACTGCCTGATCCTGCACCATCCTCAAAATCATTACACTGGAGTCCATTGCATGGAATAGTAACAGGTGGAAAAAAGATGACTGGGCAAGAAGCATCTTTGTGCATGAATTCAATGTGACAAGAATCTCAGCTAATCTAACTCTGGGTCTTTGAAGCAAATAATGACTGTTAAAAAGGGAGTGCTGTTGGTATTAAGTTCTGTCTTGTCAGTTTTTGACAAGCACCTGGGTGTGTTTGAACCACCAACTTTGCAATTAGCCAACCAGTGCTTATCCTACAGCACCAGGACTCTTGTTGTGAAGTGCCATTCAGTCAGTTCTAATAAGGCAACCCTTTATAATGTTTCCAAGGAGCAGTTTGAACTGCCATCCTTGCAGTTAATAGTCTGTTGCTTATCCTACAATACCTCACCTGGACTCCATACCACACCAAAACTTCCATTTGGGCCTAAATTGCTATGCTCAGTCATTAGCTGGGACCAGCTCAGGAAGAATGTGGCCTGGACTCAATAGCTGAGGTGATCTTGAATGTACTCTGAGCTTGAAGTCTGTCACCTAAGTACACTCTTGGCAGTTGAATGAAAAGTTCTTAAAGGAAGTATCCTCCCCTGAATGCTTATATCGTAAACTGAGATTTAAAATATTTTGATTATTACGTTCTACAGTGATGTGATTCCTTTGAAGTCTTCACATATTTTATTTTATTCATTTGAAAATATTATAATAAGAAGGGCTCCTCATCATCTGAATGCTAATGGGATCCATGGCATACAAAAAAGTTAAGGATTTCTGCTACAGCCTTTCCGATTTGTGTAGTGGTGGGAGGAAGGTAGTGGGCCTGGACCTATATCTGAGTATTGCCTATTCCTCTGTGAAAGTTTTTGTTGTTGTTGTCAGGTGCCATCGAGTTGGTACCGACTCATCATGACTTCATGCACAACAGAACGAAACACTGCCCGACCCTGGGCCAACTTCAGTATTATTGCCATGCTTGAGTCCATCGACGATGCCACTTTGCCAATCCATCTCGCTTGGGGTCTTCCTCTTTTTCTCTGACCCTCCACCTTACCAAACATTATATCCTTCTCCAACACTGGTCCCTCCTGACAATATGTCTGAAGTATGAGAGATGAAGTTTGGCCATCCTGGCCTCCAAGGAGCACTCTGGCTGCACTTCTTCCAACACGGATCTATTGGTTCTTTTGGCAGCCCATGTCACTTTCAGTATTCTCCTCCAACACCATAACTCAAATGCATCAATTCTTCTATAGTCTTCCTTATTTACTGTCCAGCTTTCACATGCATATGAGGTTATTGAAAATACTGTAGGTTGGGTGAGGCACACCTTAGTCCTCAAGCTCACATCTTTGCTCTTCTGTTAAAAAGACTTTAAAAAGGTCTTGTGCAGCAGATTTGCCTAATGCAATACGTCGTTTGATTTCTTGACTGCTGCATCCGTGAGCGTTGATAGTTGATCCAAGAAGAATGAAGTCCTTGACAACTTCAGTCTTTGCTCTGTTGATTAGAAAGTTGTTTATTGGTCCAGTGGTGAGGATTTTTGTTTTCTTTACATTGAGAAGTAATCCATACCGAAGGCTTTGCTCTTTGATCTTCATCAGAAAATGTCTTAAGTCCTCTTCACTTTCAGCAAGCAGGTTATATCATCTGCATATCGCAGGCTATTAATGAGTCTTCCTCCAATCCTGATGCTACATTTTTCTTCATATAAACCAGCTACTTCGATTAGTTGCTCAGCATACAGGCTGAATAAATATGGTGAAAGAATACAACCCTGTCACACACCTTTCTTAATTTTAAAGCATTCAGTGTTCCCATGTTCTTTTCGAACAACTACCTCTTGGTCTAGGTTCAGATACTTCATGAGTATATTTCAGTGTTCTGGAATACTCATACTTTGCAATGTTGTCCATAGCTTGTCATGATCCACACAATCAAAAGTGTTTGCATAGTCAATAAAGCCCTGGTGAACATCTTTCTGATATTCTCTGCTTTCAGCCAAGATCTATCAGATATCAGCAATGATATCCCTCATTCCACGGCCTCTTCTGAATCCGGCTTGAACCTCTGGAAGTGCTCTGTCAACATATGCGTGCAGTCGTTTCTGTATTACCTTTAGTAAAACTTTACTCTCATTGGATATCAAAGAGATTATCCAATGATTTCAGCATTCTGTTGGGTCACCTCTCTTGGAATGGACACAAATATAGATCTATTCTAATCAGTCAGCCAGATAGTTGTCTTCCAAATTTCTTGGCATAGATGAGTGTGTAAGCTTTCAGTCTGTCTCAAACCAGTGTATTATTTGTAATTATACATATTATTTACCTTAACAATTATTTTTTTAAAGGAAATTTCAACATCAAACCATTCATTTTAAAACCCCGTTTTAGCAGACCACTTGTAATGCGTGTATTGATAAAAGTTAGCTTTCAAGACTAGGGAAAATTCACTTTTTAATTAGAGAATAATGAAACAGACAGTGACAATGTATTTATTTTTAAGGAGTAAATTGTTGTTGTTTGCTGTCGAATCAGTTCCAATCCAGAGAAACTTTGTATAGGGTTGCCGACTGGTGGATTTGGACTGCTGACTCTGCAGTTAGCAGTTTATTTCATTTATATTATTTTGCTTGATCCTCCAAACAACCCAGTGAACAGGCCAAGATAAATGTTGTATGCAGTTTTATATATAAGACAAAGTTCCACTACTCTTCAAGGGGGAGTCCAGCTAAGAGGAGCAGCTGCTCTGAACAGAATACAGATCTCAGTCTAAAGCTATTGCTTTTTCTACTACGCCATGCTGCTTCTCTGATTAAAAGAAATTCTATTATGTTTTATTTAAAGTCCGCTTCTTTGATTTAAAATAATTTTCCTCTCATCTCCTGCCACCCTACCACTGCCCCACAGCAGTTTGCCCTCATCCCACAATTTATATTAAAGGCTTTAAAAACTTGCCGTTTTTTTTATTAAGGCCATCTTTCATCATTTTGTACCTCTCTTCACTTCTGTAAGTATTTGAGCTGTAAATACTAACACCATGCTGTGGTATGTATACGAGAAGTGAGCAACTGTGGAGTTCCCAGCTCCCAACAAGTGTGAGACCCCAGCATTTATAGCTGTAGATTTTTCCTCTGTAAACCAGGGGAGCCATCTCATGAGGTTATTTTGAGGATCTTATAATAGGATGAATATATTTTTGAAAATCTTTGTATTATGAATTGAGTAAAAGTTTGCAGAGCAGGTCATCAGTTTTGCTTCAACAAATCATACATTTCATTTTATCTCCATTGCAATACTCAAAATACTCAGGGGTATGTCAAAATAACATTACTTATCCTACTTACTCCCTATGTTTCTTATTTTCATTCCTCCTCTTTCCCCATCAATCTGGATTTTGTCCTTAGGTAAATAAATACTGCCCTTTTGATCTTGAATGGTTCACTTTTCTATGGTGTGCATACCTCACTAATTTTGATTTTCCCATCCCCATTCCCTCCTATTATATATACCTCTCTATCACTTGAATGAAGATTCACTCATGAGTTGCTTTGAGTTTTGAGTGGAAGAATGACCAGGGGCAGTAGTCTGGGGTTCTACCCTTCATTATCTGACCAGTATTCCTGGTGTTTTCCATAATTTTGAGTTTTTCCCATGGTTTCTCCCACCTTATCCAGGACTTTCTAATCCCTTTGAAAGCAGTTGTGGTATTAGCCAGGTACCATCAGGTTCTTCTGGTGTCAGGGTGGCAGAGACAGACTTTCCTGTAGTCCATTAGATTAATTGTTTCCAAGCACCTTTAATGTTTGTCACTCTCTTTCTTCCTTAGATGCACATTTATAAGCTTTAAAGATCCCATGTGTTAGTTACCAAACTAGAATGTAGAACATTGTCTTTGGGTACGGTGTTATGCCAATTGAGCATAGTATTCTCTGAGACTATGGTCCTGCTCCCCCAGGCCCAGCAAATCATTTTCTCAGGCTGTTTGGTAATATCTAAAAAAGTTTCCCTAATTTTTCCCTTGTATGTTCCACCACTTTCAGGGGTATGTTAAAAACTATGTGCAAATATCATCTGAAGAATATTTTAAAACAGTTTTGACAGTGTCCAGCTCATTGTACTTGTTCAGAAAATGTTAGATAACTTTAAAAAATTGAGACTATATGGCGCCTTCCAGTAGTAAAATTTTGTGTATCATCTCTGAATTTTCTATAGTAGTAACAACCTGAATGACTTACCATCAGCTTCCATACCACTTTCAGGTGAGGAATTTAAATCTGTAAATTTACCAGGTTAACTGCTCTAAGTTAATAACCATGTAAAGGAATGGGATAACCCGGGTCTGTACCATTAATTTCAGAAAATAATAATAATAGAACACTCTGTATACCCATTTTTTTTTTTTCCTGTTTGTGCATGTATTACCTATGGATTTTTTGAGGGGATACAAAAGGTTAAGTGCTCAGCTATTAGCCATAAGGTGGGTGGTTTGAATCCACCCAGAGGCTCTTCCAAAAACAGGCCTTATGATCAATCTGCCTCTGAAAGATGCACTTTTAAAGATCACTCTAAAACCATCAGCTCAATGAACTAAAACTGAATCATATCGCAAAACCAAAACCCAAGTGCATTTCCACTGAGTCAATTCCAGCTCCTAGAGACCCTCTATAGGGTTTCCAGGACTGAAAATCTTTACAGTCTCATCTTTCTCCCTCAGAGGAGCAGGTGGTTTTGAATCAGCAGGTGGTTTACAGTCCAGTGCATGTTCATAGCCTTGAACCCCTATGGAGCGATTCAGCTCTGTACACAGAAGGTCGCCATGGGCCAGAATTGATGCAGTGGCAACTACCTGCACGTCTTACCTGCCAAATACTTTTCAAAGTTCTTTAATGGCAAGAATTCAATGAATTTAAGATTGGGGGTAAAAAAAAAAAAAAGATACGTTTCTTTTTTTCCCTTATTAAACCTTTATTAAACCTTGTAATGCTATTCCCCACCCCCCTTCCAGTTTATGGAGTAGGGGTCCAACAATTTGTGTATTTTTATGAAATTGAAACGTGAAATTTTTTTTCATGCACTTTGCTCAAAGAATCCTGTTGGTGATGTAGACTAAGCACTGGACTGCGAACCACCTGCTGGTTCAAAACCACCTGCTCCTCTGAGGGAGAAAGATGAGACTGCAAAGATTTTCAGTCCTGGAAACCCTATATAGAGTCTCTAGGAGCTGGAATTAACTCAGTGGAAATGGGCTTGGGTTTTGGTTTTGCGATATGATTCAGTTTTAATTCATTGAGCTGATGGTTTTAGAGTGATCTTCAAAAGTGTATTCAGTCCTTTAAAAAACCTAACTGGCTGTTGTTAATAATTCCTTATTTTTATTTTTGTTGTTGTTGTTGTTATTTACAGTTCTAAAGATTAGTCAGAATAATGTGGATAGTTTAATATAATTGTGTATTTGGGATGCATTAAAATTTAGGGAAACTTTCTTTGATAGGCAAATAGGAGTGTCAACTAGAGCTCAGGGCCTAAACTATCTCCAGGGTTTGCAGCAAGAGCAATAACTGTTAATTTTCTAGAGTGTTAGTGGAAGACTCTGAGGAGAGATAATATTTGTTATTCCTTTTCTTCTGTAGCTGCAAGGTGTAAGCTAAGAAGCTATTTGGTTGAAACAAGGGAAATTGTGAAATTCTCTCCTTTTTGACTTATCAAAGCTGGAAGTTTTGTATAGTTGATCTTAATACTTGTTTCTTAACCTGGTGAGTAATTCATTAAGGAAATACATTAAAATATGTCTTTTGTATGTAGCTTAATTGAAAACGTTTATTGGTACTAACTTTCTTCTTTTCAAGTAACTTGTCAATCATTAGAAAAGAAAAGACTCTTAAAATGAAGAGAAAAATATCCACCTCAGAATGACTTTTAACTCCCCCAATCTAAGATTGAAGAAGACATGGATTTTTACATGGCACATTAATATATATAAATGGTTCTTAAGAAAAATTTGACTTAAGGAGGCATTGCTGGTTCTGTTGTTAAATTCTTGCCTTCCATGCAGGGCACTTGGGTTCGATTCCTAGTCAGTACACCTGATACACAGCTACAACTCACCTGTAAATGGAGACTGCATGCTGTGATGATTCTGGACACGTTTCAGCATAGATACCACACTAAGTTGAACTAGGAAGAAAGGGTTAGTGATCTACTTCTGAAAATCAACCAGTAAACACTGTATGTATCACATGACGGATCCTCAGTCCATCATGTGTATGGTGCCGGACTGGGCAGTATTTTGTTCCACTGTGCATAGATGAGGTTGCAGAGGTTGACAAGATTAAGACAGCTAGCATCAACATTAATACAAAAGTGATTTAAACAAGAAGTAACCACCAGACCCAGTGGTTCCCGAGTTGGTTAATTCAGTATCTCAGTGATGTCGGGAGTCTAGGTTAACTTCTAGTTCTTTCTATTAGCTTTCCCTCCAGTTTTATCAGAGGACACAGGAAACTTTATGCTCGGAAGTGGACCTTTTTATGTGTTTTCTATTTCTGCTATAATAAATTCCGTAAATTTAACAGATTAAACAATGCAAATTTTATGTTAGAGACTGGGATTTAAGTCCAACCCAGATCTCAATGGACTTAAATCTAAATTTGGGCAAGGTTGTATTCTCTTCTGGAGGCTCTAAGAAAGATTTAATTTCCTGGCCTTTTCCAGGAAATTAAAATTCTAGAAGCCACTCAGATTCCTGATGTGTGGTTCCCTTTCTCCAGTTTCAAAGACATCTACAACAGCTTGAGTTCTCTAGTCACACCTCATTCATTGTGAACTCAGTCAAGAAAGGTTCCTTCAAGTACTTTTGTGATTGAAGTGTGCCCACTTGGACAATCCAGTATATTCTATCATCTCAAGGTCCTTATCTTTAATCACATCTGTAAAATCTCTCTTTCAGTGTAAGGCTGCCTATTTATAGGTTCCAGGGATTGAGGTGCACATCTTTAGCAAAGACTAGGCAGGGGTGACTTTATGCCATGTTGTTGTTGTTAAATGCCATTGAATTGGTTCTGACTCAGCAATCCTGTATAGGGTTTTTAAGGAGTGGCTGTTGAGCTTGATCAGTGGACCTTGCAGTTCAAACTGACCTTTCAGTCCAGCGCATTAACTCACAGCATGACAACATATCATAAGATACTTGGATCTGCCAATTCTATATCATTGACATAATGCTTGGTGGTCTTGAGTCTTGTGTTACTTTTATAGGGATGCCACTGTAGGTTCCTGGGAGTTTTGACTCAATGTTTTAAATCTTTTTTTTTTTGTTCACTAAGTATTTATTGAGCTTGAGATCTTTACCAATTCTGGTAACATGTATTTTTGTTTTCATAGCTAAGTGCTTTTGTGACTTTTTAGGAAAAACACCTATGTTGTTTCTTTTGAATTTCATAAACCGATTTTTCCCTTATTTTGAATATCATTTTGTTAATGTACACTAGTCTTTTTTGGTGAAGCTATTTAATTCTGAATTATATTTTTACTTCAAATAACAACAACAACCAGAATATTCCTTTTATTATTTATTTTCAGAATAAAAGAGAAACTGATCTTAATTTAGAAAAAGAAATGTATTTTGTACATTTTTAACTTTTGAGGGATAATGGTTTCTGCATTGCTTGTTGAAAAGCAATGAATTTTCCCACTTTAATGTTTTGTTATATATTAAAATACAGGTTACTAATCTAGTTTGTTTTATGACATTTCATAACATATTTGTATGTGAAATACATGTGAAAGGGACTCTGGGAAGTGAGCTCTCCTTCTGGTTTAAGTATTACTCAGAGTCCTGGTGTGGTGCTGTGGGTTAATGAGCCAGACTACAAAGCCATTTGAACTGTAAGATTGGCAGTTCAAGCTCACCACCCACGCCTCGAAAACCCTATACAGGATTGCTATGCATTGGAACCAACTCGATGACCCTTAACAACAACAACAATAGGAATATGACATCTAGGTGTAGCAATGTAGGATAAGCACTGGATTGCTAACCACAGTCGGGAGTTCAACACACCAGCTGCTTCTTGGGAACCCTATGTAGGGTTGCTATGAGTCAGAACCGACTCGATGGTACTAAACAACAACAATAGATATCTACAAATAAATATAAATTTATAATTTCATTACAATCTGGAAATATGTACTATTTAATTGCTTATCTTATTTTATAATTTGAAATACCATATATGAAGTTTATTTTAATTGAAAGCATTTCATTACTGAGGAAAATTACATTTATCAAAAGATCTAATGCAACCACATTTCACAGAAAATAAGCAATTTATTTTAATTTAATTGTTGGCTCATAGTCATTTGCCAGTCTGCTCTGCTTTCCTCATATTGCTTTAGACTCCTTCTTTCTGAAGCAGGCCTCTTCTTTCTTCTTTAATCTTCTTTTCTTTTTCAATTAGAGAACCAATTATTTTTCAGGTTTTCACAGGTCACAGTGGGACAGTTTGACTCTCTGATCCTTGAGCATAAAATTCAACCCAAAAGAGATGAAATAGCCAATGGGATAACTGTGTTTGTTTCTAAATGAGCAACATTAATCTTTACAACTTCTATGTTTTTCTTTATTAGAATTTATATTCTTTAAACAGTATTTAAAATATTTTTTCAAATTTCATTTTGTTTTATTTAAATATTATTTATACAAAAATGAATGCATTAATGTTGCTGTTGACTGTCGAGTCGGTTTTGACTAATAGCAACCCTGTACAGGATTTACTGGTGTGGCACTATGGCTTAATGCATCTGACTGCAAAGCTGTTTGAAATGCAAGGTCGGTGGTTCTAGCTCACCAGCTGCTCCTTAGAAACCCTATACGGGTCACTATGGGTCGGAACCGACTTGGCACTTAACAACAACAACATAGGATTTACAGAAGTGACTGGTGAGTTTGAATCACTGACTGTGGTTCGCAGTCCAGTGTTGATCATAGAGGGCCACACCAGGAATTTATTTATACTGATCAATTATTTAAATTTCTATTACTTGTTAAATTTAACAAATTTAGCAGTGATTTTAGTACCAATACCAAGCTTCTGTTTTATAACAATACTTCTGTTTTGTTGTTATTATTAAGTGTCATTGAGCCTATTCTGCCTCATAGTGACCCTGTATAGGGTTTCTTAGGAGCAGCTGGTGGGTTTGAACAACCAACCTTTGAGTTAACACTCCAGTGCTTATCTCCTCCAGTGCCACACAAAGTCTCCACATTTGTTTTATATATATGCAGTTGAAACCAAGTTTTCAGTTCTTCTCATTAATCCACAGTGCCATACCATGACTGTGTGTATATTATATAAACCATTATATAAACATGTTAATCTGAGGCTGAGTAATCACTGGATTGCTTCTTTGGGTTTTTTTTTACCATCTTTTTTACTCAATAAGGTGTTTAGTGCAGAAAAGGCAAATAACCACCTGACATGATCCGTACTTTGCCCCTTTTTGTAGCTCTGAGGCCTCCTTTATCAAAAAAGCTCTGTTCATGAATGTACTCTTGATGACTAAGCATAACCCACAACCTCAATAAATAAAAATGGTCTAGTGACTCTTGATTATATTACGGTTTTAAGAAGGCCAGAGCAGCTGTTGGAAACAAAAAGATAAGAGAGAAAGGAACTGATTGTCACAGTGCAGGGGAAATACACTAGGCTGCCGGGTCCTAGGCTTCTGTCCCATTTTAATGTGAAGTGGATGCTTCTCAGAAAAGTTAAAAATTCTGTGCAAAAGTTGCATTATCCAGAAGGAATTGAAAGTCAAGATTTCAATTTCCTTCTTCATAACTTTTACTTCCTCTATCCTGTTGGGACACTAGAGAAGAGTAGGATGGAGCCTTGGTATTATAATACGGTAAGCACTGGACCTCAAAGTCAGTTTGAACCACAAATTTGACAGTTTATTTTGTGGATTATGTTGATTATTTTTCTAATATTGAACTATCCTTTTATCCCTGGAATGAATCCTTCTTGGCCATGATATATTATTCTT
>NW_006408540.1:2707327-2707930 GCF_000296735.1 Chrysochloris asiatica
TTCTTCTTTTATAGATCTGTTCAAGTTTGTTATTTCACTTTGTATTCGTTTAGGTAGGTCATGCTTTTTATTTCCATTGGCTCTGTTGTGGTGCCCCGCATATTGTTTTTTATGGTTGTTATTTGCATCTTCTCCTTCTTTTCTTTTGTTTGATCTGCCAATGACTTGCCACTTTTATTAATCCTTTCAAAGAACCAACTTATTGTTTTTTGATTCTCTATTGTTTTTCTGTTTTCTAATTCATTTATATTTGCTCTAATCTCTATTGTTTCTTATCTTCTGGTTACCACAGGATTACTTTTCTGACATTTCTCTAATTGCCATAGATGTTTTGTTAATGTTTATTTTGGTTCTTTCTTGTTTTTGGATCTGTACACTTAATGCTATCCGTTCCCTCTAAACACTTTTACTGTGTCCCAAAGGTGTTGGAATGTTGTGTTTTCGCTCACATATATTTTCATTCACAATGGAGTCAAGGAATTTTTTTATTTCCTTTTTTTTTGTTCTATTGTGGCTGTTGTTGAGTGTCATAGAGTTGGTTTCAACTCATAGTGAGCCTGTATAGGGTTTCCAAGGAGCGGCTGGTGGGTTTGAACTGCTGAC
>NW_006408540.1:2708515-2711131 GCF_000296735.1 Chrysochloris asiatica
ATACAGAGTCTCTATGATTCGGAACCAACTCCATGGCGCACTCGCACAACAACCATTGTTTTCTATTTCTTTCTTCAATTCTATTTGAGTTTGACTTATGTATTTTGAGTGTCTTTCATTCGGACCATAGATATTCATTATGGTTATGTCTCTTGTTCAATTAACCCTTTAATCATGAGATAATGTCTTTCTTTGTCTCATATGATGGTTTTTGCCTTAAAGTCTATTTTATCAGAAATTAATTTTCTCACTCCTGTTCATTTTTGGTTGCCATTAGCTTGATGCATTTTTTCCTTCCTTTGATTTTTTAATCTATTTTTTTCCTTGAGTGCAAGATGTGTCTGCTGTAGACAGTATATTTAAAGATCTTGTTTTCTTATCCATTTTACTACTCTTGTCTCTTGACTATCTCTTTAATCCTTTGTGGATATTTAGTGTAATTGTTGATAGGTATGAATTGATTGCAGTCATTTTGCTGCGTGTCTTTTTTTTTTTAATGTTGCTCTTCTTTGTTCCACAATTTTTCTATGCTGAGTTCATTTTGTTTGTTCCTTTTCTTTACTGCTGATGTTTTAATATTTAAAAAAAAAATCACAGTTTTCCCTTTTATCGATTTGGTGCAAAGGTGGTTGCCCTGTGATTTATTAATCCCCCCCCCCTCATTTTAATATAATCTATTTTATCTTGAAATCTACTTGACTTCCTCTCTATTTGGAATTCTGTAACTGTTCTTTTCCCTCTTTTTTCTTTGCAGTTATGTTGATTATAAATTGATATCTTTGATTCCTTATATTTAGTCATATAAATTTGTTTACTTTGGGTACTTCTGTATCTCTATTGAATTCTGTTTGGCGTTGTAGTGCATGTCAGTCTCTGGATATTGTCTGCTATTGTTAATTCTTAGTCCAAAGGACTCTCTTTAGTATTTTATATTTTAAAGTTGGTGTATTTTTTGCAAATTCTTTTAATCTCTGTTCATCTAAATTCATCGATTTTCATCATTGTATTTAAAATGGCTGTTTTGCTGGGCATATGATTCTTGTTTGGCAATTCTTTTCTTTCTTTCAGAGTTTTGTGTATATGTCCCCATTGCCTTCTTCCTTGTGTGATTTCTGCTGAGAAATAAGGTCGTCATTCTGTTGGTTCTCCTTTATAGGTAATTTTTTATTTTCCCAAGCCACTTTCAGGATTCTTTCCTTGTCCGTGATTTTTGAGAATTTGATTATGATATGTCTTACTGATTTTCTTTTAGGTTCTATCTTGTTTGGGCTTCATTCAGCTCCTTGAATGGCTATCTTCTTGTTTTTCATGTTAGGGAAATTTTCTTCCAACAGCTCTTCAAAAGTCTTTTCTGAATTTTTCTTTGTCTCTTCCTGTTCTGATTTTCCAATCACCTGTAAATTATTCCTTTTCATATTATCTCATGAATCTTAGTCTATTTTCATATTTTTTCATTCTTTTTTCAAATTATCATTCTAGATTACCAGTATTGAGGTGTTTATTTTCAAGCTCACTAATTTGGACATCCATTGTTCAAACCTACTCCTTTGTCCTTTCAATGTACTGTCCATTTTTAAAATCTTAATGTCAATCTTCCAGATTTCTGTAATTCAGGTCTTGTATTGTCTCCAATTCTTTATCTATTTTTGCTTGATTGTTCCTGTAGTGCTTTCCTGCAATCGCTTCCATGCAATAGCAGTTATCCCATTTCCTGCTTGTGGTTCCTGTGTCCATTTCACTCTCCTCATCCCTTTGGAACCTTGTCTTCAGGTAAATATTCCCCTTTTGATCTTGAATGAGTGACCATTCCATGGTGAGCATACCTTATTAGTGTTGTTTTCCTGCCTATATACCTGTCTAGCACTTGGTTGAAAATTGGGCCATGAGGGTGTTTCGTTCCAGAACTGAAGGATGGCCAAGTGTCATAGGCTCAGGTTCCTCCAGTCCTTTCTGACCAATAATCCCACTCTATATACATGATAAATTTTGAATTTTGTTTCACATTTTCCACACTTTGTGTGTGATTTCCTAACGTGATCCCTTTCAGAGTAGTTGCTAGTGGTTGCTGGACACGATCTAGTTTTTCTGGTCTCAGAGTTGTGGTGACTGATGTTTACCTACTCCATTGGTCTATTGGACTTGTTGACTCAAAGCATATTCAGTTTTTCTCACTTTTCTTTTTCCTGCACATGGAGAGACCAATAGTTGCACATTTGTCAGCCATTCATGAGCTTTCATAATCCAAGTCACTATTCACCAAAGTAGGATGCAGAACATTGTCTTTGTGAATTACGTTATGCCAATTGACCATAGTGTTCTCTGATACTATGGTCCTGAGACCCCAGGCCCATGAACTCATTTCTGTTATCTTTGTTGTTGTTGCTATGTACTGCAGCAATTTTTCTTTGAATACTTTATTGTGAATTATGTGATTGTTTACATGGGAGGACATTAGCTTCACATTTATCCTGTTGTATATCGTTTCCTTGCCATGGTTGCAACCATGCATCATCAACCAACCAAAGGGTATACCCCGCAAGCCTGTCCCCCCTACCTCGTTGTCTGCACACAGCCCCTCTTCCTCTCTGGGTCCAAAGGCCCCAGCCTCTCCATCTC
>NW_006408540.1:2712677-2715839 GCF_000296735.1 Chrysochloris asiatica
CACCATCATCTCTGTCTCCATGCCTGGCCTCACTGCCTCTCTGGGTAGGGTCAACTTGTTGCTCTTCTTGCTGGATGGTCCCAGGGACCTCCGATCCTGGGCTGCAAAATCAATCTCTTCCTTGAAAAATCTATGCAGAATCACTATGAGTTGGAATCGAGTTTGTGGCACACAACCACCACCACTATTTACCCCTTGGGTCCTGGTGTGGTGCTATTGGTTAAGCAATAGTCTATTTATGTCAAGGTTGGCAGTTCAAACCCACCAGCTGCTCCTAAGAAACCTTTTACAGGATCGCTGTGAGTTGGAAATGACTCAGTGGAAGTTAACCGCAACAATAAAAAATCCATCTTCTAGACATTTGTGACTAAATGTCAAAAGCCAAGGTAGAAAAATAACATAGGTAGGAGCTATGCTAAAAAGTTTCATAAGGAAATTTAAGCTTGGTCATGGGAGAAATAAAAACTAGGGAGGTGTCAAGGGAAAACAAGGACTAAAAATATTATGATGTGTTTTCAAAAAGTTCATGTAAAATTTCCATTTTCTTTTAAGTTCATTTTTGCACAAATGGTTTTAAGTCCCCTAAGGAGGTTTAAGAAAAAATTCTTGGAAATGAGAAGAATGAGAAAATATGGTATTTCCTGGGGTGTAGAATAAGCACTAGACTGCTAGGTCAATTTGAACCACAAGGTCGGTGGTTCAAACTCACCAGCTGCTCTTTGGAAACCCTATACAAGGTCACTATGACTTGTAATCAACTCGTGATGCTTAACAACAACCTTCCAAAAATAGGTTTAATTCTAAAAAGTGAAAAAACTGTGTGGCTAGAGTGTCCAAATGAAGTTATAGCTCTGGTAGCGTAGTGGTTACGAATCGGGCTGTGAACCTTAAGGCCAGCAGTTCGAAACTACCAGCCGCTCCGTGGGAGAAAGATGAGGCTTTCTGCTCCCGTAAAGATTTACAGTCTCGGAAACCCTGTACAGGGTCGCTATGGGTCGGAAACGACTCGACAGCACTTAACAACAACAACAACGATGATGAAATTAACAATGAAACTAAGTGAACAACATCAACTTTGGAGTCAGACTTGAATCCTGTCTCTATGACTGACTTTGGACTAATTTTTAATCTCTTTCAGCTTAACATCATCTTTCTCTCATCTGAAATAAAGGGTTTTGTTGTTGTTATGTGCTGTCGAGCAGGTTCCAACTCATAGTGACCCTGTATTGGGTTTCTGAGAAGCAGCTCATAGGTTTGAACTGCCAACCTCTTGGTTTGCAGTCCAATGCTTATCCTACAGCGCCACACCAGGAATCCATGAAATAGAGAGTTAATAATAGCTATTTATAAGATTATTAAGAGTCAGTGTCTATTGAGTGCTTGGCACAATACCCGACTCACATTACTCTGCAAATGGCAGTTACTATTATCATTATTATATGTGTTTCATTTGTTTTAAATTAGGGCACAGAATACAGGAACTCTGGTAGCATAGCAGATTATGCAAGGTCAGCAGTTCAAATCTATCAGTTGCCGCCTTGAGAGAAAGATAATTTCTGCTTTTAGAAAGATTTACAGCCTCATAAACCCTATTTGTTGTTGTTAAGTGCCAGCTGGGTTGATTCCAGAAACCCTATATAAGGTCGTTGTAAGTCGAAACTGACTCAGCAGCGTATAACCACCACCAGGGCATAGAGGTTGAGTAGCTGTCAAATCCGTCGTGAATGGGTCATTGAACTAGATTTTCTCTAAGTTCCCGTGCATGTCTATTGTTGTTGTTAAATGCTCTTGAGTCATTTCTGACTCCTAATGACCCTGTATAGGGTTTTGGGTGAGTGGCTGGTGGATTTGAATCACTGACCTTGTGGTCAGCACTCCATCGCAACACCAGGACTTCTTGCATATCTAGGATTTCTTTTTATTGGTATAATTCTAAGTGTATTCAATGATTTAAACTGATTTTTCTGAATTCACATTTTTAAGAATAGTATTCAATACTTTTTGGATAATAATAATTTTACTATGAAATTTAGTATAAAACCATAATCATTAGATATATGTAGGGTGGTGGTCTTTAGATTAGATAATAAATTTAGACTATGTCTGACTGTAGTATATTTTGCTTCTGTTCATGATCTGGTGCAGAAAGCCATATCAATGGTTGCCAATGGTCTATTTCAAATTTTTGATTTGTGAAGAGAATCTTGCACTGGGCTGTGCAGAGTTAATTTTAGAGGAGATTGCTGTTTTTGTTAATACCATTTCCTGAACTTCTTTTGAAAACAGTTGAACATGAGCACATGACTCTTTATGCCAATTGTAATGCATTACTATACCCCATAATCTTTGAGAGTGTTCACCTCTGCTCTCTGCCTGGCCAGCTGTTGTCTTGAACAATTATCAAGGAGTTATTATTCCGGTATGAGCTGTGTCATGCTCGAAAGTGGGACAAAAAAAAAAAAAATGATAATGAGCATGTGTGAATGTTGGTTGATGAAGGTTAAGTGGTTGCAGATATGCTCTCTGCATTCTTTCCTATGAATGTTCTGTCTGAGGCAATGGGTTCTGATGAGGGATGACAAACAAATGGTGCTGATTGACAGTTCTTGATTTAACATTAAAATGGTTATCTCAAGACAAATGCCCTGTTACAGCTGAAGAACAGACTCAGTGCTGTTGACCTCTGGGTGCAGCTCCACTCGTCAGCATCAGTTTTAATTTTCTTTTTTCATTTGTAGTGCCATATTTTCATATTCTTTCATTTTATATTGAATATTATTTTAATGTTGTTCCTGGTCATAGTGATATATTTATTTATGTATGTATGTATGTATGTATGTATGTATGTATGTATGTATTTATTTATTTTAATCATTAAGATGACTATTATGCACTTAGGTTTTTAGAATATTAACTTCATGATTTTAGGTTTATTCAAATTAAAACAATGCACACAATAGCTGTCCAAGTACATAAGCATTGGCCAGTATTAACCAACAATTTTGTCACATTTTCTGTGTGTGCGTGCATGTGCTTTCAAATCATGACCCAAGTGCATTTTCCAGTATTTTGCTGTCTATCTGAATGTTAATTAAAACTGCAGATAAAGGAAGTTTTTAGGAAAAATTTTTATAAGCAGTAATTTTTAAATGCTCTGTTTTT
>NW_006408540.1:2716134-2717397 GCF_000296735.1 Chrysochloris asiatica
GAGAGATGAAGTTTGGCCATCTTGGCCTCCAAGGAGCACTCTGGCTGCACTTCTTCCAAAACAGATCTATTGGTTCTTTTGGCAGCCCATGACACTTTCAATAATCCCTTCCAATACCATAATTCAAAGGCACCAATTCTTCTACGGTCTTCCTTATTCACTGTCCATCTTTCATATGCATATGAGGTTATCGAAAATACCATGACGTGGGTTGTGAACCTGGAGTTCATATATACAAGGGTCTACAAAGAGTTTGTGGTCAAATTCCATTATCTTTTAAATCTGTTTTTTCCCCATGAACTTTTTGAAGCTCCCTTGTGTATATGTGTGAATTTAAAAAATGATTACGATGCCAAGAATATTATCAAGAAGTGTTGGGGGCTTTTTCTCAATATTTCCCCCATTGATCATAATTGTGAACTTGATGTTCAAGCTGAAAACTGGACTTCATGTGGGAGATAAGAATATGCTTGGTAAACTGTAAAACGTTATACAAATATTTGTTTTTACTAACCTCTTTTAGCCAAAAAGACAACACAAAAACACAATGTTTTATATCTTGTTGCTGTAAGTAGGGAAGTATGGAGGAATGTTTGCTCAATGATCCTAGAATTATAAAGTTTGTAGGATTTGTAGCAATCAGTGAAAACTGTGAGGGTTAGCCACAGTGGACAAAAGTGAAGCTGGACAAAAGAAAATACTGTTAAATGCACTTGGGTCATGATTTCAAAGCACATGTATGCACATAGAGAAATGTGATAAAAAATTGTTGATTAATACTGGCCAGTGCTTAGACAGCTATTATGTGCAATGTTTTAATTTTAACAAACCTAAAATCATAAAGTTATTATTCTAAAAACCTAAATGCTTAATGGTCATCTTAATGATTAAATCTTTGCTAATAGGTCAGTGAGGATTTTTGTTTTCTTTACATTGAGATATAATCCATACAGGAGACTTTGGTCTTCATCAGTAGAAGACTGTGCTCTTTGATCTTCATCAGTAAATGTTTTAAGTTCTCTTCACTTTCATCAAGCAAGGTTGTATCATCTGCATATCACATGTTGTTAATGAGTTTTCCTCCAAACCGAATGTCACGTTTTTCTTTATATAACCCAGCTTCTTGGATTATTTGCTCAGCATACATACTGAATAAGTATGGTGAAAGAACACAACCTTGTTGCACAACTTTCTTAATTTAAAACCATTCAGTGTTCCCATGTTCTGTTTGGTATCGATTACATTTCAATGTAAAGAAAACAA
>NW_006408540.1:2717787-2749439 GCF_000296735.1 Chrysochloris asiatica
TTCCATTTTGGAAGAAGTGCAGCCAGAGTGCTCCTTGGAGGCCAAAATGGCCAAACGTCATCTCTCATACTTCAGACATATTTTCAGGAGGGACCAGTTGCTGGAGAAGGTCATCATGTTTGTAAGGGGGAGGGTCAGAGAAAAAGAGGAAGACCCTCCAAGGAGATGGATTGGCCAGGTGGCAACGTTGATGGACTCAAGCGTGGCAACAGTAGTGAGGTTGGCACAGGATCGGGCAGTGTTTCATTCTGCTGTGCATAGGTTCACTATGAGTTGATACCAACTCGATGGCACCTAACAACAACAACAACCGTAGGTCCGTGTTTCAAGCTCACCAGCTGCTGCTTGGAAACCCATTACAGGATCTCTGTTGTTCAGAATTGACTCGATGCCACTTAACAACAACAACAACAACAATAGGATATCATGAGAATATTTGTATTATATGTTGATTGTTGAGAATATGTTAGACTTCCTCATTTTATTACACAGCCACATTTTTTTAATATGTGAAGATTCTAAGCATTTAATCTTTTAGTCTTAACATTCTTGGAAAACAATTTATAATTGTTATACGAAATTTTCATTAACCCTGAGTTTTGAAGGAAATGGGATATAAATACCCATTTCTCTCTACTTCTTAGCACGGATTCCTACATCTATCCTGTAGATCAATATTCTTTTGCAAACTTGGGCCTTCATATCTTATAACCCAGCATCTTGATGCTCAAGGACTATTTCTCCATAGAGCTCTGTAATCCCTATTGTATTAACTACATTAGTCTTAGTGCTACTCTGGCCTTTTTCTGTCAGCGAGTGAAATTGGATATACAAATCATACTCCCTCAAGATTAGCCACTTCTCAATACAAAGCAGTTATCTGCCATCACAAGCAGGACTCGGGTTTGGGACACTGAGTCAATCATGAGAACTCGTGCAGCCAGCTGTCCACCCAGCCTTCATCTCACCAGACCATTAACAATAATATCAGGCATATGATGAAAGATACCATCCTAGTTCCTGGATATAATGCTGGACAAGACAGACATAAATCCTGCCTTCATACAATAAATATTCAGATGGAGAAGATGGAGACAAAAATAAGCACAGATTTTGCATGTGCCGTGAAAGAAATGAGCAAGGTATGATGATGGGATGCTGCTCCAAATAAGGATGTCGTGGTAGTCCTTTGAGATCCTGCTATTTACATGGAAATGCTAAGGGACATTGTAATTTTGCTGTCAAATATATTACAGTGAACGTTCTTATACATATAGTTTTTGTATGTTCATTAAATATTTGTTGCTTCTGCTTATAGCTGTACATAGGTTATAATCAAGTGATAGGATCTCCAGGTATAGGAAATTAAGCCCTTGTTATACTAGAAAAATGAGCAGGTGCATAGTTGTGATGAACAAAAATTCCTCAAAATCATGGCCCCCACTCCATGGCATAAAAAGTGTCCATTTTTGTGACGGCACTCGTAAGAGACAAAGCCAGATGTTTTACTGAGAGAACTTGTCTGCAGTGATGCATTGATCATGGGTACATGTTTAAACACATTTTGTGTGGAGTAAACTAGTGTATATATGAACTGGAATCCTAGCAGCAAGACTTTTATGACTTACCCTTGTAGCATGTGGAAAAGTACTCAGGTTGGAAAGCATTGGTAATCAAAGATCCATCAAAGGTTCAGTATGAGATGAGCATATTATGTGAAGAGGAGAATGGCAACAGTTGGCATTTGAGAACTGGACTGTTTAGAACTTAGAAGGAATTGTATGGACACAGGACCATTTAATACCCTGTTGCAATGCCTAGTAGTCTAGATCCTGCTAATGTAGATAAGGATGCTTTTTCTGCTTGTTGTTATTTTTGTTAGGTGCCAACGAGTTGGTAACAATTTATAGTGACCCTATGGGCTGCGAACTGCAAGGTCAACAGTTTGAAACTACTAGCTGTTCTGTGGGATAAAGATGAGGCTTTCTGCTCCTGTAAAGATTTACAGCCCTGAAAGCCCTGTACAGGGTCGCTATGCATTGGAACCAACTCCATGCACACAACAACAGTGGACAGCAGAACGAAAAACTGCCCGATCCTGGAACAACCTCACTATTATTGCCACACTTGAGTCTATCGATGCTGTTACCTGGTCATTCTATCTTGTTGGGGTCTTCCTCTTTTTCTTCCTCCACCCTACCAAACATGGTATCCTTCTACAGCAACTGGTCCCTCCTGACAATATGGCCGAAGTATGAGAGATGAAGTTTGGCCATCCTGGCCTCCAAGGAGCACTCTGGCTGCACTTCTTCCAACACAAATCTGTTTGTTGTTTTGGCAGCCCATGACGCTTTCAATATTCTCCTCCAACACCATAACTCAAATGTGTCAATTCTTTCAAAGACTTCCTTATTCACTGTCCAGCTTTTGCATGCATATGAGGTTATTGAAAATACCATGGCTTGGGTCAGACGCACCTTAGTCCTCAAGCTGACATCTTTGCTCTTCAAAAATTTTAAAAGGTCTTGTGCAGCAGATTTGCCAAATGCAATCCGTCATTTGATTTCTTGACTGCTGCTTCCACGAGTGTTGATAGTTGATACAAGAAGAATGAAGTCCTTGACAACTTCAATCTTTTCTCCATTGATAAGAATGTTGTTTATTGGTCCAGTGGTGAGGATTTTTGTTTTCTTTACAGCCATACCGAAGGCTGTTCTCTTTGATCTTCACCAGTAAATGTTTTAAGCTGCACTTTGGAAGAAATGTTGGGCATTCTACTGCTGTAAGATTACCAAAACCTATTATCACTGAATTGACTGAGCCATAATGACTCCAAATGTTACAGGGTAGAAGTGTAGCATAGCATTGTTTTGGCTATGATCTTTATGGAAATAAATTGCACAGCCTTTCTTTCATGGCACCAGTGGGTGGGTTTGAACCACCAATCTTTGGTTAGTCATTAAGTGTGAATTGTTTGTGCCACATAAGGCCCTTTTTATAAGATTGAAGCTGTTGAAAATCTTATGGATTACAGTTCTATTCTGCAATGCATGGGGTATGGACAGCGACAGATAGCAAGTGATTCAATGAATCTGTTTAAAAGAATATGGTGTACAGTTGAACTTGGAGAAACGTTCAAGGTTTATTGTTTCTTCAAACAATAAAATGATGCATAAAAGATATGACTAAAAAGAAAATAGCAAAAACTAAAACTTTCTATTCATGTACATAAATACATTTATCTACATCATTACACATACTTATATTTATATTATAAAAGGCTATCTATGGTAGCTTTTATTATCAGTAACTATTGTTATCAGTTATATTTGGTGATAATTTGCAGCTATGCTTGGAGAAGCTTCTATTTTTTTTAAAAAAACTGATCCAAGGATACATTGCTTAAAGTTCACAATATGTTCTGAAATCGGATGTTATGTAATTTGCACATTATGCTGATGGGAGTCTGCTTCCAGTCATCCTCCTCATTGTCGCTGCTTCTTCTGAGTTGGTGGAGGCAGGAAGAACCAATAGCAGCGCCGGCAATGATAGCAGCAGGCTCGAGGAAGCAAGTAGGGAGCAAGTGAAGTGTGTCCTGCCCACTGCTCTGCTCACCTGAGCCATAGGAGCAACCCACTGGTATTACCAACTGGCTGGAATCTGTAAAGCCATGGGGGGTGGTTGTGGTTGTGTGTTGTGGAGTCGGTTCCGAACACTAGTGATCCTTCATAGGGTTTCCGAGGCTGTAAATCTTTATGGAAGCAGAAAACCTCATCTTTCTCCCACTGAACACATGGTAGGTCTGAACTGCTGACCTTGTGGTTAGCAGCCTGACTCGTAACCACTATGCTACCAGCGCTCCTTGTAAAGTCATTAAGAGGAAATAATAAACACAAGGAAAGTTGCTTTCCTTTAAAACAGCAAAGCAATAAAAAACATTATATGAGATTATTGCTGTCTATAAGGTCGAATATATGAGGGGTCAGCAACAATGTCGTGGAAAAATTCCATTATCTTGTTGGAAGTTCCTGGTATGTGCAGTTGGGTATCTGAACAGACTTTAAGCAATGCATACTTCTAGTAATATATTGTTTGAATAGTTTTCACAATATTTTCATAATAACTTAATTTTTATTAGAGGACAAGTGTAATATTAGCTCGAATCGTTTATTTAGCTTTTTTTTGCATATTTTATGTGCTTTTGTTTAACTGACGTTTCTTTAGTCAGTGTAAATGAATCTTAAAAATTGTAGCATGACATGTGAGTCGTTTGTTTTATTTTTAAATAGTCAATGCTTAGAAGTGCCTTAGCTTTCCACACTGAAAGAAATTTTTGTCAAGTATATTATATAAACAAGGTTCCATTAATTCAGTAAACTCCATTCAGAAAGCAAAAGATTTGGTAGTTAATTATTCCAAATGGTGCTTCTGATCAAAAGGGACATCCATTTTTTTAATGAAGGAAATCTGTGTAATGGTTATCCTGAAGAATGTTCTCTCAAGTGTGAGGACAGAAGCAATTGATGAAGTAAAGAGTGCCATACATCTTCCTCTGGTTTCTAAGCATCTGCGAAGCTGAAAAAGCACTCTGAGTGTTCAAGTAACTAAGTAAGGGGGACTAAGTTGTTGTTAGGTTCTGTCAGGTTACTTACATCGAGCGACCCTATCTATGCACAGCAGAACGAAAATGCTGCCCTGCCCTGCACAATCCTCACCATTGGTATTACGTTGGAGTTCGTTGTTGCTGACCCTCCAGTTTAACCATGTATGATGTCTTTTTACAGCGACTGGTCCTTCCTGACAACGTATCCAAAGGATGAGAGACGAATTCTCACCAACTTTTTTTCTAAGGAGCATTCTGCTGTCCTTCTTCTAAGAGAGATTTGTTGGTCCCCTGGCATTCCATGGTACCTTCAATATTCTTTTGCAAAACCGTGATTCAAACGTATTGATTATTCTATGATCTTCTTTATTCATTGTCCAACTTCCATCTGCCTATGAGGCAATTGAAAATACTTGGGTCAGGTTTACCTTAGTCTTCAAACTGATGCCTTTGCTTTGAACACTTTTAGATTTGCTCTGGTAGCGTAGTGGTTATGAATCGGGCTGCAAACCTTAAGGTCAGCGGTTCAAAACTACCAGCCGCTCCACGGGAGAAAGATGAAGCTTTCTACTCCCGTAAGGATTTACACCCTCGGAAACCCTGTACAGGGTCGCTATGGGTCGGAACCGACTCGACGGCACTTAACAACAACAACAACAAATGTAATATGATGTTTGATGTCTTGATTTCTGCTTCCATGGACATTGATTGTGGATCCAAGCAAAATGAAACCTTTGGCAGCTTCAATCTTTTCTCCATTTACCATGATGTCGTTTATTGGTGCAGATTTTTATTTTCTTTACATTGAAGTGGAATCTATACTGATGGCTACAGTCTTTGGTCTTCGTCAGTATATATTTCAAGTTCTTTTCTTTTAGCAAGAAGCTTGTGTCATCTGCAAAAGGTTGTAGATGAGTCTTGCTGCCATACTGGTGCCACACTCACCTGTACATAATTCCTCTTCTCAGATTGTTTGCTTAGTATGTAGATTGACTAAGTAAAGTGAAGGATTATAACCATGACATACACCTTTTCTGGGGATACAATTTTTATTTGGTAACATGATATAAAGTAATATGTACATTGGGGAGGACGGTGAGTCTGTGAGATAAACACTGGACTGCAAACCACAAGGTCAGCAGTTTCAGCCCACGACCCGATCCTCGGGAGAAAGATGAGACTTTTTGCTTCTTAAAAGATAAATAGTTTTGAAAACCCTATACAGCGATGCTATGAGTCAGAATTGACTCAAAGACACTAACAACACAACAATAGATGGTGGTGGCTGTGTGCCGTGGAGTCGGTTCTGACTCATAGCTACTCTGTACAGGGTTTACGAGGCTGTAAATCTTTATGGGAGCAGAAAGTCTCATCTTTCTCCCATGGAACAGCTGGTAGTTTCGAACTGCTGACCTCGCACTTTGCAGCCTGATTCGTAACCACTATGCTACCAGAGCTCATGTATATACTGTGAGCAGGAAATGGCATTTCTTTGTTGTTCTCACCACCTTATTCCTTGAAATCAGAAATTATAGTACTTACTGCAGCTTATTTTTTTCTTTTTTCCCTAATATAGTAATTTCAGGGAATTTTAGATCCACTCTGAATTTTTCAGTCTATATTTTAAAAAGTCCAGTGGTCATATTGAAAATAATATGTCCACTGGCCCTTTTAACACTAGTACAACCCTTGTTTAATACTTCCAAAACAAGGCGCTTTCTCAGATGTGCTCACTATTTAAAATTGCATGCACCATTCTTGTTCTTCATAGCTTGTGCCATATTGCCAGTCACTGAGAACGAGTTCCAGGTAGGGAACTAGGCACAAATATCTCATATTCTGGCTTACCAGATCCAGTTTCGTCTTATGTTTCTCCCTATACTCCTTTATTACCCCCATCTGAGGGTGAAGGCAAATAACAAATCCTATATATGAGGGTGAGTGAAAAATTACTAGCACTTCTCTTATATTAAAATGACTGTCCACATCCATGGCTGAAAACAACATTGTGCGTGCATGTGAAACGATTCTGTTGAATAGATGAGTGACAATGGATATGTGACAAATCATTTGCCAATCAGCTATGACTCTGCCTAGGAAATAATCCATGACAGACTTGCTCTTTGAAAAGTTTGTGAGAGATGGATACTGAAGCAACTCTTGGAAGAGCACAAACTGAAGTGTTTGGACATCTGCAAACAAAATTTGGATTAATATTCAAAAGATGGTGAAAACTTCTTATGAAAAATAGTTACTGGTGATAAGACCTGGATTTAATCACCCTGAGCTTTAGAGTCAATGGCAGAATATGGAATGATGGAATGGAAACATTCTCAATCACTGACCAAGAAGAAGTTTAAAAGTCAATCATCAGCTGAAAAATTGATGATTACATTTTTCTGGGATTCTCAAGGACCAGTTTCAGAACACCGTATGGAAAAAGGTTCAATAATTAATAGTGCTCTTTACAGTGAAATGTTTACTGAAGAACTGAAGACAAAATTAGGATTAAATGCATATAACTGCTATCCAAGGGCATTGTGATATTTTGCATGTGTTCACATCAACACACCTTTGCCCACATTGTGGACACTCTGTAGAAACTTCATTTTGAAGTACTAAAGCATCCTCCCTATAAGCCTGATCCTGTTCCATCAAAGTTTTTCCTGTTTGGTCCTCTGAAAACAGCCCTTCGAGGATGAAGATTCACTTCTGCTGAAGAAATGAAAACAGCAGTACATTTGTAGCTCACAGCTCAGTCTAAAACATTTTTTAATAAAGAGATACAAAAGGCTATTGACAGATAGACAAAGTGTATTGAAAAGCAAGGAGATTGTGTTGAAAAATTAAGTATTCACCTTTTCTAAAAGTTTATTAAAGTATTGCAACCATAGAACGAATAATTTTCGACTCATCCTTGCATGTGTATGTGTGTGTGTGTGTATAGCAAATCCTGTATATATCAAGGGTTCTGTTGGGTCTGTTCCAAGTCAAGGTGGACCCTACATATGTCAGAGTAAAGTTGTGTTCTATAGGGTGTTCAGTGTTTGACTTTAGTTACGTGGGTTGCCACACCTTTCTTCCAAAGTACCTTGTCAGTGTGAACATGAGTAACTCACTCAGGTAGACCCACATTATATAAAAACCAAAACCAAACCCTCTGCCACTGAGTCCAATAGTTTCAATAGAAAGTGTCTCTTTTCTCCCTGAGATCTGCTCGTGGGTCTGAACAGCCCTTGCAATTAGGAGTCTAGTGCTTATCCTACAGTGCCTTATTTCATTTTAGACCTTACAAGTTCTCTATGGCCTAAGAAGACGTTTGTATCTTCCCTGTGTCTGAGACTCAGACTTACCTCTTACTCTCTATTTTTTTTTTTTTTTTTCTATTTATTGCTTATAGTAAGAACCTCTTTTTAATTTTGTATACTTAAAGGAAAGCTTTGTTATTATCTTAAAATTTTTTCCCCTGTTAAGTATGCAGTTCTTACAATTGATCACATAACTTTCAAGATTATTGTCTCTCTGTAGTTATTAACAAAAATCTAATGTTATGCTCAGTGCTGAGGAATGACGTCTTATTCTAAGCTTTATCTCCCTCCCCAGAGGAAATAAATGCCACTGGTCCTGAGAGGGAAAAAAAAAAATCAAGAAAGAAAGAGAAATCATCTATAGTCACCTGCTCCAATTATTATCTGGTCCTACTTTCTCTGCAGAGTAGAATGAATCTTAGTCATTCTGCTATTAGTTTCAGTCACTTCTCACATCATCACATTTGCAGTTTGCACTGATGGTCTAGATAGTCTCTTAATTACCACAATGAGCAAATTTCCTGAGTGGATTAAGTGGAAGATTGTGAATCTGTCCATTTGTCAGTTCCTTAGCCTCTGTCTTAGCATTGTTGGCAATGTAAATGGGTAAGTACTCAGTACTTGATCCAAAGATTAGATGTTCAAGTCCCCTCGGAAATATCTTGTAAGAATGGCCTGCTGATTTATTTGCAGAAGAATCCCCCAAATGTCCCAAACTCTGTGAAACACAGTTCTCTGACATACCTATGGAGTTCTTGTTAGTCAGAATCAGCTGAGCATCAACTGCTTTAACTTCTTGTCTTATTTTAGATTCATCATGCTTCAGATTTCTTCTCAGAAATACGAGTTCTTGTGTTTGTTTTTTTTTAATTAGATGATTTCCACTGTCCATACTAATTGGGGAAAATGGATTTGAAGCTTTCAGAAATTTCAATAATCATATGAAATGTGGATTTGTTGTTTCCACACCAAGTGAAATGTTCAAAAGGATCTGAATATGATTTCCTAAAACATTTGAAAGATTAGAAATTTTGACACGCACCAGAGAGTCCCAATTAATAGGTGTTCCTAGACTGTCAGAGGTGTTGTTCTGTTTAGTATTTAATGTTCTGTTCTGCCTTGGCTTGTTGGTATATGTCTTTTGAACATTAACTTTTACTGTCTGACATTTTCATGAAGACTTTAAACTAGAGATAGTTTTTAATTAGCTAGGTTAGAGAGTTTACAGTAAGGGGAATTTCAGTTCCTGTAAAATTTCTTTTTCACTAAGATGTTAATGCTTCTCTGTTCAAGTGACAGGTTGCCCAACATAATTGTGGAGCAATTGAGTTTAAAGTGAGATTTTTCTAATAAGATATAAGCCACTCCATTCCCATTAGTGAAAGGTTTCCTCCCTTCCCCCTCTGTAGAATGATTCCATTAAGTTCTGTTTTCTTCAGTTTTTAATGGCAGATTTGATCAGTATGATAAAGGTAAGCCTTTTTGTTGTTGTTATTGTTGGGGGCGATCAGATTGGGACACATTGGGAAATTATAAAAAGACTGTAAGTTCACTTTTAAAATTACATGCTTTTTATAAAACTGTATAAAAAGGAACATGTTGTGTTGTTGTTAAGTGCCATCGAGTCGGGTCCGACCCATAGCGACCCTGTACAGGGTTTCCGAGGGTGTAAATCTTTACGGGAGTAGAAAGCCTCATCTTTCTCCCGCGGAGCGGCTGGTAGTTTCGAACCGCTGACCTTAAGGTTCGCAGCCCGATTCGTAACCACTACGTCTTATTTATCTTAAATTCTTAGCTGATTTTGTTGGGGCTTGAAGATTATAAAGCGTCTAGGGATTCCTATAAAGAAAACAAAAATCCTTTCAATTGGCCCAATAAATACCATCATGATAAAGGGAGAACAGATTGAACTTGTCAAAGGCTTCATTTCACTTGGATCCTCAGTCAACATTCATGGAAGCAACAGTCAAGAAATCCGGGGATGTATTGCATTACAAAAATCTGCTACAAAAGACCTCTTGAAATTGTTCAAGAGCCAAGACATCAGTTTTGCCTGACCCAAGTCACAATATTTTCAGTTGCCTGATGTGCATGTGAATATTGGACAATAAATAAGGAAATACATATGAAAGCTGGACAGAGAATAAAGAAGACTGTAGAAGAATTGATGCATTTGAATTTAGGCATTGAAGAAGAATAGTGAAGGTACCATGGACTCCCAGGAGAACCACGAAATCTATCTTGGAGGAAGTACAGCCAGAATGCTGTTTCGAAGGATGGATGGCAAAACTTTGTCTCTCGTACTTTATTGCTGTCAGGAAGAATGAGTCCCTTCAGAGGTAACATCGTGTTTGGAAAAGTGGAGGGTCAGTGAAAAAGAGGAAGACCCCTAATGAGATGGACTGACAAGGTGGCTAAAAAACAATGGGCTCAAATGTAACGATGATTATGAGGATAGCGTAGGACTGAATATCATTCTGTTGTGCATAGGGTCACCAACTTGATGGCACCTAACAACAACAACAACAAAGGTTGAATTCTGTGTTGGCTCTACTTTTATATTTTCCCCCTTTTGCAATTCATAAGCGATATATACACATGTGCACATAGAGATAAACAACAAAGGAAAATAAAGGATCATTTTATTGTCAATTTGTCTTTTGTGTATTTGCTCCTAATAGAGCTTCTCACCTGTGGCTTGAGTAAGTGGTGGTGGTGGTTATGTACCGTGGAGTTGGTTCCGACTTATAGCAACCCTATATAATGTTTCTTAGACTGTAAATCTTTACAGAAGCAGAAAGCTTCATCTGTCTTCCGTGGAACAGCAGTAGTTTTGACCTGAGAAAAGAGTGGAAAGAGTTGCTAAGAGCTGTCTTCCATATAAAAGTCAACACTTGCATCCTCATTATGCATCTTTAATGATACAGTGGTTGACTTGGCTGAAAACTGGGTTGTGGCATTCAAGAAAATAGAAGCATGATTAGGTTCTTGAGATACTGTATTACCGAAGAATTAAATTTCTTTGAACAATTTGAAGATAATTGTTTGTGAATCAAGGGTGAAGAATACAAGAGGAATTTGTAGAAACATTATCTTTATTATGGGAGAAGTCAAACAAGGGTATATGTGTGAGGTGAATTGAGCAGGATATTAACTATCTCTGCACTAGACCTCAAGGTCGGTTTGAATTGCAATGTTGATGGTTCAAGCTCACCAGCCGCTTCTTAGAAACCCTATACAGGATTGCTATGGGTTAGAACTGACTCGACGATATTTAATATAACAACAACAGAAAAGTAGGATATTACCTTCTCCATATGTCTGCATATAGTTTCAAATTAAGGAGAGGGTCAGATCAGTTTTATTTTAAAAAAGAGAACACTTTAAAGTCCAACCTTGTGTAGTTAGTTTTCTTCTTTTTTTAACTCTTTAATAAGGAATAACATGAACCTTGTTTGTCCCCACATAATCTTTCCTTGTGATTGGAAAACTCGCATATTTGAGTTAGGTGGTGAAGTACGAAACATAGACCCAGAAGGTAAACCAGAAGTTTTATAGGGTTTATACAATAGGTGGTAAGTGATGGTGTGCCATGGAGTCAGTTTAGAGCCTCATCTTGCTTCCGTAGAGTGGCTGGTGGATTCAAACTGCTGATCTTGTGGTTAACAACCCAATACGTATGTAACCCACTGAGCCACCAGGGCTCCATACAACAGGGGATCTAGTTAAAAGCCAGACAGAGTACGTAGCTCTATTACTGTCAGTGCAGTCCTGGTGTGTAGCTTCAGGGTAATGCATAACATCAGTTTGAACCTCAAGGTAGGCAGTTCAAACTCATCAGCCATTCCTTGGAAAGACTAGACAGGGTTACTGTGAGTTAGAACTGAATTGATGGCACTTTACAACAAGAACAATTGCTATCAGTGGTTCAGATTTAAAAAGTGGTCTCAAGTTCAGATGCTCATGGGGACAAATATTAGCACAATCTTTGATGTCTAGAAAACAGATGAGGCAAATAATGGAGATCTAATTAGGTAGGCTAATTGGAAACCAGAATAATCTGAAATTCTGAGCAGGAGCATCCCAGAGCCCATAGGAATAAGGAATCAATAACTGAGAAATTGGGGAAATGACTTGAATTCCCAACTGAGCTATCAGAGACAGAAAACATAAAAGCAGAGTAATTCTTATCAGACAGGCTGGATAATATGAGTGTGCTTCAAAAAGCCTGTGGAAAAATAGAATTGAAAGATAAAGGATTTTTTTCATGAGTTTTTTGAAGCTCACTTGTAATGTTTGAGTTGAATTGAACAAATATGTACGTATCATCTCCACCTCTTCTTTCTCATCTGCACGTGTGTGTGTGTGTGCATACATGTACCCGTGATAAAGCATTTTCAATGAGTAGTACTAGACTTGTAGGTGGAAACAAGTCCATGGCTTTTAAGGGAGGAGTATGGTACCAGAGCATTAGTGTAGCACTGGTGTGGCACTGTAGAATCTGCATTGAACTGTGAACCACAAAGCCAGCAGTTCATACCCGCCAGTTGCTCCCCGAAAACCCTGTATAGAATCGCTGTGAGTTGGAGATGGCACTTAACAGCAACAACAGTATCGTACCAGAACTTCAAGTTTGTAATCCTAAAGTAAATGTTAATATAAAATTGGTGTTGGCATTTTACTCTCTGATTATTAGTTTATTTACACAAATACTAGATCCAAAAGAACACGAGAATGCTTTCATAGGATGCACATAAGTTCAAAATAAAATTCTACTCCTTTACTTTTATTTATCTATAAGTAAAGTTATTTCTCAGTATTTTGTAATAATTGGCATTTTATGTATGATCACATTTCTTCTATCAAGTTTTGGGTAATTCCTAGCCATTCTGATAAGGCTCTGGGTTGTTTACCCGACTCCCTGATACATGGGGGTGGTCTGCTCTTTACTATTTAATAAGGCATAGCTTTTTATCTGTTAGTTAATATAATTTATTGTTACTTTTTCTATTCTCAAGTTATTTAGCAGTATGTGTACAAAAACTAATAAGTTGGCTTATTAAGTCTTTTAATTCTATATTATTTTAGATATCTTGAATTACCTGTATCCTCATTTGGACTTAATCCTACTTTGAAATTAGCAGTGTATGCTGAGTTCTCATTTTTTATAATAGGTTTCCCCTCGCCCTCTTTAGTACCATTTCTTGTGTATGCATTAGGATGTCATGTATTAACTTTTAGAATCTGCTTTGTAATTTCTATGAGCAAAGGTGTATATATAGTTTCTATTACTTCCACAGGATCTAGCGGAAAGGTTACCCTGGAAAAACAACAGTAAAACAAACAAACAAACAAACAAACAAAATATAGTGCATATGTTATTCCAAGATTGGGAAACACCAACAGTGAATACCAATTCTTAAGAGACATGTGCAATCCTTAAGGGGTTCTCAAAATGGGGAGTTATGAGGATACATAAGAAAAACTTAGGAATTTTACTATGAGAAGTTTTGATGAAGTAAGACAAAAAGTCTTATGAGAATAGGATTTATTTTTTTTTCTTTTGTTTTTTTTTTCCCCCTTTTTTTGTGGATTCCTTTTACTTTCCTTTCTTAGACCCCCAGTCTATTCAATCAGTGTTCATCTCAGTCTTTAAATAATATTGTTAAAATAATTGATACTAAGATATGCAAGATAAAAAAGACTTAACCTTCTTAGGGTTAATTTCCTCCCCAGTGTGCAACTTGTAAGTTAAAGAAATTGCTGGGTATGTGAATTTAAAGACGCTGATATTATCTTTTGTCTGAGTACTGTTTTTCCAGCTATTTATGTCTTTGGTTGTGAAATCCAATCAAAACCCAACCAGCTGAAATTTGTTGATTCCAGCCCATGTGTTACAGAACAGAACTGTGCAATGCTGTAGGTTAATGCACCAGACTGCAAAGCTGTTTGTACTGCAAGGTCGGCAGTTCAAGCTCATCAGCTGCTCTGTGGAAAACTCTCTACAGGGTCGCTATGGGTCGGAACCGACTCGATGGCATTAACAACAAACCTGACCTTTCTTCTGTGGTGCCAGTAAGTGGGCTTGGACACCTGTTCTTTAAATTAGTTTTTGTTGTTATTTAGTGCTATAGAAATGTTTCTACTCATATCGGTCCTGTATAGGGTTTCCTAGGAGTGGCTGGATGAGTTTGAACAGCCGACCTGCAGTTCAAACCAACCTTGCAATCCAGTGCATTACCCAAAGCGCCACACCAGGACTCCAAAGGGAAGTTTTTGTTAAGTACCATCGAGTTAGTTCCAACTCATGTTGTTGTTTTTAGGTGCCATCAAGTTGGTACCGACCCACAACTACCCTATGCACAACAGAATGAAACTCTGTCCTATCCTGGGCTAACCTCACAATTGTTGCCAAGCTTGAGCCCACTTTGCTAATCCACCTTTCTGGGAGGTCTTCCTCTTTTTCTGTGACCCTGTACCTTACCAAATGTGATATCCTTCTCCAGGGACTGGTCCCTCCTGACAATATGTATGAAATATGTCAATTATATGCTAGTGTCTTAGTCAACCTAAGACACTAGCATATAAATTACACAATGTCCACCAATCCTTCCAGTCTTTTAATTTATAAACTGTGCCTCAGGGTTCTATGCATGTTCACTTTGAAAATTCTGACTAACACAATAGTTAAGAATACTTCATACACCATTGTTGTTATTAGGTGCCATCGAGTTGGTACCGACTCATAGCAACCCTTTCACAATAGAATGAAACACTGCCCGGTCCTGAGCCAACTTCACAATTTTTGCCACGTTTGATTGAGCCCACTGATCCTGCCACTTTGCCAGTCCATCTAGTTGGAGGTCTTCCTCTTTTTCCGTGACCAATATGTCCGAAGTATGAGAGATGAAGTTTGGCCATCTTGGCCTCCAAGGGGCACTCTTGCTGCACTTCTTTCAACACAGATCTGTTGGTTCTTTTGGCAGCCCATGGCACTTTCAATATTGTCCTCCAACACACCATAACTCAAAAACATCTATTCTTCTATGGTCTTCCTTATTCACTGTCCAGTTTTCGCATGCATATGAGGTTATTGAAAATACCATGGCTTGGGTCAGGCACACTTTAGTCCTCAAGCTGACGACTCATAGTGACCCTATATAGACCACCAACCTTATGTTTCAGCCTGACCTTGTGGTCCTGTGCTTTTATCCCACAGCATCACACCAGTTGTTGTTGTTGTTGTTAGGTGCCATTGAGTCGGTACCGACTCACAGCGACCTTATGCACAGCAGAACGAAACACTGAATGATCCTGGGCCAACCTCACTACTGTTGCCTCGCTTGAGTCCATCCACCAGTTGTTGTTGTCAGGTGCCATCGAGTCGGAACCGACCTATAGTGACCCCAATGCACAGCAGAATGAAACAATGTCCGATCCTGGGCCAACCTCACTACCGCTGCCACACTTGATGCCATCAATGATGCCACCTGGCTGATCCATCTCGTTGGTGGTCTTCCTCTTTTTCTCTGACCCTCCACCTTACCCAGCATGACATCCTTCTCCACCGACTGTTCCCTCCAGACAATGTGTCCAAAGTAGGAGAGACGAAGCTTAGCCATCTTGGCATCCAAGGAGCACTCTGGTTACACTTCTTCCAAAACAGATCTATTGGTTCTTTTGGCAGTCCATGGCACTTTCAGTATTCTCCAACACCACAACTCAAAGGCATCAGTTCTTCTACAGTCTTCCCTATTCCCTGTCCAGCTTTCACATCCATATGAGGTTATTGAAAATACCATGGCTTGGGTCAGGCGCACCTTAGTCCTCAAGCTGACATCTCTGCTGCTCTTTAGTACTTTAAAAAGTTCCTGTGCAGCAGATTTGCCCAATGCAATACGTCATCTGATCTCTTGACTGCTGCTTCTGTGAGTGTTGACATGTGATCCAAGAAGACTGAAGTCCTTGAAAACTTCAATCACTTCTCCATTGATAAGAATGCTGTTTATTGGTCCAGTGGTGAGGATTTTTGTTTTCTTAACATTGAGATGTAATCCATATCGAAGGCTGTGCTCTGTGATCTTCATAAGTATATGTTTCAAGTCCTCTTCACTTTCAGCAAGCAAGGTTGTATCATCAGCATATCGCAGATTGTTAATGAGTCTTCCACAAATCCTGATGCCATGTTTTTCTTCAGAGAACCCAGCTTCTCGTATTATTTGCTCAGTCAAGCTCAAATCATTTATGTTACCTAGAAAGCTGTTTTGATATATTGGAAACTCAAGAGAGTGTTCTTTTTGCTTTGTAAAGGTAATGTTTTTGAAATAGGCAATGTTGCTAATTTTTATGATTTTGAAGATCTTTCGAGATCAAGCTGCTTTCTGAAATTTTTTGATCTACTTGTTGTTTAGTATAGGAATAAAGAGATGCGAAACTACATTCTTTTAGGTCTGCTTTGTAGACATCATTTTCATTTTGAGGTGTTTATTTTGATGTTTTATGGAATATATTTCCAGTGCCTTAAGAATATAGTGATTTGAAAAGAGATCCTGGTATTTCCTTAGCTGTTGTTGTTAAGCACCATCATGTAGGTTTGGCTCATAGCAACTCTACATAGGGTTTCAGAGGAGTGGCTGGTGAGTTTGAACTGCCACCCTTGAGGCTCAAACTGACCTTGCATTTCAGTGCTTATCCTTCAGTGCCACAACAGGATTTGTTAAATAAGAAAATCTTTTTTCCTACCTATGTTGGACTTGACTGTGTGGAGAAAAACCCTCAAGACTTGTTTCATGACGTTGTCTACTAAAATTGAAGGGCACAAAAGAGAAATAGGAGTTTCTTTGTACACTTGATGACTGCTGAGTTGAAATAATCTATTCCACACAATTGTATCTAGTGTTTGAGCCACTCTTCCTATATGTTGTATAGCCAAGGATCAGCAACCAAACATCTTTTTGTGAGTAAATATTCTGATTAGTTATGTTTCTCCTCTTGATTATTTTCTATGTACTTAGATACATAACCATTTATTTATATGCCTGGAAGTATTAAAACTGGATTTGACAGATCAGTTAGGACTAAAGCTATTTATACAATTATGGCTTTCAATATCAAAGTGTTTCCTTTGATATTTTGCCAAGATTATATTGCCAAATTTAAAAAAAAAAATTCATTGCTATTTTCCCCCCCTTATGTCTTACATGTCTTCTGCCATCAAGCTGTCTAAGCCTTTGAAACTATATTGTCTCACATGCACCAATACTGTTAATTCTCAGAATTCTGTTTTCCTTTTTTATGTTCTAAAATTCGAATCCTTAGACTCCAAGTGAATTCCTGTCACAGTATGCAGTTGTATTAGGAGCTCCATCCAGTGTTGTCCAACATTTTAGAGGTAGTGATGGGAGAATTCTTGGCTTTCCCTTTGGAATTATAGCTTTTTCCATAATTTAAAATCCTATTCATTGTGCTTAAGAGACCAAGCATTTCTCTTCCCTTTCCCAGGCCCTTTAAGTTCCCCACTCCATTTCCCAGTGAAATTGTGCACCAGTACAAAAACTGGATCAATTTTAAAGGGCGCCTTGTAGAGTTATTTTCTTATGTGTTGAATTGCAATCTGCTTTCATACAGATTCCCTCCCAGGAGGCCTGCGGTGTTGGGGATGGTGCCCTGGTTTAGAATTTCATCACAACCAAGCTCTTAGTGTGGCCTTAGTCAAGTAGCTTGTTTTCTCTCTGTCAGGTCTTCCATGTCTATTCACTCAGAGGGTTCAACTCCATAATAACAGGCTGTTCTGCCTCTAAAATTTGGATCCCTTGCATTTTTAATAGTTTATTAACTTCTTAGAACCTCAATACTTAGAAAACAGGGAAGAAGAAGAACTACAGTTATTCGTATCTCTAGTTCATAGATGTCTCCCACTCCTACCCCATCCCAATTAAAGGTTGTATCCTACCTTCTCTGTTTTCCTATAGTCTAGTTGAACTGACTGGCTTTTCTCTGTTTCATTGAGAATAATTATTTAATTGTTTTCTTTTGTCCTTTCATAGTTAATGTAGAAACCATCTAAGGAGCAAAAGGTAATTTATGTTAAACAGATTCATAACATAAAATTTGATAATATTTTTGTTAAGTGAATACCAGAATACAATTTTAAAATGTTTAATATATTTTTTTAAATGTGCTGGTATGTGCACAAATGGAGTTGAGGTCAGTGTCTGACCTCTTGCTTCACCCCAGCTGGAAGGAGAATCAAAGTCATGACCAACTCAAGGCCAATTCCTATGAGGCTGAGGCCAGACATGCCTCCACTCCCCAACCTTCCATGCCATTTTTTGATACCAACTCTCTGCATCTCCATTTGGTTTGATACTTCATTGCAATGGTTACACAGAATTCACAGTCCATATTCATGATTATGGAAGTCCTGGTGTGGTGCTGTGGGTTAATACGTCAGACTGCAAAGCCGCTTGAACTGCAAGGTTGGGAGTTTAAGCTCACCAGCTGCTCCTCGAAATCCCTATACAGGGTTGCTATGGGTCGGAACTGACTAGACAGCCTTTAACAACAACAACATTCACGATTATGAGCTTTCTTAAGGAAGTTTGCAGTTTCAGGATTAGAAATGCTCTGGGCACAGTTATTCTAGTCATTGTAGCATCTTCTTTGCTGTGTCTGCAGATTGGACTCTGTCTGGTCCTTGACTCTTTGACCTGGCCTTGCCCTGAACCACCAGTGTTCCAAAAATTCTTCTAGCACTGCTGTAGATGCCCAAAGGGCATTCTACCACACTCAGCTTTATCTCCTTGGGCCAGTAAACGTAATTCTCCAATTAAGTGCCTGGAGGCACACCCCTTTGCAAGAGGGCCTCCTGTCTGAAGGCACTCAGCTTCATTTGTTCCAGGGCCTGGGTAGTTCACTGCTCTATCTTGTGCTCTGGCTCTTGGTTCTGCTGCTGCTACTCCTCTGCCACCCTTCTGCTGCTCCTCTAATGTCACAGCTTTCTGCTCCTTGATCAAAGAGGTTCAGTACACAGGGATCTCAGGGTCCAAAGGACATGCTCCACTCCTGGTTCTTTTTCCTTGAGTCCATATTAAAAGAGTGACATGGTCCATTTCTGATTCTGAGATAGTGCATTTTATACCTATGTTAGAATTCCAAGTTTTTACAATCACAGTTAGCCCTCTTATCAGTCACTCATAATAAAATTATATAATCCTACCACCCTTTCCGCCCATCTTCTTCCATCAGGAAAATGTTGTTTGGTGGGAGTTGGCAAAGACAATGTGTAGAAGTGGCATAGTAAATAATTCACTGTACCACAGCACGAAATATATTTAACCAGGGAGTACCAACAAAAGTAGAATGAGCAGTTATTTTAGCAACATATCCATAATGTTTACTTATTTTAAAATATTCAATTGTAGGGAAAGATAACTTCTGTTATTTATTACCTTTTGTACCGCTAATAATTACTTGTACATTTAGAACTGCATATTGTAAGGTTTTCTTGTTTAGCAATAATGATATTACTATAACATTTATATGGAATCTTACTTCTATAAAAAGAAAAAAAAGTCATATTTTAATTCAATCTGATTTGCACATGATGGAAAATGAACTGGAATAGATACATTAACTGTGATTTTTAATGGATAATTTAGTATGAAAGAAAAAAAAATGAAATGAGATTCTTTATATAATTTTGCTGCTAATTTTGAAAATTTGAAAATAGAAAAAGAGTAAAGAGAAAATGTAATTTAAAAAGACTTTTTCAGGTCATGGCCCCAGAAACCAAGAGAGTTTTGTCATCTTTGACTTCTTTATAACATAAAACCCTTATAAAATGTGGCATATGTTGTGTTAGTGATCAGAACCATTTTTGAACCATATTAATCTTCTCTGTCTAAAAAAAATAAATGAAGCTTTCCACAGCATCTCTAGAAAGGGAGATTAAACACAGACCTCTAATGGCCAAAGGAAAAAAAAAAAAAAAGCTATATCACCAGTATAGTTATCACTGATAGTCTGGTTTTATGATTCAAAGTGTGACCTAATGCATGAGAAAATCTAGTCTTTTAGAGAAAGTCTATTTTGTACTTGCTGTAGAAGTGGTAACCACCAGTGGACATGATTCTACTGTTTTCTGCTGACTTGTAGTGCTGCAGTTTGCTCCTTTATCTCTTTCACTGTGCCTGATGGGTGGGGGTGGGAGGTGGGGGAGGAAGCAGTGTTATTGTTAAGTGTAATTGAGTTGATTTAAATTCATAATGACCCTGGTATAGGGTTTCTAGAAGTAACTAGTGGGTTTTAACCACCTACCTTTGGATTAGTTATTGTTTTTAAGTGCCTTCCAGTAGATTCCGACCCATAACAATCTTGTATAGGGTTTCCAAGGAGCAGCTGGTGAGCTTGAACCACTGACCTTGCTGTTCAAACAGCTTTGCAGTCTGACGCATTAGCCCACAGTGCGTTTATCCTACAGTGCCACACCAGGACTCATGTGAGGGTTATATGGAAGTAATTATTATATTATTTCATTTTTATGTCTGGAGTTAGAGAGCCAGTGGCCTCGAGTTATAGAGGAGGAAACAAAGTCAAAATGAAATTCTGTGTCTGCCATGTGGTAGGGTTGAGATTCTGAAACATCTAATCAATATTCCCAACCTGAATGCCCTGTGTATTTCACTGAGATATTCTCAGGGCGGGTAACGGAATTAGTATTTTGTGTAAAAAAACCTTCATTCTTTATTCTTGTTGTTGTTAAGTGCCATCGAGTTGTTTTCAACTCATAGCGACCTTGCATAGGGTTTCCGAGGAGCAGCTGGTGGGTTTGAACTGCCAGGCTTGAAATTAGTTGTTGTTGTTCTTAAGTGCTGTTGAGTCATTTCCTACTCATAGTTGACCCTATGTAGGGTTTCTGAGGAGCAGCTGGTAGATTGAACTGCTGACCTTGTGTTTCACAGTCCAGTGCTGATCCACAGTGCTACACCAGAAGCCCTTGAAGTCAGTAGTCCAGTGCTTATCTTACATACAGCACCACACTCAGTTGTTGTTGTTGCTAAGCGCTGTCCAGTCAGTTGTGACTCATAGTGATCCTGTACAGGGTTCCTGAGGAGCTGGGAGGTTCATAAGTGTCTGCACACAAACAGCAGAGATTATATATTCAGCACTTATATATTCAAGGCCTATTACTGGTACAGAAGGAGCCCTGGTAGCACCACAGGATAAACACTGAACTGCTAACAACAAGTTTAGCTGTTCAAATCCACCATCCAGAAGAAAGATGAGACTTTCTGCTCCCATAACGATTTGCAGCCTTGAAAATGCTATCCAGGGTCACTGGGTTCACATTTCACTCCAAGACAATGAGTTTTGTTTGGGCATTAATATTGGTGCTGATGATACAGTGGTACACAAACAAAGTTCTTGCCTCCAAGGTACTTGTTTTTTAATGAAGGAGGATACACAATATCAAATTTATGATAGGTGAGGGATAAGTGTTTTGGAAGAAGCAAAAAAAGCCAGAACAATGATCATAAGGAATACTTGGGAAGATGTGGGTTTGCTATTCTATAAAAGACTATCTGGGAAGGTTTTTAAAAGTAAGGTTTCAAAGGATTGGTCTGTTATACAATGAAAAGATGGGAGACTAGTGTTCCAACAGAAAAAAATAAAGGTGGTAATGGCTGGAAAAGGAGGAAGGAGCCCTGGTGTCTCAGTGGCTAAGTGCTCAGTTGTTTACCGAGAAGTTGCTATGTGTTAGAATCAGCTTGAAGGCCCACAACAACTAGAGTAGCCAGGAAGGTGGTGAAGAATGCTTGAATGTGATGTATAATTTCACGTTACAATGACAAGATTTGCTGGTGGATTGGATGTACGTGTGAAGAAAATACTAGAAACAAAGATGACTTCAAGATTTTTTACTTGAATAATTGGAATAAAAGCATTGTTTTCATTCTATGAGATGAGGAAAATTTCTGGAAGAAGAATAAATATGGACATGGTACAGTTTATATACCAGAAGTCTGGTTTTGGATAGATGAAGCTCAAGATGACTATTAGACACCCAAATAGAGATATTGAGAATAGGCAGTTGGATATATATGTATTCAGGAAAAAGACCTCGCTGAACCAACAATTAATCTATTTCCATAACTGTCACTTTTCTCCATTCTTGTAGTTTCTGCTCTACATGGAGACACCAGTTATTTTCATTTGGATTATTTTAACTCTCTTCAGTTTTACCCTTCTTCCACTTTTGCTGTTCTTCAATCCCCACTTAACAACATAGCCAGAGTTTTTCAATCCACACTTAACACCATAGCCAAGTCATTTCTGGTACTTATTTCTGCCTAATGTTTTCGCGGGAGAAAGATGAGGCTTTCTACTCCTGTAAAGATTTACACCCTCGGAAACCCTATACAGGGTCGCTATGGGTCGGAACCGACTCGACAGCACTTAACAACAACAATATTTTCTACACTTACTAGCCTAATTTCGCTGTATGTCCACTAATTTTTCTTATCTTCAGACCTTCAAACACGACCCTGCCATTATTTGTGTATTTTCTTTATCCCTGAAATCTTGTCATCTGGCTAACTCTTATTAATTTTCAAGCTTTAGTTTAAGTCATTCATTCCAAGGAAATTTTGTCCCTGACAAGTATGTGTCAAAGAGCTCCTTTTAATACCTTCATGGTACTCTGGTAGCATAGTGGTTACTAATCGGGCTGTGAACCTCAAGGTCCGCAGTTCGAAACTACCAGCTGTTCCATGAGAGAAAGATGAGGCGTTCTGCTCCCATAAAGATTTACAGCCTCGGAAACCCTGTACAGGTTCACTATGAGTTGGAACTGACTCCACAGCACATAACCACCACCACCATGGTACTTATCACACCATCGCTGGTTAACTATGTATTTACTTGCCATTTCCTGTACAGTCACATCAATTGTACCCTAATTTCTCTGAGACCAGGGACATCTTTCTTGTCTGTCATTGTATCCACATTGCCATGCACAGTCTGTTGCCTTTTGTTAGCACATAATATATATCCCTTATTTGAATAAAAAGACAAATTAAAAAGTGACTGATTATAACATTTAGTAATGTTTTTATATTCCACTAGTTGCAATGGAGTCCTGGTATGGCGCTGTGGGTTAATGCATCAGACTGCAAAACCATTTGAACTGCAAGGCCGGTGGTTCAAGCTCACCAGCTGCTCCTTGGAAATCCTATACATGGTCGCTATGGGTTGGAATCGACTCGACAGCAGTTAAAAACAACACGTTGCAATGGGTGTTGGGGAAATACAATGAGCTAATTAATCATCTCCTCCCCATCAACAATACCTAGGAGTATTATTAAAATGTCCTTAGGACAACACTAACAAATATATGCAGGTCTTCTATGAAGATAGTTGTGTTAACTCGAACTATAGACACATGTCATGTTTGTGATTGGGAAGTTTCAAAGTTGTCAAGATGTCAAGGCTCCTTGAATCTATTTGCAAAATGTCATTCTATTCAAATTGAGTTCTAATGGATTTTCTTTTTAGAACTATTGAAGTATTCTAAGTTTCAAAGTGAAAAATGAACAATTGAAAAAAGCTAAGCAAATTTGGAAAAAAAAAAAGATGGAAAATAAATAATTTGAATAGCCAATTAACAAAACATACTAAAAAATTGTATGATACTTAAGATAATAATAGCCTAAGGGTATTAGACAGAACAATGGAACAGGATTAGAAATTTAGAAACACTGAACTAAGTGTATTTAGATACTAATTATAGGATATAAGTGTAATTTAATATAAGTTGAGAAAGATAGTTGATTATTCTTAAAATGGTACAGAATTAATTATTTTGAAAAATATATGATTTGGTCCTTACATCATAGTGTATATGCCTGCCAAAATTCTTCTGTAATGAAGCAGTAATTTAAAAGGAAATAGTAAATGAAATTGAATAGAATGTAGGTAAATATCTGACTTTTCTTTCTGATAAAAACAATAATGTTCTCTTTTAGATCTGAAGAGTTTCTAACCAGTTATTAATTTTGTTTGGTTTTAAAGATTATGTTTCTCCAGTGTTCATGATTCATTTGTGGATATTACCTAAATGCTTTGCCCCATTGTTCTTTTTCCCCTATTAAGATCCTAATTTTTTTTACATGACTGGCTAGTTAGTCTGATCAAGTCATGCACATCAGACACACACAGATGTTGGCAAATTAGAGCTATTTTAATTACTCACAGAAAGCACACATTATAACTAATTCCATGATTCATGGTCTCCCCTCCACCAAAATTGTCTGTCTCTGAGGTGATGGAAAATGTGTGTGTATGCCCCACTTTGTAACATAAGTGAGGGCCCTGTACAGTTCTTTGATGAATTCTTCTCAATCCAAAACTGTCTAGACATGATAGAAACTCTTCTGTGCTTGCCCTGTGATGTTCAATAGGCAAAAACCAGAGGGTCTTTCCCACCCAGTTTTATATTCCAACAAATATAAAGAGCAATATAGATTTTTCCCACTTGATCCCCTGAGCAGGGGCTGGTTAGCTATTAGGGAACCAGCATGGAATTATATCTTTTTAGTCCTGCTGTTGATTTAGACAAACCTTTAGGTTTCGGGCAGAGAAATGATGAAGTGGAAGGATCAGGGAAGACCATAGTCATGGTACCAGCCCAAAAGACTGCCATTTTCTCAATACCTGATCCTTATTCCCAATGTTGTTACTGGTTTCCATAGTGCTGTGTATCATACCAATTTTCTTGTTTACTTTTAAATCTTTATTTTCAGATTTGTTGTTTTTTTTCCCCCTTCTTAATAGCATTAGAACCACCATTGTCCATCTGAAGTAGCTTATGTCTTGTAATATTGAAAATTTCATTGTCGATTTTTAATTTTTTAATATTCTTTGATGGTACAAAGTTCACTCCCTGCCCCTTGATAATTCAATGCTGTACTGTTTCTGACATGACTCTACCCTTGCTCTTAACAGAGAGAAGAGAAGAGGATGGTTTTGAAGAGAAAAAAGCCAATAAGAAAAAAATTAAAGAACTTAAATTTCTAGATTCTAAAGTTGCCCAGAACCTTTGTAAGTATCATATTTTCATACTGTTAAATTATTGAAACACACTAGATCGAGATGGTTTCCTTAAATTATTTAATTTTGTATACAAGTTATTTTTATTTTGTGGTACTTGAATTTTTTCCTATTACTATTTGCATAATAAATTCAAAGACAGTTATTTCTTTGAGGAAAGTTATGGGATTAAATTCTTTAGATGATTAATAAAAATTAGATGATAAAATATGAAATGAATTTAGGATGAAATTAAATATATCTTTTTCAAAAATATATCTTAAGTGAAAACAGAACTTTAAAGTTTAAAGTATAAAAATAAAGAATTAAGAACTTCAGATGATGACATCATATTTTGTAAAATGGGTTATGGATTATATATTTATATTTTATACTCTGAATCTATTATTTATGGTAGTTGTTCTCACAGTGAAGACTGGAATATTAATAGAAATAACCATTATGGAGAAAGTGAGTTCCATTAGCCCATTTGAGCAATTCAAAACCTTACATCAGAAGTGCTGATTAGAAATATTTTTAATTACTATTACAAAAGGTAAGTAGTGTTGAATTATCTTCATGAGTAAATTTTTGTGGGAGCAGGCAAATAATGTTGCTCCTAATTGCACATAAAGATAGTTGTGTTGGGGCTGAAATAATATGATTTGTTGTATGCAATGTTTTCTGATGGTGCAAGAGAAGGAATATATATGGAGAATCTAGAGGGATGAAAAGTTAACATGGTTTTAAACTCTGTCTCAATTATTGCATGTCTCATGGGATCCTGGTGTGGTGCTGTGGGTTAATGAGCTGGACTGCAAGGTTAGTTTGAATTGCAAGGTTGGCTGTTCAAGTTCAGCAGCTACTCCTCAGAAACCCTATATAGGGTTGCTATAACCTGGAATGGACTCAACAGCACTTAAAAGCAACAACAGGCAAGATTTTATCAAATGTTGAAACAAATCAGTTCCTTGGAAAGATGATAAATGCCCATGCTATTTATTAAACTGATACAATGTGTGCAGAAGGTAGAATTGACATTCTGTTTGTGAAAGTGTTAGAATCTCCTGCCTTTCATACTGTTATGACAGAAGGCTATCTCATTTGTACAACGCAAGCCTGTAAAGACCCTCATGGATTGTGTGAAGGTGTTAATTCTACCAGCCAATATTCAGCTCTGTGTTTTAGGGCACAAGTTGATTGCACATCCCTGTTATTTGTGTTCATGGGACTTACTTGGATCAATGAAAATGTAAGTGGAGACACCTTCACATTTAGGTGGAAACATTTCATTTCTGGTGTGAGAAGCCTCAGTGTTCTTTCTCCAGCTGCCCAGTCTAGCAATCAGTGTAGTGACCTCCATCATGTTGGGAAGATGAATAGGGACAGCATGAATTGGAAATAAATGTTTGTTGTGCTTAGACCCCCCCAAGCTTTGGGGTGGTGCTATGTGTGGTGCTATGTGGTACAAATGTCTTAGGGAATTTTGTCTCTAAAGGGACATTGTCTTGGTTCAAAGTGCTGAAGTAGTAAATTAGACAATGTCACAAAGTTCTGTACACAGATATCTAAATGAGAGGATTTTTGTCTTTCATAAATGTTCATGACCTGCAATAAAAGTTGTTATTCTTTAAATTGCCTTGTTATGGTTCCTTAAGAAATGTCATTCTAAGTAGAATTTTTCCAGATGATCCAGCCATGATAAATTAGCTTTAACATACATCTCAAGGTTGAATATTTGATTTTTAAAATGGAGTTATTTAGAATTATTTGTACATTACAAACATGTACTACATAGGATGTTAATTCTAATTACATTAGCTAACAGTTACTGATTGTGTTTGTGTGCACTTTTGCACTTGTTCCTTTAATTTAATCCTTACTGCAACTACCTGGTGTAGTTCTGTAGGATAAGCACTGAACTGCTAATCCTGAGATCTGTGGTTCAAATCCACCAGCCATTCCTTGGGAACCCTTTAACAAGGTCGCTATGGGTTGGACGTCATTTAACAACAACCACCACCACAGAAATCAAATTGACTACATCTGTGGAAAGGGACAATGGAAAAGCTCCATATCATCAGTCAAAACAAGGGCAGGGGCAGATTGTGAAACACACCATCAATTGTTCACATGCAAATTCAGACTGAAGCTGAAGAAAATGAAAACATGTCCATGAGAGCCAAAATATGACCTTGAATATATCCCACCAGAATTCAGATATCATCTGAAGAACAGATTTGATACATTAAACACTAAAGACCAAAGACCAAAAGAGTTCTGGGATGACATCAAGAACATCATACAATAAGAAAGCAAAAAGTCATTAAGAAGACAAGAATCAAGATATCATTAAGAAGGTCAGGAATCAAGATATCACTTTGAGGACTAAGGGCTGCTTGACCCAAGCTGTAATGTTCTCAGAAGACTTATTTTATATGCGGAGCCCTGCTATGGCGCTGTGGGTTAATGCGCCAGACTGCAAAGCTGTTTGAACTACAAAGTTGGTGGTTCAAGCTCACCAGCTGCTCCTCGGAAACCCTATACAGGGTTGCTGTGGGTTGGAACTGACTTGACAGCACTTAACAACAATAACAACATATTGTATGCAAGGAGCTGTGATAGCTTAGTGGTTACGAATCGAGCTGCAAACCGTAAGGTCAGCAGTTTGAAACTACCAGCTGTTTTGAGGGAGAAAGATGAGGCTTTCTGCTCCTGAAAAGATTTACAGCCTCGGAAACCCTGTACAGGGTCGCTATGAGTCCGACTCCACGGCACATAACAACAACAACAACAGCATATTATATGCATGTGAAAGCTGCAAAGAAAGACCAAAGAGGAGTCATTGCATTCAAATTACAGTGTTGATAAAGAATATTGAATGTACCATGGACTGCCAGAAAACCCAACAAAGCTGTATTGGAGGATGTACAGCCATAAAGCTCCTTAGAAGAGAGAATGACAAGACTTTGTCTCTCATCATGAGGGACCAGTCCCTGGAGAAGGACATCATGCTTGAGAAAGTAGTGGGTCAGTGAAGAAAGGGAAGGCCCCATTGAGATCGGTCAAACGACATTGGACTTAAACATGGTAACAATTGTGAGGATGTTGCAGTACCCGGCAGTGTTTCATTCTGTTTTGTATGGGGAACCTGTGAGTCAGGAGTGACTCAATGGCACCTAACGGCAACAACAATATTTTCAGATAATAAAAATTACATCATTAGCATAAAAAACTATCTTGCTTGTCTTGATTGTCTTAGCTAGAAGCTATATACCATTTTGATGCAGTTGATAAACATGACTTAAGAGCATAAGATCAAAAGATCCTGAATATATACTGTGTCATATTGAGATGGAACACATTCTAGGATTATTTTTGCCCTCTCTAATTGTAGCAAGGAGTCCTGGTATGATATTGCAGGATAATGCACTGGAGCAGAAGGTTAGTTTGAACTGCAAGGTCAACAGTTCAAATCCACCAACCACCCCTCAGGGTCTCTATAGATCAGAATCTACTCCATGGTACTTAACAAAAACAATATTTAAAGCCAAGTGATGTGATTTAAGCTTTATACTTTGATTCCCAACTGGCTTTTGTCTCTGAAATTCACAGTTCTTTCAGATGCTGAATACTGAGAATTGACTTATGATAGTGACAACTGTTTCATAACTGAAATGAATTGGAGTGAAGCAGTGGTCAGGGTGGAATACTGGTTTTAAAATGAGAGTCACTTCTAGTTTATTGAAGAGAAAAATGATTGTGCTGCACTACATAATTTCTTTTAGATTAACTAACAAATATTCAATAGAATTTGAGAGAAGGGTTTAAATTTCATTCATTTATTTACTTGATAATGTAAAGGTGGGTTAAGTTTTCTGTATTATGACTTCATGGATGTTTTGGCAATGTCTCTAGATGCATGATTACCGATAGAATTCTAGCCATTCTTTGATAATTAAGTTTCAGGAATTTTCCAAGGTTTGTGTTTATAGATTTTGTTAAGTGACTATTACAGTTATATACGAGGAACCTTAGAATTTGAATATGATTGCAATGGATTAAATGTTTATAAGTTCCCTTGTGAAACTGTGAATGACTTCTAACACATCTGCACAGTTTATGTTTCTTAACTGAGCTCAACTCTTTTCATTGTTGTTATTAAGTGCTGTTGAGTTAGTTCTGACTCACAGTGATATTGTATAGGGTTTCCAAGGAGCAATTTGACTGTTGTCAAATCAGTTCTAACTCATACTGACCCTGTTTAGGACTTACCAGTCCAATACTTACCAGTCCAATACTTATCAAACAACTCCACACCAGGTTCTGGTTTTCCATTGAGGTTTATATAAACTATTTTGAGGGATAAGATGTGTGTTAGTAAAAATATTCGTTGTAATGGTCTTTTGGAGGCTTTTAAATTAGGTATCTTGTTATTCTCTCTAACTTTCCAAGTATTTTAAAAACAGCGTCTACACTTGTGTGCCACCATTTATCTGTCAGTTTGTCATACTGTGGTGATTTGTAAGTTGCTATGATTCTGGAAGCTATGACACCGGTAGTTTAAATACCACCAGGGTCACCCATGGTGGACAGGTTTCAGATGAGATTCCTAGACAGAATAGGAAAAAGGAGTGACAAATTACGTCTGAAAGTTTAGTCACTGAAAACATTATGAGTAGCAGAGAAACACTGTCAGATATAGTGCCGGAAAATGAGTCCCCCACGTTGGAAGGCACTCAAAATGTGACTGGGGAACAACCGCATCCTCAAAGTAGAGTTGACAATGAAGACGCAAATGGAGTAGAGCCTGTGGGACCTTCATTTGCTGAAGGGGCACAACTCAAATGAAGAGAAACAGCTGTAAACATCCATTAATAATTAGAACATGGAATGTACGAAGTATGAATCTAGGAACATTAGAAATTGTCAAAATGAAATGGAACGCATAAACATTGATATCTTAGGCATTAGTGAGCTGAAATGGACTGGTACTGGCCATTTTGAATTTGAAAACCACATGGTATACTATGCCTGGAATGACAAATTGAAGAGGAATGGTATTGCATTCATTGTCAAAAAGAACATATCCAGATCATTCATGAAGTACATTGCTGTCTGTTATAGAATACTATTCATACGCCTACAGGGAAGCTCAGTTAATACCATTATTATTCAAATTTACGCACCAACCACTAAAGCCAATCAGGATGAAATAGAAGAATTCTACCAACTTCTTCATCTGAAAGTGATCAAACATGCAATCAAGATATATTGATGTATTGATCATTACCGGTCATTGGAATGCAAAGGTTGGGAGCAAAGAAGAAGCATCAGTAGTTGGAAGATATGGCCTTGGAGATAGAAATGATGCTGGAGATTGCATGATAGAATTCTGAAAAAAATCAATGGTTTGTTCATTTCAAATACCTTCTTTAGACAGCATAATAGATGATTATACACATGGACTGCAACAGATGGAATTCAGAAAAATCAAATTGAGTACATCTGTGGAAAGAGACAATGGAAAAGCTCCACATCATCAGTCAAAAAAAAAAAAAAAAAAAAAGCCGGTGCAGATTGTGGAACAGACCATCAATTGCTCATATGCAAATTCAAACTGAAGCTGAAGAAAATGAAAACAAGTCCACAAGAGCTAAAATATAACATTGAATATATCCCACCTGAATTTAGAGATCATCTGAAGAACAGATCTGATACATTAAACACTAAAGTCAGAAGACCAGAAGAGTTGTGGGATGACATCAAAAACATCATACAGGAAGAAAGCAAAAAGTCAATAAGAAGAAAAGAAAGAAGAAAAAGATCAAATTGGATGTCAGAAGAGACACTGAAACTTGCTCTCCAGCATAGAGATGCTAAAACAAATGGAAGAAAAGAGGAGGTAGAAGAGCTGAACAGAAAATTTCAGAGAACAGTTCGAGAAGATACAGCCAAATGTTACAATAAAATGTGCAAAGATCTAGAGTCAGAAAACCAAAAAGGAAGAACACGTTCCACATTTCTCAAGCTGTTGGAACTGAAGAAAAAATTCAAGTCTAGACTTTCGTTATTGAAGGATTCTCTGGGCTACTTATTGACTGCTGCAGAAAGCATCAAAAGAAGATGGAAGGAATACACAGAGTCACTGTACCAAAAGGAAATGGTTAATGTTCAACCATTTCAAGATGTAGCATATGATCAAGAGCCAATGATACTCAGGGTGGAAGTCCAAGGTGCATTGAAGGAATTGTCAAAGAACAAGGCACCAGGAATTGATGGAAGAAAAATAGAAATCTTTCAAGAAAGTGAGGTGGCACAGGAGGCACTCACTCATCTCTGCCAAGAAACTTGGAAGACAACCATCTGGCCGACTGATTTGAAGAGATCCGTATTGGTGCCCATTCCAAAGAGAGATGACCCAATGGAATGCAGAAATCATTGGACAATGTCTTTGATATCCCATGCAAGTAAAGTTTTACTAAAGGTAATACAGAAATGGCTGCAAGCATACATTGTCAGAGAACTTCCAGAGGTTCAAGCTGGATTCAGAAGACTCCATGGAACGAGAGATATCATTGCTGATGTCCGATGGATCTTGGCTGAAAGCAGAGAATATCAGAAAGATGTTTACCTGTGCTTTATTGACTACG
>NW_006408540.1:2750178-2776044 GCF_000296735.1 Chrysochloris asiatica
GGTGTTGAAGGAGAATATTGAAAGTTCCATGGGCTGCCAAAAGAACCAACAAATCTGTTTTGGAAGAAGTGCAGCCAGAGTGCTCCTTTGTAGGCCAGGATGGTCAAATTTTGTCTCTCATACTATGGACATATTGTCAGGAGGGACCATTCACTGGAGAAGGATATCATGTTTGGTAAGGTGGAGGGTCAGAGAAAAAGAGGAAGACCCCCAGCACGATGGTTTGGCAAAGTGGCAGCATCAGTGGGCTCACGAATGGCAACAATAGTGAGGTTGCCCCATGATCGGGCAGTGTTTTGTTGTGAACAAAATTGCAAGTGTTTTTGAATATAAAGTTATAAATTTTCTATAACCATAAGACAGTTTTCTCATAACAATTTGTTTTATTTTTTTCCACATATTAGTTATTATTTACTTAATAGTTGTGCAACTGATATCATAGAGATTTGTATCTTCACAGTCAGAGGGTTTCCAAGACCACCAATACCCATTTTGCTGGCACCAGTGGAAAGTCCAGGTGTCTCTTAGACCTCTTTCAGGTTCAATAAGTCAGTAGAAGGAGTCACAGAACTCACTGATAGCATTATATTCAAAATTTTTGTTTATTATAGTGATAGGATACAGGGTAAGATCAACCACAGGTAAAGATATATATATATATGACAGAATTCAGGAGTGTTTTAACAGTGAAGTTTCCAGTTATTCTCTACCAATGGACTCATGGACATTGATAACTTCTTCAAACAGCAATGTGTGACAATTCTTCTAGTATTTCCAGTGAAGCTCTTCTGAGCTTTGGTGTTCAGAATTCTTATTGGGTGTTGGTCATATAAATCTGGTTGAATGTCTGTGTAGCTGGCCTTTGGCTTCCATCCCCTCTGGAGGTCAAATTAACACTACATGGCTCAAAGACTCTTCCATAAATAATCTTGTTATAATGGTGGTTGGTAGTTATGTGCCATGGAGTCGATTCCGACTCATAGCGACCCTGTATAGGGTTTCTGAGGCCGTAAATCTTTACAGGAGCAGAAAGCCTCATCTTTCTCCCTCAGTACCAATGGTAGTTTCGAACTGCTGACCTTGAGAATAGCAGCTAGATTCATAACCACTATGCTGTCAGATCTCCTTTCTTGTTATCATAGACTAACTGATATATCCTATATAATATAATATATACTGATATAATAAACGAAGGTATTTTATCAGGACATTTTAAGGACAAAGAGATCACCTTTCAGACGCTAGTGACAAAGACCAGAACACTCTTTGAGAAAAGTGAATTCTTTACTGCTGTGTCTAACTTTGGTACTGTGCATTTTAGATTTAATAGGAATAAATCTAACCAGAGTACTTTACTTTCTGTAGTGTGCATTTTTAATTATTTTTATTTGTGTTGTTGTAACACACAGTACACCTAAGAAAGATTATGTAAAATGTATTGTTGCAGACCGTGTCTACTATACAGGCCGCAGGCTCTGAAGAAAAAATTCTGGCCACTGGCAGTCATAACACATTGTTTTTCATCTTAGTGTTTAGTTATGTTTTTTATTTAATTCCAAACATAAGCCCTTAATGTCCACAGATAAATGTAAAGTTAAATCTTTCTCCAAAGGATTAACTGAAAATAGCTTAGCTACTTCCTGGTTCTTTGTTCTAGAGACAAAAAAGCTATCCTCCCTAATCTTTTTCCAGGTGCAGCCCATTCACCTGGGTGTCTGGTGTCTTCCTGCAAATCTGGCTCAGGAAGCCAAAACAGCAGGACTCCACCCAAGCCTTTTGTCCTTCCCTTTCACCTTCTCTCAACTGAGCTCAGGGGCTATAGATATGTTAATTGAGCCTGAGAAACCAAGTTGAGGGCCTGGGATTAGAACCAGCAATGTAAGCTGTAAAGTTACCTGAATGTCTGGAAAATTACTGATGTTAGCTGTACCTTGTCTTAGCCCCTCCCAGCTTGGTGTGAAGCTCCTCCCCTAAATGAAATGGAGACGCAGGCTGGCCCAGGTGTGCATTACGGCTTGGAGGGCATGTAGTACGGTTTGCAGGGTGGTGAGTTGCTGCCTGCAGAGTTCACGATGACTGTAGTCCCAAATCTGCCCACCAGCGATGCATCCACCCTGGTTTCGGGGTGCCTCTTTGTCTCCCTCTGTTTGTCTGTCTGTGTATTCTTTTGCTATCTGTGTCACCGCCGGATATCCCCTCCTCATGAACCAAACACTCGTGAATAACACAACTGTGTCGAGGACAGTCCCCAATAATGCATGGTGCATTTTACTTTATATGGTCCTCTGGAATCCTGGTGAGACACTGGAGGATAAGCACTGGCTTCAAGTTCAGATCCACCAGCTGCTCCTTGAGAGCCCCAGACAGGCTCTCTAGAAGTTGGAACTGACTCAACAGCACTTAACAACAACAACACAGGGTGTTCTAGTGTGGTACTTTAGAATAAACATAGGACTGCTAACTGCAAGATCGTTGGTTCAAACCCACTAGCCATTCCTCCGAAATTCTATGCTGGATTCCTCTGAATCAGAACCAACTCTCTGGCTCTTAAAAAAATCAAACAAAATATATGATTCTCTATAATCTTATTGGAGTCCTGGTGTGGCGTTGTGGGTTAATGTGTCAGACTGCAAAGCTGTTTGAACTGAAAGGTCGGCAGTTCATGCTCACCAGCTACTCCTCGGAAACCCTATACAGGGTCGCTATGGGTCGGAACCAACTCTATGGCACTTCAAAACAACAACGTGATCTTATTAAGGATCTCTGGTAGCATAGTGGTTATGTGTTGTCTACTAACCTCAAGGTCAGCTAGCTCAAAACTACCAGTGATTCCATGGGAGAACGATGGGGCTTTCTGTTCTTGTAAAGATTTACAGCCTCGGAAACCCTATACAGGGTCTCTATGAGTTGGAACCGACGCCATGGCATACCACCACCATGATCTTATTGAAGTCCTGGTGACACTGCAGGCTAATGTCCTGACTGAGAGGTCAGTTTGAACTGCAAGTTGGTAGCTGAAGTTTACCAGCTGCTCCTTGGAAACCCTATACAGGGTCCTTATGAGTTGGAACTGATGGCACTTAACAGCAACAACATAATCTTGTTGTCTTCCTTTCTGTCAGAAGTAACTTTATCATAAATCTTGGTTTAAGTATTTTCTTTCTTACAAGTTACACATTTTTTTTCTTTAGAAATGTTTTGTTTTGAATGGTTTTTATTTTATATAACTCAAATCATCATTTTATGCATCAAGTTATTGGGTATTAGTTTTCATTGCAGGGTACTATTTCAATTTTTGGATATCGCAAGTTATTTATACATTCAGTAATTGGCTGACATTTGAGAATTTTTGTTAATGTAAGGCAGAGTTCTGAAAACTATGCCTCTCTGACCTAATCTGGTTCACTGACTTTTGTTATAAACAAAGTTTTACTGGAACATAGTCGACCATCAACCTTGTAGTTCTAACTAACTTTGCAGTCCAGCTCATTATCCCACAGCCCCACACCTGGACTCTGTAATAATGTTGTTGTTGTTGTTAAGTGCCGTCGAGTCGGTTCCGACCCATAGCGACCCTGTACAGGGTTTGAGTTAAATATTTTCAACAGAGACAGTATGGTGCATAAGCCCCAATATATTTACTATATGACCATATACAGAAAAAAAAAATATATGAGGACCCCTGATTTAAGTATCTATTTTATATTTGTACCAGTTTACTCTTTCACCGCTAACAATAAGAAATTCCCAAAGACTAAGCAAGAACATTATTGTAACTCATTGAGCAATTCAGCAAAATGGCAGGGTACAAAGTCAGCATACAAAAATCTGTTGGATTCCTTTATCTTAATAAAGTGAGGCCTTGAAAAGAAATCAAGAAAACAATACCATTTACAGTAGCCATTTAAAAGATGAAATACTTAGGAATAAATCTAACCAGAGAAACAAAACATCTATAATAAAGAAAAAGTCAAAGCGTTACCACAAGAAACCAGAAGAGATTTACAAAATTGGAAGAATATGCCATCATTTTTGGTGTCAACACTCACCAAACAATCTAGATATAACAATCCCTGTTCAGACTCCAACATCATTCTTTAAAGAGATGGAAAACGAATCACTAACTCTATATGGAAAAGAAAGAAACCCCAAATAAGCAAAGCATTACTAAAGAAGAAGAAAGTTGGAGGCCTCTCACTTCGGGATTGCAAAACCTACTACACAGCCACAGTTGTCAAAACATCAGCCTAAGCTAAGTATCGGTACAATGAAAGACACATAGATCAATGGAAAACAATTAACAACACAGAAGTAAATTCATCCACCTAAGGTCTAATTTCTTTGCTTATCTGATTCTACAGTTTTTTATTTCTCTTAGCTTTTATTCATGGTTCCTTTTCATGTGATTTCTGAGATTTTTGATTTTGAGGTTGAGTTTCTCATTTAGTTTAGATCTTTATCTTCAAATACTTTTGAGGCATGATTTGAAAGTGGATTTCTCCTAAGATTTATTCTTGTTTCTGTCAGTGATCTGAGGACATCTTAAAATTAATTTGTCTGTTTTTTAAGTTCTTTGATGAAACTTTGTCCCACACACTTTGTATATAGAATCAGGAGGGATCAGTCTTTGGGATAAGACATAATGCTTGGTAAAGTCGAGGGTCAGTGATAAAAAGGTAGACCCTCAAAGAGATGGATTCACATGGTGACAGAAAAAAATAGGTTCAAGCTCCAGAATAATTGTGAGAATGGAGCAAGACTGGGTGTTGTTTCGTTCTGTTGTACATAGGGCCCCTGTGAGTTGGACGTGACTCGCTGGCCCTTAACAACAACAAAGTAGCTTACATTTAGGATATAAATGAAATCTGGCTCAGGAAATTTATAAATTTCCTTTTCACCTTTTTCTTTTTTTTCCCCTCTTTCCTACTGTTCGACAAATATATCTTTAAAGTATTCAAAAATATAGTTATCAGTTTGAGGAGAAGGTGTGCCCGACCCAAGCCATGGTGTTTTCAATCACCTTACATGCATGTGAAAGTTGGTCAATTAGAAATTGAATACGGAAGGCTATAGAGGAATCGATGCATTTGAATATTAAAGAATAATTTTGAAGGTACCTTGGACTGCTAGAAAAATAAACAAATCCGTCTCAGAAGACATAGAGAAGAATGCTTGCTTTTTCATTGTTTTATGTACTTGGATATTAGCATTATTATGTTTTTAGATATGAAGACATGTTTTCTTATGCCACTCTTTTCACGAGTTTATTGTTGACTTTTATTCTAAAAAATTTATATTAATCATGATGAGTTAGTTTGACATTATATGTCTTTTACTATTTACTTTTGTTTCTAACACAATCATTAGTCTTCTGCAATTTGTTTTTACATGATGTGAAGAGTTAGATTTTATTCTCTCTATATCAGTTATTTATTGATTATTCTTTTGAGATTATTTATTAAATTTGTGTCCTTCTGTTTTTCTATTGTAGGCTTATACATTTTAATTCTATTAATCTCTATTACCACTCCCTTTTAATCCTTTATTTCATCTTATTTTTGTCTCCATTTAGTCTGTTACTCTCATGACTAATGAGAATTAAAGATATATTTGTATTTTCTAGCACTATTTCATATTTATGATATGGGTTTAGAAATGTGTGATTGAGATTTGTGATATGAACACAGAGTTATTCATCTATAGGTAATATGTGGCATCCCCAAGAGTTTATAATACAGTTTTATTACAAGGAAGAAGCAGATTGTTTTCTGAGTGCTTTGAAAAGTAGTGTCTTTATATGAGGATACCTGCAGACCTAATGACTAGAAGTTCAGTACATAAAAAGAATCAGTGGCTAGCAAGTGTTGACTATATTCAAGAAGTAACATTTGTTACTGAAGAGATGAGACATAAGAGTAGTCTGCTAGTGGGAAAAAATCAAAAGCATTATATCTAATGCTGTAAAAATATTCTTATATAGCTTAATAGCTTTTGAGCAGACTATTATTTTATAGCACTAGATATTGATGGTGTCAAGAAAAATTTAAATATAATTTTCTGAATTCTCATTTATAACATTATCCTATCTAATTCATTTTGACCTGTTTTCATGAAATTTTCTTTTCTAAAATTGGATACTTAAGCTTTAGTTACATGCAAAGGTTATTTCTTTGGCAAATTATCTGTAATGTTTCCGCATAGTGAAGTGCTACTATATAGCTTGTGAAAATATTAATGCACTGCTTACCAGTCATGTTAAAACAATATTTCTGAATAATTGAGCAGACTGTGGTATTTTATTTAAGATAATAACACATATGTTTAGGCAAATAATAACATGTGCATACTGAAATTATACAAATTTTTTTCATCACAATATGATGTTTATATAATGTGTCAAACATATTTTGGTTTTTATCACATTGAAAATTAGTATTATTCCCAAAGTAGCCCAATAATTTAGCATTAACAATCAACCTCATGACTAGCATAATAAGACGGGACTATTGTTAAACACTGGAGCTAAAGCAGGAGAAGAATATGAAACATGCTAATGAAAATGTCCCTATAGGAGCTATATTCAATGTATCAATTCTTATTTTGTGGAATACTTTTTGATATAATAAATAGAAGTCCATCTCAAATATTTTTCTTATCTAATGTATTATGAATATTTCCTTCCCATTCCCCTCTGTCCTGTTTAGCAATCTTCCTGAGCTCTTTTCGGGTGCCATATGAGGAAATCAAAATGCTGATATTGGAAGTCAATGAAACCCAGTTGGCAGAGTCTATGATTCAGGTAAACAAACAGACAGAGAGCTTAAATTCCAGCATCTCATTGCAAGCTTCTCATTAAATAGAAATCATAAGTGAAGCAGAATTCTTAACCCAAATCATTCATCTGGAAAATCATTGCTGCATAATTAGTGTTGGCCTAGCTTCTGCATTGCCAGGAGATAAAACTCTTCATCTTGTCTTAACTGCAGACTCTATAGAATGCTATCAAAATGATTACATTTCAATTATATTTAAATGCATTTGTTTTGAATGGCAAATTGGTTAATTTTCCATTATTGTTTCTGTTTGTTCTATTGAAAACTAGTAATAAGTTAATTTAAATTGGTTTCTACAATTCTTTACAATGCATTTTCCTCAGATTTTTATGTCTTATAAAGTTGTATTAACACTCAGTGTAGAAGATTGAAGGGCTTTTTTCTTTAATGTTGCCATACCCAACAACCAATACTTAAGTCTCTTACTATTGTGAAGTGTTGTTGTTAAGTGCTGTCGAGTCTGTTTGGGCTCATAGTGACCCTGTATAGGGTTTTTGTGTAGTGACTGGTGAGCTTCCAGTCAAGTACATTAACCCACAGCACCACACTAGGACTCCTACCAAGCTACCGTGAATACTAAAGATTATTTGATAATGGTGGTGGTGGTAGTGTGCTCCGGAGTCGGTTCTGACTCATAGTGACCCCGTATAGGGTTTTTGAGGCTGTAAATCTTTATGAGAGCAGAAAGCCTCATCTTTCTCCTGCGGAACAGCTAGTAGTTTCGAACTAGCTGACCTTGAGGTTAGCCGCCCGACTCGTAAACACTACACAACCAGAGCTCCTTACTTGATAGTGTTCAGAATTAATTTTTATTTTAAGTTGTTTCTTAACTTAACTCTGATACTAATGTTTTTTGATGGATTCCTCATAAGGCATATGCATATTATGGTTGAATTTAAAGGTGAATCAAAATGCAAATTGTATAATAAGAGAATAATATCTTCAGATTATCTTTTATTTTGATACAGAGTAAAAGAGAAATAGAAATTTTTTTAGCACTAAAAAGAGACAGAGGTTATTTATTAGTAGCAATTATTCTAGATATTTTGTTCTATCCTCAATAAATGACATCCTCAGAAGTTTTCTTCTGGTTTTGGTTTTTTATGTTCTCTTACAATGTGGGGTTGATATAACCTCATGAGTGGTTTGTACTGTAAGTCTCTGAGGCTCATAAACTTATTTTACAAACTTTCTGCAAACCTTTGTTCCTCTAGCAATTTGATTTTGCTAAGTTTTTTTCCTCATTGATGATTATTATATGCGGCTTCTTTTTTAGATTCCTTGTTCCTTAAAGTCTTTCTACTTAAAAGATGCTTGTATTTTTATAATGCATTTGGTAAATTAATATTTACTTTAACTTAATTGCAGTAGTAGTTTGGATGAACATGTACCATTTGCTTTATGTTGTTGTTGTTAGATGCCATTGAGTAGGGACAGACTTACAGTGACCTATGCACAATGGAAGGAAACATTGCCTGGTCCTGGGCTGTATAGAAATGTAAAAAATGTTAAAACAGATGCTTTGCATTTTTAAATTCATACCCAAAGAACATTTGACCACATATAGTTTTTTTAATATACTAGTTTTCTATTGCTGCTGTTATAAATTACCTCACACTTTAAAAATAGCAGAATTTCATTTTCTTACTTTTACATAGATTAGTAGTCTGATATGAGTGTTACTGGACTAAAATTAATGTTATAGCTAGGCTACTACATTCCTTTCTGTAGTTTCTTAGGGAGAATTTGTTTTCTCATTCTTTTCAGTATCTAGACCATATTTTCTGGCTGATAGCACCTACTTCATCTTCAAAGTCAACCATGTTGTTTGTCTTTGAAAATCCTTCCAAAGTCACATTTTTGTCTAATTCTTCTGACTCCCTCTTCCGATTTTAGAAACTCTTGTGATTACATTGAACCCACCCAGATAATCCAGAATGTTGTTGTTGTTATTAAATGCCATCAAGTAGGTTCCAACCCATAGCAACCCTGTATAGTATTTCTGAGGCTGTAAATATATACAGGAGCAGACAAATCTCATATTTCTCCTGTGGAACTGCTGGTGGTTTCGAACTTCTGACCTTGAGATTAGCAGCCCAACTCCTAACCACTACGCCCTATTTTAGAGGTCAGCTGATAGCGACCTACATTCCTTCTTGAAGTTTAGTTACTGTTGCCATACAACCTTATGTATTTGCAAGTTTTGTAGATTGGGACATGAACATTTAAAATGGTGAGGGACATTATTCTGTGTACCATACTCATTAAATCAGTCTTATGAATTTAAAAATCTAAAAATTTATTTTGGACATGTTCAGGGTCTTCATATGTTCTTTTTAAAATAGGATTTTCATGGTATTTGAAGTCTTTTATAATTTAAGAAATGTTTTCCTAATTTTAAAATGAAAAACTGTCCATTTTGAACAGAACACTATGTATTTTGTAGTATTCACTGTTTAGGTGAACTTTTCTGCTTGTTGTCGTACATTATTTGGGTCCTTTTTTTTCTTTTAGAACAAAATTCAGTCGTATGATATTTTTTATGCCATTTTCCCATATCATTCTTTATCCATATCTCCATTTTTGTCCCATTGTCTCTTATTACTTCATTTTTTTAAGCAAATACATTAATGTACCTGCCAAATGTGTGGAGAATTGCATTAGACTCAATATTACATGGACTTTGCCTTCTGGGAACTTACAAAAATGACAATTAAATGCGTAATTACAATTCAAGATAGACATGCTATTATTGTTAAGTGCCACTGAGTCAATTCTAATTCAGCAACCCTGTATATGGTTTCCAGGAAGCTACTGATGGTTTTGAACCGTTGACCTTGTGGTTAGCTGTCTAATTATTATTCTATCGTGTCACTCCAGGACCCCAAAATTGACTTGGAAATAGGTGGTGTGTTGGGGAAGCTCTAGATGTATATATTTGTGGAAGCCAGGGGTAAGTTGTACACATTGAAAAGGAGATTGTGAGAACAAATAGATTTGATGGTATTCTAAAAAAATGTATACAGAAAGAATATTAAGCCAAGGAAATTCAGAGGCCTGATGCAATAAGTAACTTAAATTACTAACTATGAATTGAAATTATAATTATTATGAGTGGAACCATTGCAGTTATGATTGAGGGTGGCCATCTTAAAGAGTGGGTGGGAAGCAGAGTATTTAGCTGTTCTATCCTATACAGTAGAACAGACTATATAATAGGAGTCCTGGTGTGATGCTGTGGCTTAATGCACCAGACTGCAAAGCCGTTTGAACTGCAAGGTCAGAAGTTCAAGCTCACCAGCTGCTCCTCGGAAACCCTATACAGGGTCGCTATGGGTCAGAACCGACTCGACGGCACTACACAACAACAACATCAATTGAAATAGTTAATGAAAATATAAATTACATGGTCATTTGGTCTCAGACAGGTCTATTGAAAGACACTTCTATTTATAAGGGGAAATTGTATAGTTTTTCACTTTGATAGTATGAATAGTGGATAACATTTTTCTAAGAATGACCTTAAATTGCCACTTTTTTTGTTTTGTTTTTGGCCAGTTAACCAAGTTTTTATCCAAAGGTACACAGTGAGTCAATAACTTGTTCTTCATTACAACTACTTTGACATGTAACATTTGCTAATACTACTCTTAACTAACACCACCTTTGGGGAATTAATGCCCCTCTCCCTCTGCAGATAGCATGATGTAGGCTTAATTATAATTTGAATTTGTTTTGGGGCTTGTACAAAATTTACTGATCCTATAATTTGGAAGTGTGAATACCAACCACTCCTTTTTTTCCCCTTAATTGTATTATCAATACACTAACTGATTATAATGCTATTAAAGTTGATTATATTTTGATACAGGAGGTCTATATAGAGGATGATTAATCATTTACGCATTACCATGGAAATATGATTATGTGCTTTCCCTTAGTCATTTTCCATTGTGAGCCATTACATATCTTTTCTGAGTTGTGAGTGACCAGTGGCGGGCTGTGCATGAACCAAAGAAAACAGCCAAGCGAGCTCATGGTTTCTTCATCACAGATGATATAGGAAAAGGGCTGTTACAGTCATAGATACTTAAAATTTTAAATTCCTAAAGGATCACTTATTATACATTTTACCTACAAGGTGTATCATTCTGTTCCTTTAGTGCCTTTTCCAATTTTCTTTTATATTAAAAAAGTTACTTTGTCTTTGTTTTAGAGATGGTTTCCATGTTTTATTATTATAATTCATAATGATGCAAGCACTGTCATTAAAATCCCCTTGATTTCTTTCCTCTCCTTTAGCTGTCCTTTTTAGTACTAAAATGATGATTTCTTTTTTTCACCTGAGTGAAGTGTTAAAATATGTTTGACTTTGCCTGAAATTTCTGACATTTAATTCCCTAAAGCTGAAATGTAATGAATGACTTTTATCTAGGTGAGAAAGCTGTTCCTTTGGCATAGATTGACCTCTTATTTCTCAATTTGGAGCTGATCAAATAAACATCCAGTGGTGTTTGATTTGAATATATAATAACATTTATAGATAAAAGGAAATGTAGTTTAAGACTATAGGGAATGTAGCTCAAGACTTAATATAAAGGAAGTTACGAAGAAATAAGATTAAAAATTAACTTTTAGACTAGATCCTTTCCTATAGTTTATTAATATTTTTTCCCCTAGAAATGGAGAACTGAAGGGAATGAAGATTTTTTTCTTCTTCTTCTGGTTTTAATTTTTAGAACTTAATAAAGCATCTTCCTGATCAAGAGCAATTGAATTCATTATCCCAGTTCAAAAGTGACTACAACAACTTATGTGAACCTGAGCAGTTTGCTGTTGTGGTGAGTACTGTATCTCTGTGTTGACTCGCTCTCTCTTTCTTTAACCTGTTCCTGTGAACTCAGTGACAGTTTACAAAGCAGATCATCCGTTTTACATTTTGTTTCATCCAATAGCTGGCAGTCCTCTCATTGTAGCATCACTCACCCAATGTCTTCCCTACACTTCCTGTTTCCATTCTTCTCCTTTCCTAAGTCTCTGTACTTCATTCTTGGGTAAATGCTGCCCTTTTGATCTCAAATTGTTGGTATTTTTTAGGTGTACCTACCTAACTAGTGTCATTGCTTCCTTTATAGACATATCTATTGAGCCATGGGGGTGAGTTCAGTTCCAGACCTGAAGGGTAACTACAGGTCTTGGGGTTCCAGCAGTCTTTATCCAACTAGTAAACCTGGTCTTTTTTTTTTTTTTTTTTTTATGCTTTTTGAGCCCTGGGGGTGAGTTCAGTTTAGAGATAGTGTCCTGAAGGCCATAGTCTCAGAGTTTCAATGGCCTCTATCCAACTAGTAAACCTGGTCTTTTTTTTTTTTTTTTTTTATGATTTTCGGTTTTGTTCCATATTTTTCTTACACTCTATCCAGGATTTCTAATATCTCTTTTAAATCAGTTAATAGTAATAGTCAAGCACCATACAGTTCTGCTAGCCTCTAGGTTGTAGAGACTGATGTTCACATAGTCCATTAGGTTGCTGTCCTTTTCTCCAGACAGGTGCAAGAACAATAGTTGCGCCTTAGATGGCAACACATGAGTGTTGAGAACATAGTCTTTGTGGATTTGCCATAACAATTGAATCTTAAAATCACAGAATGTTTGTCTATTTGTGATTGTCTAATTGCACTCAGAATACTCTCCTCCAGATTAATCCATAAAATGAGTTGTGTCATCATTACACTCAACATTGCTTGGTATCCCATTATACTAAAAATTGTTTAATTCTTTCTTCTGTGGTTAGTTATTTAGGTTGTTTCTATCTTTTTGCTATGGTAAATAGTTCTGAGATGAACATAGATGTGCATATATCTGTTTGTGCTGTGTGGCTCTTATTTCTGTAGGATATATACCAAGTAGAAAGATTGCTGTGGCATACAGTATTTCTTTTTCTGACTTTTTGAGGAGGTTCATACAGTTTAGTTTTCTCCAGTGATTGCACCATTTTACAGTACTGCCTGCAGTACAGAAGGGTTCCAGTTTCTCCACACCCTCACTAACATCTGTTGTTTGTCTTTTTGAACTTTACTCTTAATGTGTAACTGTGATAGCCAAAATATTTTGCATCTATGGATCCTTCTAGTTTATTTCCAGCTTTTGCATTACAGTCACCAGTAATTATCACAGCATCTTGTTTATATGTTTAAACAATTTCAGACTGAAAAAGTTGATAGATTTCTTTAATTTCTTCCTCATTTGCTTTAGTGGTTTTTACGTAAATTTAAGTAAAAGTAGTACTAACTGGTTTTTATTGTAAATGTATGGATATTTTCCTGCTACTGACAACATTGTATTTCAAGATAGATCTTGAAATACTGTTTTTAAAACTATGAATGCAAGTGGTTGTAAAATATGGCCTTAGTGTTGCAAACAATACTGGAGTTGACATGATAGAATTTAAATGACCATGACTTACTCATCGCAAATTTTCAATGAAATAAATGGTGACTAGGTAACATGGACCTCAGCAGATGAAATATGGAAAAAGTAAATGGACTCCATCTGTGGGGGGAAAATTGGAGAAGTTCAATATTATGAATCAAAAAAGACCAGGTGCCGATAATGGAACAGACTGTAACTTGCTCAAATGCAACTTCAGACTGAAGCTGAAGAAAATTAAAACAAGTCCACAAGAGTCAAAAGTCAACATTGATTATATCCTACCTGAATTTAGAGATCATCTTAAGAACAAATTTCACGAACTGAACATTTATGACAGAAGACCAGTGGAATTGTGGGATGACAACAAGAACGTCATACATGAAGAAAGCAAAAGGTCATTAAAAAGCCAGGAATACATAAAAAAGAACAAAATGTTTGTCCGAAGAGGTTCTGAAACTTGATCTTGAACGTAGAGATGCTAAAGCAACTGGAAGAAGTGATAAACTAAAAGAACTAAGCAAAAAATTTCAAAGAGCAGCACTAAAAGAAAAAGTCACACAGTTAGTATTTCTCATGCTGAAATATCTGGAGAAAAAAAATTCAAACCTCAGGTTGCAATATTGACGGATTGCATGGTCAAAATTAGGAGCTCTGCTAGTGTAGTGGCTATGCAGCCTTACTAGCTGTAAACAAAGAGGACTTGAAATATATAACATCTTGCTAATGGAGAAAAAATTATAATTGTCAAAGACTTCAATTAGCTTGGATCCACAATTGACGCGCATGGAAGCAGCATTGAAGAAATCAAATGATGTACTGCATTAGACAGATGTACTACACACACACACACACACACACACACAAGACTTCCTAACATTGTTAAGGAACAAAGATGTCAGTTTGAGAGCTAAGGTATACCTTTCTGAAACCATGTTATTTGTGGTCGCCTCATTACGTGTGAAAGTTGGACAATGAGTAAGGAACGCCAGAGAGGAATTGATGCATTTGAATTATAATGTCTCTGAAAACATATTGAAAGTACTATGGACTACCAGAAGAACAAACAGATGCTCCTTAGAAGTAAGGATGATGAGACATTGTTGTCTCTCGCATTTAGGACATGTTGTCAATTGCGACCAGACCCTGCAGAAGGACGTGTGATGCTTTGTAAAGTGGCAGGTCAGTGAAAGGAGGGAAAGATCCTCTGGCATATGGATTGACACAGTGGCAGCAACAGTGGGCTCAAACATAACAACAATTGTGAGGATGACACAGAACCAAAAACTGTTTCATTCTGTTGTGCATACGGCCCCTATGAGTTGGAACCAATTTGTTGGCATCTAACAACAGTATCAACAGTGACTCAAAATCACCAGCATTTCTTCATATGTTTGTTGGCTCCCTGGATATCTTCTTTGGTTAAGTGTCTATTCATGTTCTCTATTTTTGCATTTCATTATTTGCTTCCTGAGGTGGAAAAGTTTCCTTTTTATGCTATTGTAAACAATGCTATTATAAACTTGGTATCAAAACAATGTAAAGACAGTACCAACTGACTCAGTGGTACTTCGCAAGAACTACAACACTTTGAAATGTGTTTGATTTTGTATTGAAAGAGAGTTAAGGAAAAATTGACTTTAATTTTTCTTTGTCAACTAGTAATGTTATTAAACTTTACCTTTTCTCTATTCAACTTTTCACCATTTCCTTTTTCTGACTTCCCCCAACTACTCCCAAAGAGAAAATTATTCTAAAGTTCCAAACCATTTTTCAGAATTGGCAATAATAATGAGTGTAAAACAAGTATGGATGCACAAAATTTTTATTTTCCTTTTTGGATTAAAAACTCATTTTTAAGTGTGTGCTTATTTCTTAAATGAGGTATCTTTCCAAGTAATCAACATTATATTTAAAATGCAGTAATTTGGTAGTTAAGCCATTTCACTAGAATCATGTGTTGTTGTTGTTGTTGTTGTGTGCCGTGGAGTCGGTTCCTACTCATAGCGACCTTGTACAGCCTTTCTTAGGCTATAAATCTTTATAGGAGCAGAAAGCCTCTTTCTCTCATGGAACGGCTGGTATTTCCGACCTGCTGACCGTGAGATTAGCAGCCCGATTCATAACCACTAAGCTACCAGAGCTCCTTACCTCTGTAGTAGTTGTACGGAATTCCCATAGAAATTTTCATTTAGTTAACTTCAGCTATGCTAAACTGTAGATTTCAACAAGACTTACTCTTTATCTTAGCTTTAAGAAACAAAACCCCAAAACACCGATTGCCATCAAGTTGATTCTTTAGGGAAACAGAAAGCCTCATCTTTCAAATAATCTAGAAATATCAGTTAGAAATACTTTTATTTTGTATTACTTGACTGCAACTTTCCAGGACTCTAGTTTTATAGGGTATGATATGTTACAAAAATGGTATCTGACCTCCTTTAGCTTCCCCAGGAGGAAAGAGAATCGATCTCTTTATTAGCCTAAGGCTGATTCCTCTGAGGCAGAAATGAGCTCTGCCTCTACCCTCTGACCTTCTTTATCCTATTCTGACACTGATCTTCCCTCCCCTGGCATGTTACGTCTCTACTGGATTCAACAATCCATTGCATTGGACACACAACTTCCATATAACACAACATGCTCTCAGTTCTGGGGTTTATTAGCAAAGTTGTTATTAGATGCTGTCCAGTCAGTTCTGCCTCAAAGCCACTTTGTATAGGGTTTCTGAGTGGCTGCTGGTAGATTTGAGTTAACAGGATACAATTCTAGATAAGAAACAACTCAGGATACAGTGGTTCTCTGGGCACCACTTCATCTTCTCAGCCTTACCACAGGCCCACTTCTCTCATTCTTAGCCTCTCAGCCACATGACCCCTTAGCCTCTGATCAGGTGACTTTACCCTTCTGGATAAATGTCCAAAGATGTCCGATTCTATAAGCTACCCTCCTGCCCAAAGGCAGTCAGTCTGGCTTCTTCCTTGTCCTGGGAAGCTGGCTGCTTTGTTTCTACAAGCTGCTGCCCATGTAGCCTCTTCTCTTCACAGAGATCTCGGTTTCAAAAGACTCATTTTTCTAGTTGCTCTTCTTTCTTGGTAGTAGTAAGCTCCCTGCTCCTGTTTCGACATGTTGTTGTTGTTAACTGCTGTCGAGTTGGCTCCTACTCATAGTAACCCTGTATAGGTTTTCCAAGGAGCATCTGGTGGTTTGAACTGCTGAACTTGTGGTTTGTAGTCTAGTACTGATCCTACAGAGTCACACATAGCTCATTTTAAACACAGTGGAATGGAAAACTTAACAAAACAAAACAATACTCATGTTAGAGTCTTGAATAATCTATTTGCATGATCCCAACCAATCATTTAGTGGACGTTAAGAAGACTGTAGATAGAAGTACCATATCAAGTAAATTCACATTACCACATAGTACCAGTTTACTATCCAGAAATATCATTTCAATATCTATGAATGGTATGTTCTTCAAGAATTTTGCCAACACTGAAGCAGTTGATGTGTATATATTCTCTCCAAGTTTTCTGTAATACAGTTTCATACACATTTTTATTATTCCTTTGAAGTTGGAAACAAAAGTCTTTTAATGTTGATAATAGTGCTGTTCTTATATAAAAGTTGTTAATGTCTAGGTACTAGGCACAGGTGGTTTTATGCTACTAATCTTTTAGTCTTTCATCTGTCATTTTTCACAATTCAGAATTTTAACACACTTCTGAACCGACCTTGTAGTTTCATGACCGAACACTGGTTGATATGAGTAGGACAACTCTAAATGTATTCTATAGCTGACTTCCAGTATAGTTGTGGTGGTCATGTGGCCATGAGTATACTAGAATATTTTAGAATTGAAATATGGATTCTGGGCCTTGTTGCTTTAATATTGACTTGTTTGTGCATCTGATTATAATATGACAAAAATACTTATGTGTCCTGTCACCTGACTTGGGCCCATGTAGCTGCCTCTCTTCACAGAGATGAAGAGAAAATTGCATGTGAAAGTTGGACAATGAGTAAGGAAGACCATAGAAGAATTGATGCAATCAAATTATGGTGTTTGTGAAGAATATTGAAAATACCATAGACTGCCAGAATAACAAAAAATCTGTCTTGGAAGATTGTTTCTTAGAAGTGAGGATGTCAAGCTTTCATCTCAGTTTTTGGACATGTTGTCAGGAGGGAACAATTCCTGGAGAAGGTATCATACTTGGTAAACTAATGGGTCAACAAAAAAGAGGAAAACCCCCAACAAGGTGGATTGATACAAGATGGCAGCAACAATGGGCTGAAACATAACAATTGTGAAGATGGTACAGCACCGAACAGTATTTGTTTTATTGTCCAAAGGGTCTCTATGAGTTACAACCGACTCATTTTTTGGCACCTAACAACAACAGCAAAAACGATGTATCCTATCAGAGATGTATCTAGGATGTAGCAAGTAGGACATGTGTCTTGGGTGCCACTTAAGGGGAACTCCTTAGACTCCTTTCTTGCCTGCTGTGTGAACTCATTCAGCAATTTAAAATGGCTATAGATACTATTTTATTTTGATAAGCCTCAGTGGCCTATTTTTTTTCTAGGGGATTTAGGTGAATGAATAAAGTAACACAACAAAAAAATTTAACTGACAGTGTTGTTTAATGCTGAGAAATTGCAACAAAACTTTAAAAATGAGTTGTCATTCAATATTAAGAGACTAAGGGTTCTGATCAAACAGTGTTTTATAGAAGTACTCTGGGAAGTAGTTGATTGTGTTGCTTGTATTGAATAAGACAATATTCATGTGGTTTTTATTTGTTGGTTTAGATTCAAAGCAGAGGATATTGAATACTGACTGATAATGTTTAATTTGATTCCCCTCACTCCCCCCAATAGTCCAGAACAAACATTCTTGTTGAGGAATTGGTTTATACTTGTATTTGGGAAGCAGTCACCTCCTTCATTATTCTATTTGATTCTCTACCAATAAGATTAAGAAATGAACATGGACTTTTTGTCTATAAACAATTTTTCATTGGATCAATTGGACTTCTTCATTCCCTTCCTCAGCCCCAACACTCCCTCATCCATCACTAATATGCAGCTTATTTACTAAAGATTTCTTCTAATGATGTAGAACTTGGCTTTACTTAATATGACTGCATTTTTTGTATATGCAGTGTTTCTTTGATTGATAAGCTGTTAGGCCAAATCACTGTGCTTATGTTGTTATTGTTAAGTGCTGTCAAGTCATTTCCTACACATAGCGACCCAGTATGGGGTTTCCAAGGAGCAACTGGTAAATTTGATCCTCCGACATTGCAGTTCAAACTGACCCTGTGGTCTGGTGTTTATCTTACAGAGCCATGCCAGGACTCCTAGTGGATTGTTTTAAATTTGTGAGAAACAAGATACGTAAATATTCAACAAAACCAGATGATTAGCTGAAATTTGGAAAGAAGTCTAAAAGTTTCCTTTTGAAACTTGGTGTACTAGACGTTCTTTGATTAAAGATGCTAGTTTTTGAGTATTTTGTTCATATTATTTAATTCTATAAAGCTACTTGTCCTTCAAAGGAATGAAAAGCATTTCTAGGAAGAATGAATTCAGCCATAGTCCTGTTTGTTGTGGTATTGTATTTTGATCTGCCACCATTTGGTGTCACTGTAGGGCAGGGCTTTTAAACTTTGTTCAGTAGTTCCTTTTTCTTAAAAAAAAAAAATCAGAGAATGTTGTGGAAAGTTCATGTATATTTCCCTGCATGAAAAGTGCCTCATTTAAAAATACACCATAATCTTTTTGTTGTAAACACTGCTGTAACAAATAAAAACATTGAATACAATGTGGAAGTTCTCTACATCACAACACTTCACTGCCCATCCCACAAATTATTTTTATGTTTGTTGTCCTTCTTATCTTGTTTTTGTATGTGTGTGTGTATGTACGTGTTCATATGTGCATTAACAATATGTAATTTTGAAACTTCTAAAATCTTGGGTGATTTTTATTTTAATATTATAATGGTTTCAAAATACTGTGTATTATTTTATATTTTGTTCTATGACCTTTTCTTTACACCATTCCTTTAGTGAAAGTTGGTTAATTGTTTTGTTATTGTTGTACTTCAGACTTTTTAAAGAAAGATAATTCTGCATACAGCTTTGTATCTGTATTTGTGAGTCAGTACTTCATAGAAGTTAAAGAACATGACGTTGGGTTCAAATCCAGCTCTAACATTTATTAGCTGTGTGATCTTGGAGAGTTATTCATTTTTATGTGCCTCCGTTTCTTCATTTATAGAGATTGTAGTAGTTTCCTATGACGACTATAACAAATTGCCACAAAATGGCTAAACATAGCACAGATTTATCATCTAGTAGTTTTGGAGGTGAGAAGTCTAAATAAGTCAGCAAGGCTGCATTCCATTTCTGAAGACTCAAAAGGAAACTTGTTTTTTTTTGCATTTTCCTTCATCTCCAGGATGCCCACATTCCTTGGCTTGTGATCCTACATCATTCTAACCTCTGATTTGGTCATCATATTTCCGCCACTGACTTTTCCTTCCTTCCTCTTTCTTTCCAAAAGGAGCTTTGTGAATTATTAGGTGCTGTCAAGTTGATTGTGACTCATAGCGACCATGTGTGCAACAGCATGAAAGACTGTCCAGTCCTGTACCATCCTCACAATTACTGTGTGTAAGCCCATTGTTGCAACGGCTGTGTCAGTCTATTTCATTCGGGGTCTTTCTCATTTTTATTGTTGTTGTTGTTAAGTGCTGTTGAGTTAGTTCTGACCCATAGTGACCCTGCAAAGGGTTTCTGATGAATGGCTGGTGGGTGTGAACTGCTGACTTGTGATTCAAACAGACTTTGTTGTCTAGCTGGTTATCTTGCCACTCCTCGCCAGGATTCCTTCCTGTTTTTTTTACTGACCCTCTGTTTTCCCAACTATGATTTGCTTTTCCAGGAACTGGCCCCTCCTGATAAAATATTCACGGTATATGAGATGAAGTCTCTCATCCTCGCTTCTGAAAAGCAGTACTTATTCCGAGACAGACTTGTTCATTCTTCTGACAGTCCATGGTATATTTAATTATGCTTTAGATTGTGATTACTTTAGACCTATCCAGATAACTCCAATATAATCTTCCTATCAAAAGATCTGTTATTTCATCATGCCTATAAAGTTCCTTTACCATGTAAGGTAGCATATTCACAAGTTTGGGGGTTTAGGACATGGGTATCTTAGAAGGGGCATAGCCTACCACTGGGACAATACTAGGATCTTCCTTCATTAACTTGTTCTAAATTTGAATAAATAAGAGGAAACTTCAAAAAAGTTCATGGAAAAATTTTATTTCAGTTCTGCAAATATTTTGAAGTCTCCTTTTACAAGGATTTAAAACAACAAAAATACAGTGTTATTATTGTTGTTAGGTGCCATTGAGTTGGTACCGACTCATAATGACCCTCTGCACAACAGAACGAAACACTGCCCAACTGTGAGCCAACCTCGCAATTGTTGCCACACTTGAGCCCATTGATGCTGCCACTTGGCCAATCCATCTCTGTGGGGGTCTTCCTCTTTTTCTCTGACCCTGTAACTTACCAAACATGATATCCTTCTCCAGTGACTGGTCCCTCCTAACAATATGTCTGAATTATGAGAGACAAAGTTTGGCCATCCTGGCCTCCAAGGAGCACTCTGGCTGCTCTTCTTCCAACAAAGGTCTGTTGATTTTTTGGCAGCCTATTGTACGTCCATATTCTCCTCCAACACCATAATTCAAATGCATCAATTCTTCTACGATATTCCTTACTCACTGTCCAACTTTTACATGCATATGAGATCATTGAAAATATCATGGCTTGGGTCAGGCACACCTAAGTACTAATACTGACATCTTTGCTCTTCAACACTTTAAAAAGGTCTTGTGCAGCAGATTTGCCGAATGTAATAACGTTGCTTCAATTCTTGACTGCTGTTTCCATGAGTGTTGATGGTTAATCCAAGAAAAATGAAGTCCTTGAAAACTTCAATCTTTTTTCTGCTGATAAGAATGTTGTTTATTAGTCCAGTGGTGAGGACTTTTGTTTACATTGACATGAAATGCATACCAAAGGCTGTGCTCTTTGGTTCACAAATACAGTGAACATCTGTAAATCACTTTGTAATTGAAATTCTTAATAATGCTTCGCTTTTGGTACAAATATTAATGATATTGTTATTTCATTAAGGTGTTGTTGTTAGGTGCCATCAAGTTGGTACTGCTTCACAGTGACCTTATGCACAGCAGAACAAAACACTGCCCGATCCTGAGCCAACCTCACTATTGTTGCCATGCTTGAGCCCATTGATGCTGCCCCTTTGCCAGTCCATTTCGCTGGGGGTCTTCCTCTTTTAGGGTTGTTGTTGTTAAGTGACATCAAGTTGGTACCGACTTATAGCGACCCCATGCACAGCAGAACGAAACACTGCCCGATCCTGGGCCAACCTCACTACTGTTGCCACAGTTGAGTCCATCGATGCTGCCACTTGGCCAATCCATCCCATTGGGGGTCTTCCTCTTTTTCTCTGACCCTCCACCTTACCAAACATGATATTCTTCTCCAGCGACTGGTCCCTCCTGACAATATGTCCGGAGTATAAGAGACGAAGTTTGGCCATCTTGGCCTCCAAGGAACACTCTGACTGTACTTCTTCCAACATATATCTGTTGGTTCTTTTGGCAGCCCATGGCACTTTCAATATTCTACTCCAACACCATAAGCCAAAAGCATCAATTCTTCTATGGTCTTCCTTATTCACTGTCCAGCTTTCGCATGCAATGAAGTTATTGAAAATACCATGGCTTGGGTCTAGGTGCACCTTAGTCCTCAAGCTGACATCTTTGCTCTTTGACACTTTAAAAAGGTCTTGTGCAGCAGATTTGCCTAATGCAATATGTCGTTTGATTTCTTGACTGCTGCTTCCGTGAGTGTTGATAGTTAATCCAAGAAGAATGAAGTCCTTGACAACTTCAATCTTTTCTACGTTGATAAGAATGTTGTTTATTGGTCCAGTGGTAGACACCCATGATTTTAATTACTAAATGAAAAAGTATTTTTATTCTTGATAAAAGAAAAATTAAAGAACAACAGTAAAACAAAAACAAAACAAAAAACCCACTGCCAGCAAGTCAGCTTCAGCATAGACCAACCTTATAGGATGAAATAGGACAGCCCCATAGGGTTTACAAAGCTGTAAATCCCTAAGGAAGCTTACTGGCCTATTCTGCTCCTGCAGAATGGCTAATGGGTTTGAACCACCAACCTTTTGGTTGGCAGCCAAGTACTTAAGCCCTGCACTACCATGGATTTTGTTAATCTTGACAGTAACTGCCAAATTGCCCTTCCAAGAGATTTGTCAATAAACTAACAGTGTAAGGAAATATATATATTTTAAAATGTTTTCACAAATATTTTATGGATATTTTTACGCTTAGAGTTTTTGCCTTTATATTGCCTGATTATTAAATGAGATTGAAGGTTTGTTATATATTAATATTTGTGATGCTCTGGGATAAAGCACTGGACTGCAAGGTTGGTTTGAACCACAAGGTTGGCTGTTGAAACTCACCAGCCACTCCTTCGAAATCCTATACAGGATACCTGTGAGTCAGAACCAAGTTGATGGCACTTAACAATAACAACAACACATTTATTTTTAGATACAAATAGTTCTAAGAATTTCTTATTAATGTGATTCATTTTCCTATTGTGTTGTCTTTTTTTTTTTTTTTTTTACCACTCAGACATATATAATAATTTACACCACCAAAGGGCACATTCTGCAAGCCCTGCCTCTTGGCTGCCAGCTCTTAGTCCCTCTCTTTCCATGAATATAGAGTTCTCAGCTGCTCTCTCTCCATGTCCCCATCTCTGCCTCCATATCTGGTGTCTCTACTTCTCTGGATAAGGTCCCACATTCGGCTTGTGCTCTTCTCCATTGATGGTCCTAGGGTCCTCTGTTTCTGGACTGTAAGTTTAACTATTCCTCCGTTTTTCTTACAAAACTTCTACATTTATAATTGTGACAGTCATAATTAATCTTGATAACAATTACAAACTATTGAATTGTAAGCATCTTCTTCCCATCTCTTTTTACCAGACCCATCTAGACAAGATGAAAACTATTCAGTGGTGACTCTACCATCCCCCACATGCTCTTAAACTAATCTTCCTCTTGAAACCTTGTAAGCCAGTTCCTTCATTCCTGTATCACCTCCCTCATTTTAGGTGGCCAGTGTCTAAGTTGTCCATCCCTCTCTACCCTGTATACAGAGTGGATAGCTTTGATACTTGAGGTGAAGACGCTTTCCCTCTCTGTTGGTATTTTGAGCTAGTACCTCCATGAATATAGGTCAATTTCATCAAATTGTGGCAATTTACCCTCATTTCCTTTATCAAAAATTGTTTTCTTTTTTATCTTTCTCTAGTCAACTTCTGATTATCTGGCCATTGAGGCTAGGCCAAATGGTTACTATCTGCAAGTTTGGGTGTTCTTGTGTGTCTCCCCTTACTTCATATCAGCTGGATGCTTCACTCTGTGCTCTAGCCCACTGTGGCTGTGTTCTTGTCCATGGGCTCAGGTGTCCCCAGGTCCTACCACACTTTGGACCAATCAACCCTTCGTCTTCTCTCTCTCATCTCCAGGTCAACAGGAATCTATGGAATGTAGTTGAACTCAGCCCATTTCTTCAATGCTGCCCTTCCACTCACTAGTAGACCATTGTGGTCACCAGCAAGCTTGTATGCCTGTACCCATGTTCTTTTGAGTTTCAGTCTTAGAGAGGCGGTTTGTCCTGAAGAGACTTGATTGCTTGCCTTGATGGCTTCCCAGAAAACAACTTGCTTATTCTTTTTTTTTTTTTTAACCTGCTTATTCTTGTAGCCAATCATACTACCATTTTTTGAGAGGTTTTTCCTGATAATCTTTCTTTGAAGATGTATCTTTTGTCACTCTAGCTGTTCCAGGCTGGTCTACTATTTGTCCTTTCTGGTGGGAATGTTCCACCTTAGAAGGTTCTGGACGGGGCTTCGGATTCCACCTAAGGTCTTATATACTGCTATAAAGTCCTATAAAGGCTCTGCAGGAGTCCTAGTTCACTGGGCAAATTCTAGAACCCCTATTAGTTATTTCCATCAATTATAGGCTGATGACGGTCTTGTGCTGTCTTTTTTTTTCTTAATTCCTTATAGAATCTCTTTGCTGCTTCTTCATGAGTATTTTCAGATTCTGTCATTGTTTCTCACTTGTCTTTTAGGTCTACATACAAGTTCTGCTTTTCTTTACATTTTTCAAATTTGTTTTTTAGGGCTAAGAAGCTTGGTGCATTGCACATAATGGAAACACACAAAAATAACAATTAAGTAAAGTCTTTGGTTTAATTATGTGGAACATTTTCTGCACATACAGAACTGAGAGTTTGAAAATGCCACTGGATATTCTTCATGGGTTCCATAAAACCAATTAGTTGCTTACCATATCTTCATATCAATGCCCAAAATTCTTAGACCTTTGTTTAAAGATCAACTTTGTTGAAGTATAATTGTTACACAATCAACTGCACATATGGAAAGGTATTGATAACTCAGATCTCATTGTCATGAGTCCTACCCTGACCATCAAAGGCCCTTAGGACCAGTCCCATATACTTTTCTAATTTGCAGTTATATCACATCCCAATCACGGCAATTTTCCTGCCTGTCACAATGATTAATTGATCTACCACAATCTTGGTTCTTTGATGGGTTCCTTTACTTACTATTGTCTATAGTCTATACCATAGTGGTTATGAATCGGGCTGCTATCTTCAGGGTCAGCAGTTTGAAACTACCAGCTGCTCTGTGGGAGAAAGATTTACAGCCTCAGAAACCCTGTACAGGGTCGCTATGAGTCGGAACTAACTCCACGGCAAATAACAACAACAGCAACAACATCATTAGTCATATTAACACTTTGGATACTGTTATGACCTTATGCTGATGAGCTCTCCCATCTTAATGGTCTATTTTTCTCCTGTTTAATGTTTAATGTAAGGGTCTTTATAAAATGCATTTGGATTTGGTGTCTCTGCTTCTCCAGAATAGAGTAAACTTTTGTGGTTGTTATTGGATCATACTTCCCTGGCTAATAAAAGGTTTGTGTTGTTGTTGTTGTTAAATGCTATTGAGTTGGTTCTGACTCAGAACGACCCTGTATAGACGTTCCGAGGACCAGTTGGTGCTCTTGAACCGCCAACCTTGCGATTCAAACCAACCTTGTGTACAGAGCATTATCCCACTGTGTCACAGTGGGACTCGTCCTTTTATAATTGTCAATAAACTTAATACTTGTTTGATAACTAAATAAGTCAGTACATAAATTAAAAATAAATAAACCACATGTACGTGAAGTGTATAATTTGATTAATTTTGACATAAGTATATCCATGATACCATAACTTATAATCAAGATAATGAATATTTTCCTAACCTCTAAATGTTTCTTTGGGTTCCTTTGTAATCCCCTCCCTTCCACCTGCCCACCCAGCATTAGGTCTTTAATGAAGCAATTCCTGTTATTCCCTCCC
>NW_006408540.1:2776144-2820720 GCF_000296735.1 Chrysochloris asiatica
CCCCGTGCTTTCCTCTTTGCAAAGCAATTTGCTGTGCTCTGAAGGCAACATGATCAGGCCTGTCAATATGCCACCTTTCTCCTTTCAACTCCTTTTTAGGAAACCTGTGGAAAATTTTTCCTCACTACTGGTTTTATTCCCCACAAGAGTCACCATCCTTCCTGGTTCTTCCCTGTGTATATCTCTGAATGGCTCTCAATACTCTGGAACATAAATTTTACTTTGCGAATCGTTGTCTTCATTTATGCTGTGAACTTTTTGACCTCTGGGAGATATCATACTCATCTATATTTCTATAATATACTCTATTTTCTAGCACATATTGGCCACATGATATTGATTAAACAGATTATGAAATGGGCATAATATAAAGAGTAAAGATGGAAGAAATGTTCTTGCTGTTAAGTGCCGTCAAGTCAGTTCCAACTCATAGCATTCCTGTTTAGGATTTCCAAAGAACAGCTCATGAGCTTGAACTGCCAACCTTGCAGTACAAACTGACCTTGCAGTCCAGGCCATTAACCCACAGCACCACATCAGAAGTCCAAAGATGGAAATATATGGTAACATTGTATGTCCTCAGTTTGAGGACTATTGCGTGCCCAACCTGACCCAAGTCATGGTATTTTTCATAACCTCATGTGCATGTGAATATAGAAGACTGTAAAATAATTGATGCATTTGAGTTATGGTGTTGGAGAACAATATTAAAAGTACCACAGACCACCAAAAAAAAAACCAAACAAATCTATATTGGAAGAAGTACAGCCATAATACTCCTTAAAAGCCAGGATGGCTAGACTTTGCGTCTCATACTTCTGACATATTATCCGGAGGGATGTTATGGTTGGTAAAGTGGACCATCAGCGAAAAAGGAGGAGACCCTAAAAGAGATGGATTGCCACAGTGGCAGCAGCATGGAGCCCAAGTGTAGCAACGGTTGTGAGGTTGGTGCTGGACTGGGCAGTGTTTCGTTCTGTTGTGGGTAAGGTTGCTATGAGTTGGTACTGACTTTTTGGCACCTAAAAACAATATTTTGTATATTTTATATGAAACATGCTTCTCAAAATCATTAAAGTAAATATTTTGAGGACTTTGGGAGCTAAATGTCTAAATTTTTATTAAATAAATCTCTTCATAGTGATTTCTCTATGGGTGAGAATGGATTAATTCAAAAGTAGAACAAGTAGCCAACACCTTTAAACACCCAGGCCTTGAATTCACAACTTAAAAAAAAATCACCCTAAGTGATTCTGTCTCAAAATTTGTAGCTTACTCTGCAGTTGGTTGTACAACGTATTATACAGCCTTCCTCAGACCTCACTCTAGATTAGCTATATTTCTTGTCCTTTTTTAAACTCAAAGGCCATATTTGTGTCTGCAAATATTCAAGGTACCCTTGATAATATATCTTGCTGTTTTTGTTGTTGTTAAGTGTTATTGAGTAGGTTCTGACTTATTGTGGCCCTGTATATGATTTCTGCGGTGTGGCTGGTGAGTGTGACCCATCAACATTGCAGTTCAGACCGACCTTTTGGTCAAGTGCTTATCCAATACCGCCATACTTGGATTCCTAAAATGGATTCAGGAAATAGTGGTTTGTTATAAGAACTGTGTCTAATTAAAACATCTACAGAAAAGACTCACTATGATAGGTAAGAAACCTGAAAAAGTGTCTTGACTGAACTATTGATTTCCCTGTCTAAATATTTACAAGTCTTTTGTTTTATTTCTTTCCACTGCCCTCGAGTTGATTTGGAATCATAGTGACACTTTAGGACAGAGTAGAAATGCTCCTTAAGGTTCCCCAAACTAAATATAAATCTTTATAGGAGTAGGCAGCCTCAGCTTTCTCCTGCAGAGAAGCTAATGGGCTGAACTATCAACCTTGCAGTTAGCAGCCCAATGCTTATCCCATGGTACCATCAAGCCTCCTTCTTCTGTTACTTAGGTATTCATTATTTCGAGTGCTTTGCAAATGTCCACATATAAAATCATCCACGTTTCTCAGAGTAGCACTCTAAAACTCATAGGAAATGATATTAATTTCTTCTTTAAAAGACCATTGTGGCTTCCTTCAGTTGAGTGATTCATCTTCAATTCTTGTCTTTCCAGTGTGAACTTAGCAGAATCTAGTGTCTTCTCCTGGAAAGTAGAAGTTCAATGTGTCGCTGCTGCTGTTCTTTGGTACCTACCCAGTTGTTGAAGTTTCCTTAGATTCCATAATACTTTCAATGGAACTCTTACAATCTCATTTTAAAATTGTTCTGACTTAGGTAGACTATGTGTTGGTACTGTAATATACATGTATATGTATATATTATAACTCTATTCATAGCTACTTAAATCTCAGAGCTATGCTTTCTCTAAGATCATAAGCAATCAGCTTTTAGTTATTCTTGTCACTTTACCTTGCAACCTTCTTGACATGATTCTACCAGGGTTTAGGACTTAATATAAGCTTGTTAGCACAGATGGGTTTTCTTTTGCCTAGTTCAGGGCTTATTAATTTAGCTTGCTTTCAATTATCATTGATTTGTAGCTTAAAATTCTTCAGACATTTAACGCTTCTATAATTTCTCATATGAACTGATTCCAGTCTTCCATCATTTTCAGCAGCCTAAGTCAAAACAGTTACAATGCCATTTGAATTTTTAATTAAAGTGATTAAAGTTTTGTTGGTTTAAGTAGTTAAAATCAGTCATCACCTGATAGAAATTTTCACTTTGCTCACCTTAATATATTAGTCTTTCTGCAGATATTTTCCCTATGGATTTCATCTCACTTATTCTTATATATGAGATAAAGTTATGTGCTTATTTAACTCTTAGTAGGTGATGCATATTTTAAACTTTTTTACATGTTTTATGAAAAATAATTCAAAATAATTTATTTAACAGTTATACTGAGTTAACCAAATATACCAAACTGCACAGAACATTCCAAGCTTTTTTAATAGTTCAATTTTACATTGCTTCATTTTTGATACAAAGCTCAAACCCAACCTGCAACCATCTAGTAGATATTGACTCATGGCAGTCTCCTCAGTGTCAGGGTAGACTGCTCTCTGGAGGGTTTTCAGTATTTGCAATCTTAAAATGGCAGTAGATTTCCAGGCTACTCTTTCGTATGCTGTGGAGTAGATGTGAACTACTAACTTTAAAGCTAGCAGTTGAGTACAAACCATTTGTTCTATCCATGGACCTTGCTTCACTGATGGTGCTGCCATTGTTTGCCACTGAGTTGGTTCTGACTCATAATGACCCTATGTAGGGTTTCCAAAACTGTAAGTTTTTACCGGTATCATCTTTCTCCTATGAAGTGATGGGTGGATTCAAACTGTTGATCTTTCAGTTAACAACCCAACGCTTAACCTACTATGCTACCAAGGCTTCTTCACTGATCAACTGGGTGTATTTAAGAACATTCTAATGCTGATCTGACCTTTCACAAGATAATAATAATTCCAGCTAACAATTTTTTGCATTAATATAGGTCTCCACCTTTTGATTTTCCAGTGGCTTGGATTATTTCATGAATCAATTTAGACCTTGAAGTTGTATTGGTAATGACACTATTGGCTGACACTTTTTATTTGAGTACTTTCTCAATTCATCAGTTGATTGATTCATTTGAAAAATATTTATTGAGCACCAACTCTCTGCTAACCATTGGTCTAGGTTTTTATTTCATTGAACATATGTCTTAAACCTTATGGACCTTGCATTTTATTTGGGAGCAGTAATAATGTACACAGAAACAAAACCATATTGCAATATTAGTGATAGTGAATGCTCTCCAGGAAGAAGTGAGGTGAATGTCTGTGTGTGTCTATGTGAATAATATAATTAAAGAAGGTCTCTCTGAAGAATTAATGTCTAAACAGAAGTCTGAATGACTTTACTTTGCTATGTGATTATCATAGAAAATCATGTTGTAGGTACAGGAACGACAGTCACCAAAGCCTTGAATAATAATTGTGTTTGATATACTTGATGCCAATGTGGCTTAAGTAGAATGAATGAGGGTAGAAGACATTAGAAAGGTTACCTGGATCTTAATTATTAAGGGCCTTGCGGGTCATGGGGTGAGGCCTGTGGTTTTTGCTCTAAGAAAGCCATTGGAAAGTCTTAAACAAAGGAGTGAAGCAATCAGATGTATGATTAAAGTGTTCTGGTAGTTATGTGAGGGAACTGACTTGGGGGTTTGGATTGGAGTTGTTGTTGTTGTTAAGTGCCATCGAGTCAGTTCTAACTCATTACTACCTTGTCTAGGGTATCTGAGGAGTGGCTGGGGGTTTGAACTGCTGACCTTGTGGTTCAAACTGACCTTGAGATCCAGTGCTTTATCCTGTAGCACCAAATCAGGACACTGGGTTGGGGTAAGATCAGGGATAAAGCATAAATTGCAGCCAATGGTCGCTTGGAAAGCTATTACAATGATTTAATGATAAAGTTGGGAGTCCTGGTGTGACACCAAGATAAGCACTTGACCACAAGGTTAGTTTGCACTGCAAGGTTGGTGGTTCAACCTCACCAGATGCTACTCAGAAATCCTATACAGGGGCTCTATGAGTTGGAATCAACTTGAAGGTACTTGACAAGAACAATGAAAAAGTTAAGAAATAGTGATGGCCTGACAGGTCAGACGGTCCTGTTACTGGTGAGATACGATCGTATTAAAGTTATGTCCTGTAAATAGGGAAAGTAGAATTTTTAAAATTGTTTTTCGGATATAAGATGAGTCAAGGATTTTTTCCCAAAGTTTGTGGCATGTGCTAGTAGAAAAACTTGAGTTTTCAGTCACAAACAAGAGGGAAAACCTTGCAATTGAATCAGAGTGTTAGGAGGGACGATCACTTATGCTATCTGCAACCATCCAAGTGGACATATGAAGTAAGCAGCTGGATGTAAACTAGGAGTTCAGGACTGATGATGTAAATTTAGAAGCCAGTAGCATATAGGTGGCATTTAAACCCATGTGACTGGGATGACATCACTTAGGGAGTGAAAAAGAAATGTCACACAAGAGGCAGAGAAGGGCAAAGTGAAATATGCAAACCTTACTGTTTTTCTCAAATCTTTTCCCTAGAGAGGGATTCATCCTCAGCAAGTAGTATTTGTTTTTGCTGCTTGTTAACACCTCTCAGAGGGCAATTTCAATCCCTGGTCTGGGGAATTGTCCAAGGTGATTTTATAATGACACTATTGCAGTTTGTTTAAAAAGCTAAGCCTGAGTTCAGGTGAGAGGACTATTTGGCATTTGGAGGGTCTATAATTCATCTGGGACTCTTGGAAAGAAGCTGGTGTGCCTGAGAGCATATGTCTTTGGGAAGACAAAAAAAAAAAAAAAAAAAACCAACACAAAACTACTTATGCTTCCAGACCTTGTTCTCATGTGAAAGGAAATAGAATAATCTGTAACGCATCATCGTAATAAATGTATAGTGCATATATTTTGAACTAAGATAAAGTTAAAATGCCAAAAGTACGCAGGCATAATCTTTGATAAAATAACTCTTATTTAATCAAAGGATTGAGTTCATTTAGTTCAAATCGACATCAAAATAGTAATATCAAATCCTGCCATTAAGGAGAAAAATTACTTGCATATCCCAATTGTGTTCTTTGTGGAGTGGGAGGATAAGTGGAGCTGAGCTCTGAATGAATTCTCTTGTGAGCTTTTGTTACTTTGGTTCCCTTGAAATTAGTAGAATGCCAGCTACATTAAATAACTCTGCAATTCTTTAATTTATTAGGACTAATAAAAACACAGCATGATTGGAATAATATGCTATTTCATTGAGTCGCTCACACTAGTGAGTTTTTCAAAAAGTTTGAATTTTGCAGCAGTTTTCATTTGATTGCAAAAGCTGCTAAGTTTTTTTACAGTATGCATATGAAAAATTTGAAAGAATCTGTTAATATTCAGAAATACAATATATCTCAATTTATCTTTAGCATAGTCTATTCTTAATGCAACAGTCGGTGATTTAATTCAGATAATATTGTCTCTATATCCTGATGTGCTATCAGATAGACAGTAATATCAAATAAACAATGATTTCTGTCTCAGAGGAAAATTCTCAGTCCTTGCAATGGCCACGATACTGACGTAATCTACCTCCACTTATGTATTGCTTTTTCTGCCTCATCTCCTGCCACTCTTCAACTGAGTATCTCAACTTAGTCATATATCTATATTGGACCTCAACCATGCCAATCACATTCCTGGGGGCTTTACTTTTGATGTTATTATTTACACTTGATGTGTCTTCTTCTTGGATTGTGCTTCAGATATTCAAATGACTTGCTCACTCACGTCTTTGTCTTTTGGTCTCTCTTTATGTGTCATATTTTAATCACTCTATTTGAAATTGCATGTACAGTTCCTTGTTAATGGTCTCATGTAACAGAATACCTAGAGAAGATGAAAATATCTGTCTATATTAGTTTAGTTGGATTATTATTTATTATAGTACCTTAGACTTGTTATATAAGAAGATGAGAGTGAGTTTGGGCCAGTGGTTACCCACTGAATGTACTACCCTAGAGTAAGCAGGTAAATCTATACCAGCTGTATTATCTGACTTTTGTATCATAATGTGCAGTTTATCTGACATATTCCTCACAACAGCCCCTTAGATGTATAGGAACTGAAATTGAAATATAATAAGTGATTGAACAAGAACCTCCATACTTTATAAGCAACAGACAGGGTTTGAAACACAGGCTTTCTGACTCTCGTTTTTCACATTTCATTTTGTTTATGGTATACTGTGCTGTTTCTGGGTAATGGTTCTTGATATGTTAGCAAGATGTATACAGTAAGTGGAGAAAAGACAATTGTATGCCAAGGGCAAGTGTTTTAATGATAGACTTATTTGCTTATATTACATGTTTATTTAGGACCATTCCAGTACTCTTTTTTTTCTTTTTCTCCAGAAGTCAAATACGAACACTTTCTTATCTTTAGAAACATAGGACCTAAGAGGGGAACCCTGTGTTCCGCCTTAGAGAACCTGATTGAGCATGTCAGTGAATGTGAACTACCTTGTCTGACTCTTTACTCCTGTGTCCTGATGCTGACCTCACTTGGCAACAACTTCCTCTCTCTCGGTAGATTACCAGGGAAACTGGTATTCAGTTTCCAAGGCTAAGAACCCTTTAAAACTCCTGGAAATGTAGAATTGATTTTAAAGAGTCTTAGCAATTCTGCTGTGACCAAGGATGGTTGTATTTAACTTCATGTTTATTTGGTTATTACTTGCCTGAGTAATTTTTTTTAACCCTTTGCAGTGGTTACGAATCGGGCTGCGAACCTTAAGGTCAGCGGTTTGAAACTACCAGCTGCTCCGCGGGAGAAAGATGAGGCTTTCTGATATATAGTATAGAATTATATGTTTTATTAAATGTCCTTATCTTCCATATGGGGCTTGTGTTTTATTTTTCCTTCTAACATTAGGTCTGTCTCTTGTTCTGCAACTTTTACAATAATTCTACAATTATTATACCATGTTTCCTTTCTTTCTTCCCAAGAATGCCAAGTTTGTATATAAATCAGATAATATATTTATTTAGAGAAAGGATTGTTATTAAGTGCTGTTGAGTTGGTTCTGACTTATAATGGCCCTGTATAGGGTTTCTGAGGAGCAGCTAGTGGGTAGGGAGAAATGTACTTTTTTTTTTAATTTAGTGAAAAGCTTAATTTAACTTGCATACTTATTATCTGCATCACCTCCAGATAATTTGACTTAATATATTTGTTCAAGGACTCCTGATGTGATGCTGTAGGATAAGTACTGGACTTCTAGGTTGGCTTGAACTGTAAGGTCGGTGGTTCAAATCTACCAGCCGCTCCTTGGAAACCCTTTATAGGGTCGCTATGCGTTGGAACCGACTAGACAGCACTTAACAAACAACAATGTATTTGTTCAAATGTCTGCTTGTAAAATCTAATTGTATTTGTGTGTGGCTCCGTATATATCACTTACAGTACTCTGGCTTATGTATTAACTAGTCAAGATTTGATGTTGTTGTTAAGTGCCATCAAGTCAATTCCAACTTTTAACCACCCTGTACAGGGCTTCTGGGGAGCAGCTGATGAGTTTGAACTGCTAACCTTGTGGTTTGCAATCCAATGCTGGTCCTATAGCACCACACCAGGGGCCAGAAGTCAAGATTTAGTAGTATGCAGTTAACTTTGCTTAAATATTCTCATACTTTCTGGCTTTACACTGTAACTGTTTGGACTAGCTTGCTCATTGATATCACATTATGCATCTAGTTTTCCTGTGGTAAGCTATGTGGCATTGCTAAAGTTTGTGCTGTTGGCAAAGTGGAGTCTTTCTATCTTGTTTTATAAATGTTTTCTTCATAAGTAACTCCCCCGTGGAAGCACAGAAAAGCACCTAAATCATTCTGATCAATTGGATGCTAGTTTATTCTAAAGGATTTCAGCTTCCAGCAACTTTGTTCTATGACTTTCCTTGACACTATATTTATGCCTTTAAAAAAACTTCTGACCCAGAATTATTTTTATAACTTTACATATTCTGAATTAGTTAAGAGAAAAATTTTATTATTAGTTTGTTAGCTTCATGGCCATCTTGCTTTATTGTTCAAATCTCCCTGCATTCTGTTCTTTTAATATTATTCTCTGAACTTTTCTGCTTTCTTTGGTCCTCTAAGTACTTTTCTCAGGAGGATCTATGTCTGCTGTGTTATTAGCCCCTTATTTCTTATTGGCTTCTTCAACCTTCCTTTGGAACTATTGATGATTTTTGTCCACTGATTTTAATCATTGTCCAGTTGTCAGTAAAAAGTTCCTCCTCCACCCCTCAAACTCTCTCCTCCCTATGCTGTAGGTCTCACTCAAGATTCTTCCCAACCATAGTTCTTAACTATAGCTCATCCTTTATTGGTTATGTCCATTGCAGACTTTCCTGTCTTTTGCACATCTTGGTTGTTAGCCACATTCTTCCCCATTTTACCTAAAAGGACACCACAGACCTGGCCCCTGTCCATGCTTGGACAAGCAAGTACACATACTTTATTACTAAAGGGCAAAATAATTGCCTGAAAAATATGTCGTAGCCATTTGATTTGGAGTACTCCCAAAGCGCAACAACCAAATCAATGACTTCAACTGAAGCATGAACCTAAACACACAATGAATTTTTGAAAGGCCATTGATTTATTTTTAGAAGTCTCTGAATGGATTTTATTTGTCCTAATGTAGAAACAAGAAAATAAAAACTGTGAACAATCAATACTAAGAAACACTCAAGGTGTCATTAATAGGTTTATGTTTGAACTGAATACAGAAACATCTTTCCATTAATACATTTGCATCAAAGAAAGAACAAAAGAATAGCATGGGAGTTAAAAAGGAAAGGAATGGAGTGGATAATTTAGGATTTTGAAGGACACGTTATTATTTTATAAATTTAACTGTCAGTAAATATGTTAGTAAAAAAACCCTCTCATTCTTTATTTGATTAATCTGGAAAATGGGTGGTGTGGTGGGTTTGTATGATAATCACTGGAATGAAAACCACCAGTCATTCCCCTGGAGAAAGATGAGGCTTTCTGCTCCTGAAAAGATTTCCAGCCTCAGATACTCTATACAGGGTCGCTATGAGTCAGAACCGACCCATTGGCACTTAACAACAACAATAACAATAATCTGCAACTAGAGGATTTTCCTGGGTCACTAACTCTATCTCCACCCTGCATCCCCCAAGTACTCTACCTAAAACTTTTGTTTCTACTAGTGATATCAGCTTTGTTGCTGTTAAGTGCTGTGGAGTCTGTTCCGACCTATAGTGACCCTGTATAGGGTTTCTGAGGAGCAGCTGGTGAGCTTGAACCACTGACCTTGCAGTTCAAATAGCTCTGCAGTCTAGTGCATTAACCCACAGCGCCACACCAGATGTCAGCTTAGGGCATAGAGATAAAAGGGATAGCTAACAGGAATTAGGTCCATGGACCTGTTAACATTTTTGTTTATATTCTTCCACCAGCTCCAGCATTTCCTTTCTATGTAACTAGTCCACTCTTCCTTGGTTCATTGATCGATCTTGAACATGTAATTAATTAAACCATTTGCAAGTTCAGAAGATTTAGCCCAAGTGACTTTTGAATGTAAACATCCTGTTTATGGTGTTATGACGATTTCTCATAATTCTTCTTTTCAAATTCTCATATGCAGGCAGAATTCGTTTTATATGACCTGTATTGTTTCATATACGTTAAAATGAAATGGCAAGGCATATGTACAATACAATCAAGTGTGGGTATTAATTGTAAAATATTGTTGAGAATCAATATAATCTCAGTAATAATGCTAGGACAGGTCATCACAACCATATATTTATTTTGGTATTTACCATCTGTTGAACACCTACTGTGTTGCAGGCCCTGTGTTTTCATGTTTTGTATGCATTATTCTTTTTCACATAGCAGCTTGTTGTTGTTAAGTGCCGTCGAGTCGATTGCAACCCATAGAGACCCTGTGTAGGGTTTCCAAGGAGCAGCTGGTGAGCTTGAACTGCTGACCTTGCAGTTCAAATGGCTTTGCGGTCTGTCACATTAACCCACAACGCATAGCAGCTAGTGACCTTTTATTCTAAAACTGTAGACATTTATCGATATGAGATTTTATCGCTTCCAAGTTTAAAATACTCTAAATGTTTTCTGAAATTTGTTTTGTGAGTCATGGTTGCATAGTGGTTAAGCACCCAGCTGCTAACAGAAAGACCAATGATTCAAACACACAAGTTTTTCCACATGAGAAGGATGTAGCAGTTGGGTTTGTAAGACTTGCGGACTTAGAAATCCTTTGGAGCACTTCTAATTTATAGGGTCTTTATGAATTGAAATTGACTTGACAACAATGGACATATTACTATAAGCACTCTAGTCTTAGTTTGATTGGTGTTAGCATGGTATATCTTTTAGTATCCTTTTCCATTTAACTTACTTGTGTTGTAGACAGTACATAGTAGAGTCTTGATTTTCTATCAAATCTGAAAATGTCCGCCTTTACATTGGCATTCTTGTTGTTTCTGTTGTAGTTGTTAGGTGCTGTCCAGTCAGTTCTGACTCATAGCAACCTTGTGCACAACAGAAACACTGCTCAGCCCTGAGCCATCCTCACCAACGTTCTTATACTTGAGTCCAGTGCTGCTGCCCCCGTGCCCGTCCATCTTATTGGGGTCTTTCGCTTTTTCCACTAACCCTACACTTTACCAAATACGATGTTTTTCTTTAGGAACTGATCCCTCCTGATAATATAATTGAAGTATGCAAAAAAAAGTCTTGCCATCCAGACTCATATGTATTCCAACACAGATTTGTTCATTCTTTGGCAGTCCATGGTACTTTTGATACTCTTCTCCAAACCATAACTCCAATGCATCAAATATTCTATGGTTTGCCTTATTCATTGTCAACTTTCACATGCGTCCGAGGCTATTGGAAATACAATGGCTTGAGTCAGGTTCACCAATGTCGGGTTCTAGCCTCGACAAGGAAGTGTGGGTGTCACGAAGAAGGGAGATCTGGCGGTGAAAGGGATAGAGACAGAGAGAGATGGAATATATACAAAAAAGACAGGCACACAGATATGATGCAAGCTGGCAGGTAGACAGATCTGCAAAAATATCGCCTAGCATTGCCCAGCATTGCATGCAGAACTCACTCTACCTCAGCCTTTTAGTCTCTTTTTTAGGGAGGGATTTATTACAAAGGAAGGATGTAATTCACTCAGGGAGGATGTCACAAAGGGAGGATGTGATTAAGACAGGATACGGAACTGAAATGTGATTAATCATTCAAAACAGGACATAATGATTCACAGGAACAACTTTTAAGGTATTTTCATAGTTTTTTCTTAACAATCTAACATTTTTATTTTTACAGAAACAAAGTTCAATCAAGCTGTTATATATTAATTTTTAGGCTTAAATGATCTAGAGTAGCGACGTGCGGTTTCTTAAGGATACATAACATAAAGCAAGGAGCCAAGCTGTCTCTGTACACTTTGGAAACTTTTGTTTGTGAGCAAGATCTCAGGCACAGGGCTTCATTTTTCTATACCTAAAATGCTACATTGTTCTTAATTATCACATTCCTATATACTTTCAGGAGGAAGAAGAACATCTGGGTTAAACTGATTATATTCAGAGGTGGTTCAATGGGGTTGCCACTGATCAACACAGGATCTGCGTATGCTGTCCCCAGCACACCATAGTCCTCAAACTAACATCTTTGTGCTTGAATGCTTTAAAGAGGTCTTGTGTAGCAGATTTGTCTAATGCAATACATTGTTTGATTTCTTGACTGCTACTTCCATGAGTGCTGATTGTGGATCAAAGTAAAATAAAATCTTTGACAAGTTCAGTCTTTTCAACATTTAAAATGACATTATTTATTGGTTCAGTTGTGAGGATTTTTATTTTCTTTGCATTGAGATGCAACCCATATTGAAGGCTGTGGTCTTTGATCTTTATCAGTTTGTATTTTAAGTCCTCTTTGTTTCAGCAAGCAAGTTTTTCTCATCTGTGTATGGCAGGTTCTTCCTCCAATCCTCATGCTGTGTTCTTACATATAATCTAACCTCTCAGATTATTTTGCTCAGCATACAGATTGAATACATATGGTGAGAAAATACAACTGTTACTGATTGTAAAGCATTCAGTATCTTCTTATTATTTTCCTTTGTTCTATTGCAATAACTTCTTCTTGGTCTGTGTATAGGTTCCTCATGAGCACAATAAGTTCGGGAATACCTATTTTTCCCAAATAGATTGTTTGTCATGATTTGTTAGTTTGTTGTGATTCACACACTCGAAAGCATTTACATAGCTAATAAAGCACAAGTAAACATTTTTCTGTTGTTCTCTGCTGTCAGCCAAGATCCATCTGACATCTGCAATGATATCCCTAGGTCCACATCCTCTTCTGAATCTGGTTAAAAGGTTTAGAAGTTCCCTGTTGATATATTGTTGCAACTGTTTTTGAAATATCTTAAGCAGAATATTACTTTCTTTTGATATCAATGATTATTGTTTAATGACTTATGCATTCTGTTAGGTCACCTCTCTTAGGAATGGGCACAGATATCTATCACTTCCAGTTGTCCAGATAGCTGTCTTCCAAATTTCTTGACAAAGATGAGTGAGCACCTACAGAGCTGCATCAATTTGTTGAAAGATTTGAATTTGTATTCCATCAATTCCTGGAGCCGTGTTTGTCACCAATGCCTTTAGTGCTAATTGTACTTCTTCTTTCACTACCATCTATTCTTGATCATATGCTGCCTCTTGAAATGATTCAACAATGACCATTTCTGTTTGGTACCATGATTCTGTGTATCACTTCCATCTTCTTTTGATGCGTTCTGAATCATTCAATATTTTTTCCATTGTTGTCACTGCTAAGTGCCATTGAGTCAGTTTCAACACACCGAAAACTTTGAGAGGGTTTCCTAGGACTGGCTGCTTGATTTGAACCACCAGCATTGTAGTTAGCAGTCCAGTGTTTATCCTAAAGTGCCACACTAGGAGTCTTGGAAACACTACACAGAATTGGCTGTGAGTTGAAATCTACTGTGCTTAACAACAACAACAAAATTATCTTACCTGTTTTTTTGTTTTCTCCTTTTTTCCTCCTCTTCCATCTCTTTTTTGTCTCTGTCTTCTCCGCAGCCCCATGTCTCTCTCTCTCTTTAGTGATACCACATTTTCTATAGGCCAGGTTTCTTGTCTTAATATAATAATGAATGGCATGTTAGAAATATCCAATAAATATTTGACATATAAACAAGTGAATAATTATCGGCCTTTCCATAAGTCTACAAATAGGCATTACCATTTCATTTTTGACGCAACTTGTTCATTCAATCAGAAGCCTAAGAGAAGAACTATATGTATTTAACCCTAGGATCATATTCCATTTCTTATTGTAGCAGTGACTCTTGTATTTCTATTGGTTGCATGGACCGTTCTTTAACAGAGGGTATCTTTAACAGTGGTTTGTATGCATGATTGCTGAAGAAATAATAATAAAAAAAATTTGATGGTTAACTTTGAGACAACAATAGATAACAAGTACTTAAAATGCTTACATAGGAACTGAAATTAATGCTAATTCAAAATAAGTAATTAGATGTTTTGTTAGTTCTTTTTTTTTTTTTTTTTTCTAGTTAGAAAGTTTGATCACATTTCTAAATCAAAAATAGAAAGGTTTTGTTTCAGAGTGGGACATTTAAGTCTATAATAGAAACGGTGGGCCTTTTTGGGGGGGGAGGGCATGCGAATGTGCTTTCTAGTAAAACCATCTATGTTGTACTGACGTTTTATGGCACAATTTGCTTAATTTGTTTCATTTAGAAATACAAAACAAAATTTCATTACAGTCACATACTAATTACCAGCCATGCATCATTCATTTGAAATAAAGCCTAAAGCATTTTGTAGTTATAAGTAAAAAAGTCTCTTATGATTCATCACTTTGAAAACAGCAATGTTTTAGGGTGCTTTTTAGATCTATCATCTAGCGATTGGGAAGCATTTTTGTATATTCTAGAAATCTGATTATGCACCTCTACATATTCTTTTTCTAAGACTACTTTGGGACACAATATAGAGGTAAGACCAGACTTACAGAGCTAAATTACTAGAGTTAGACAACTAGGTAGTGTTTCTCTCATAAGGTAGGAATGGTTATACACGTGATTATTCAATTGTTTTGTGTCATATTTGCATTGCTTTTATAATGGTCCATAAAAGGACATTTTAAAGCAAGTTAGTAGAGAATGCTATGGACATTCTTCTACTCAGTGGTGTAGTCTAATTAATACAAAAGTGGAAAATTGTTGAACATTATTTGTATGTTATTTACATAGTGTCAAAGCAGCTATATTACTTAGGAATTATAAGGGAAAAAAATAGCAACTTTAAATGGAAAAGCTGGTAGGCACCACTTTATGCTGATATGTAATTATAGTTATGGAAAGAGAAAGTCTTATAAAGTAAATAGATTAAAATGTAAACAACAGGTTCATATAAATAAAAGCCTTCTTTTTGACTGTTGTTAAAAGTGAAGTTACATCATCGTGATAATTTTTTAAAATTCTATTTACAGTAACGCTACAAAATAAATTAATAATAAGTTTAATGGAAATTTTGCAACTATTAACACTGACAAAAGTTAACAAATAAGCAAGTCAGCTGGTTTCAGGCAGTGGATAATCAGTGGCGAAAGACAACCAACCCTGAAAGAACAGAAACTTACGAGCCTCGTGACCTGGTCAAAACGTCCAGCTGGTAGCACAGAGAGCTGCAGTTTGAGCAGAGCATGTGGTCCTCTCTGCGCTGAGGACATAGAGATCAGAATCAATGACAGCTGAAATGACTAGGGTCTGCAGGGCAGAACACAAAAGAAGAAGGAACTCTGCAGAAACAGATTACAGTAGTCCATGTGATCTTCCTTGTGTCTGTGCCTAAAAACTGAGCCTAATCAAATAGCAGCTGTTACAGGTTGGGAGTGGAACTGAGATAGTAGAGGGTTAGCATATACTGAGTAGTCCCTGGATAGTGAAACGGTTAACACACTTGGCTGTCAAACAAAATATTGGAATTGTAGTTCATCCAAAAGTGCCTTAAAAGAAAGGTTTGGCACACATGGCATCTGGTAGCATTTCTCAGAGGCATTGGAGTTTTGGCTGTGCCAGAATAGATTTTTTTTTAGCACCTCATTAACATACTTGACATTAACTCAAACAGGAAAAAGGTTGCACATTAAGAATGAGGTTCATGGCCTAATGTAGGACCTACTCTTGTTGTTAAGTGGTGTGGAGTTGGTTCCCATTCATAACTACCCTGTATAGGGTTTCCAAGGAGTGGCTGGTGGGTTTGAACCACCAACCTTGTGGTTAGCTGTTTAGTGCTTATCCAACAGTGCCATACCAGAACTATATGACTCTAAACCCGTCTTAACAAAGCCTATAACCAAGTCTTGATAAATTTCTCGGGGTTGACAGATTTTTGATGGATTTGCTGGATAAAATAAAAATGATCTTTATTCAAAGCCATATTACAGAATTCACAGTTGCTACAATATTTTACACATACAATGGTCAATATTTATTTAAAAAACAATAAAAATTATGTATTGCTAGGGGAGGGGATAACAATTAGCAATAACCAGATCCAAGACATTGAAGATTTTCAATTTTACTTGGAAAGACTTTAATATGACTATTATAAATGTGTTCAGGGAACTAAAGGAGATTATCTTCAAAGAGTTAAAGAGAACATCGTTTTTATAAACGAGGGAACAGATTTTTTAGTTTTCAATTCTGTACTTTAGTTTTCATTTAGCAAAACCCTGGTGTGGCACTGTAGGATAAGCACATGGTCAGCAGTTCAAATTCACCAGCCGCTCTTGAAAACCCTATGCAGGGTCGCTATAAATTGGAACCAACAGTAGGTCACTGCAGTCTCTGACAGAAAGTCAAATGAATGGTTACATAGTCTTTATTGTCTTCAGGGAAGACTAACAAAGATATGGAGCTTGAACTAAAATTTCTTTTGAGGTTAACCTGCATGAGTTTGCATGGCAGGAAGGGAGGGAAAAATCAAACTTAACAGGTATAGAAAAAGCTGTGTGCTGAGAACCTCTCATTTATAAAAAGAAACTGTATGAAGAGTACCAGATGTGGTATTAAATGTCATTGGTGTAAAAAATATCAAAATTATTCTTGTTTTTCTCCCATAAAACAATGGATAAAATTAAGAGTATATGTGAGAAAGTCTTGCCACAATGAGATTATGGAGATGGCATCTCGCTATGGACTTTATCCACGTTTACCCTTTACAACAGATGGAAGGGATTAGATAATATGGATGCAAAGGAAAAGCCACAACTTCGATGACGGTCACAGCACTGTGTGCGCACCCAGTTAGTCCTCGTTGGTTCATTGATTTTATAAAGATCTTTTAATTTTACTTTTTCTCTGCTCCAACAACACACATGTTGCCCAAACCAATAATGTATAAATAAAAGTTACTCGTGGTGGTGGTGGTGGTAGTTATGTGCCATGGAGTCGATTCCAACTCATAGCGACCCTGGACAGGGTTTCCAAGGCTATTGATTCCTGTTTGTCACCTGTTCTGCTTCCTAGCTTTCTTCCTTCTGACCTGTGACATAGAGGCAAAAATTACAGGAGTATTGTCTGCTCCTGGCTTCCAGAAAGAGAATGAAATCTAAGTATTTTTACTTTCCGTTTCATCCCTTCAGATGGTTCCTCAGCTTGGAACTCTATCATCATGGGTTTTGGTGCTGTGAGTATGCAGTGCTAAGACTCAACAGTAAATTATTGCTTTTACTGTAACTTCTTTTCTTTTGTCATTGAGAATATTATTTGGGTACCAGGGTTTTACAATTTTGCATTCAGTTTAACCTTTGGTAGCCAAGGCAGAGCCCTGAGTTTGTTTGTACACGAACATGAAAATCCTTTGTTGTTGAAAGCAAGGGTGTGTGAAGTGCTGAGGATAAGAAAACATGTTTCAGGTTTTGTTTGTTTGTGTGTTTTATAATTTCTTGCCTTTTTCCTTTGGTTCTTCCTATTTGAAGAAACAAACTTTAATTTAGTGAGGGAAACAAAGCAAAACAAACCCCTGCCGATACTACAGATCCTAAAATTGAGGCTTTGCAACATTAGCTACAATTTAGATTTTTTAATGAAAAGGGTAACCATTTAACCCAGGGGATAGAACTGGGCTAAATAGTGGCGTACAAACAGGAATTAGCTCCTGAATTTTATTTACTAAAATATGTTTATTTCATAATAGACAAAATACCAATTTATCTCAATTTGGGGATCATTATGAAAAGGACTTCTAACAAAGAAATTGTCATTTAAAGATCTGCTTTTCACATTAGCGTTCTTAACTTAGCTTTGTCAGGGGTTTTTTTGAACTCATAGCACTTTGTTCTGCATTACATCATAGACTTACTCTATCTTTTCAAGGTACTTGTCCCTAGTGCCAGATAGACTCATTACTCATACAAATCTAGGTTATATTTTTCTAGGAAAATTAATTACTTTGTGCTGGCTACATATGGTTAGCTTGTCAGCAGGAAAGCTTAACATATTTTGGGGCGGTATAATGTAAGCATTTAAGCAGTCTTTTTTTCTCTTGTGTACCAAGTAGTACATTAATATATGTTAGAATTAATATATTTTTGAATACTAATGTTTTGTATGAGGTACTAGAGCATTCCTTCTTATGGTTATTTCCAAGTGTCAAATACCCAATTTCATTATCATGAATCATGGCAGTGACTGAAAACAGAGGTGCTACGGACCCATCATGTACCTTTGAATGGCTGTAATTAATGTACTTTATTCACACAGTCTTTGTGTGCCTCACAATTCTTATGGATATCTAAAGTATGTTAGAACATTATACAGAATTAGCCCACTATAATATAAGTATGTACATTCGTAATGTTTTAGTAAGGAAAAAAAAAATCCAGGAAAGTGAATCCATTTGAGGTCTTAGCAATATATTTTAAGACAAATCAGAAGACTTTATTAGAACTGTTGTTGTTGTTGTTAAGTGCCATCGAGTCGGGTCCGACCCATAGCGACCCTGTACAGGGTTTCACTATTTAATCTTATTTCATATGCTGGAGATACAAAATCTCAAAAGAATGGTTTATACCTTCGAAGAATTATTTAAAACTTATTCTATAAAACTTTCATTGTTGTTAAGTACTAATGAGTCTATTCCAACTCAGAGTGGCCTTATATAGGGTTTCAGAGTCATTTAAAATTCTTTTGGGGAGCAGGAAGTCTCATCTTTATCCCATGATAAAACTGTCATTAGTATTTGTGCTCGTTTATTGTTACTGTTTTTGTGTGCTGTTGAGTTGATTCTAACTCTTAGCCACCCTATATAGGATTTCCCAGAGGGACTGGTGGGTTTGAACTGTTGACCTTATTGTTGCCAGTCCAGTGCAGATCCTATTGTGCAGTGCTGTTGTTGTTGTTAGCCTTTGAGAAAGTTGCTACTCATAGCAACCTTATGCACAAGAGAATAAAATACTGCCTGGTCCTGGACTGTCCTCACAACTGTAGTTAACATTTGAGCCCACTGCTGCTGCTACCGTGTCAATCCATCTTGCTGGAGATCTTCCTCTTTTTCACCAACCCTCCAATCTGTCAAGCATAATGTCTTTCTCCAGGGACTGGTCTCTCCTGGTAACATATTTAAAGTCTGAGAGACGAAGTCTCACTTCTATCCTGACTTCTAAGGAGCATTCTGGTTGTACCTCTTTCAACACAAATGTTTTTGTTCTCATGGCAATCCATGATACTTTTAGTATTCTTCTCCAAGATCATATTTCAAGTGCAAGATTTTTCTAAGGTCTTCCTTAGTCATTGTCCAACTTCCACATTCATGTGAGGCGTATGAAAATAGCTTGGCTTGTGTCAAATACAATTTAAATCCTCACACTGACACCTTTGTTCTTGAACGCTTTAAAGTGGTCTCATGCATCACATTTGCCTAATGCAATAAATATATCATTTGATTTCTTGACTGCTGCTTCCGTGAGTATTGATCATGGATCAAAGCACAATAAAGTCTTTGACAACTTCAGTCTTTTCTCCATTTATCATGATGTCAGTGATAAGGATTTTTGTTTTCCTTACATTGAAATGCACCCATACTGAAGGTTGTGGTCTTTGATCTTCATCAGTAAGTACTTTATGTCTTCCCTTTTTTCAGCAAACAATTTTGTATCATCTGCATATCCCAGATTGTTAATGAGCCTTCCTCCAATCCTATTATCACATTCAACTTCCTATAATCCAGCACCTCAGATTATTTGCTCAGAATACAGATGGAATAACTATGGTGAAATAATACAACCCTGGAGCACACATTTCCTGATTTTTAAGCCATTCCGTTTCTCCTTGTTCTGTTTAAATGACTGCCTCTTGGTCCATGTACAGGTTCCTCATGAGCACAATTAAGTGTTCCAGAATGCTCACTCTCCACAATGTTATCTATAACTTGTCATGATCCACATAGTCAAAAGTCTTTGCAAAGTCCGTAAAGCACAGGTAAGCATCTTTCTGGTATTCTCTGCTATAAGCCAAGATTCATCTGACTTCAGCAATGATACAACTCATTCCATGTCCTTGTCTGTTGCATGTCGATGTACTGTTGTAGCCATTTTTGAACTATCCTTAGCAAAATTTTACTTGCATGTGATATTTATAAAATTGTCTGATGATTTCTACATTCATCTAAATTACTTCTCTTTGGAATGTGCGTAAATGTGGAGTTCTTGACATTTATGAGTGAGTGCCTCCAGTGATGCATCAGTTTGTTGAATGGTTTCCATCAATTGCTGGAGCCTTGCTGCGTTCCAGTTTCTGCAGTTCTCATTTGATTTCTTACTTCAGTATCCTTGGATCGTGATCATATGTTATGTCTTGAAGTGGTTGACCATTAACCTTTTCTTTTCAGTCAGTTACTATATTCCTTCTCTCCTCGTTTGATGCTTTCTGCTTAGTCAGTATCTTGCCCATGGAATTCTTCTGTATTGCAAGTTAAGGCTTGAATTTTTTTTTTTTTCTACATTTCTTTCAGCTTGAGAAATGCTGAGCGTATTCTTCCCTTTTAGTCTTCTAGATGCACTTCTTTGGTCATTTCATTATAACATTTTGTCTTCTCGAGATGCCCTTTGAAATTTTCTTTCAGACCTTAATTCTTCCATTTGCTTTAGTGTTGGAAAGTAAGTTTCAGAGTCTCTTCTGACTTCCACTTTGTTTTTTGTTTTTGTTTTCATAATGGCCTGTTGCTTTCTTCCTATGTGATATTCTTGATGTCATCCCACAACTCTTCTAGTTTTCAGTCATTAATGTCTAATGCATCAAATTTGTTTTACTTTTAAAGCTTTAATTGTGAATTAAGTAATAGTTTACATGGGAGAACATCAGTTTTGCATGCAACCTATCATATTTTGTTTCATTGCAATGATTACAATCTCCTCCATGCATCTTTGGTTAACAGTATTTGCATCTATTCCCTTTGTTGTTGTTATGTTTGATGTACACACAGACACACAGGAATATGTAACCATTTAAGCAATCAAAGGGCACATTCTGCAAGCCTGCCTCCTTGCTGCCAGCACATAGCCTTTCTCTTTTTGTGAGTCTGAGTCTAGAGTCTTCAACTACTCTCATCTCTCCATGCCGTCACCTCTGCCTCCATCTCTGGCGTCGCTGTTGCTCTGGTTAGGGTCTCATGTTCTGTTAATGCTCTTTTCACTTGTTGGTACTAAAGTCCTCTGTTCCTGCAATGTAAGATTAACTACTCCCCTGTTTTGTTATATAATATCTACCTTTACAATTGTGAGAATTGCACTTAGTCATGATACATATAACTCACTATTGAATCAAATAAATCCTATCCCTATCTCCTTTCACCAGACACATCTAGACAATCAAATATGTTCTTGAGATTATCTCTAGATTCAGGTGGGACATGTTCAAGGTCATATTTTGGCTCTTGTTTTAATTTTCTTCAGCTTCAGCCTGACCTTGTATATGAGCAATTGATATATTCCAGAGTCTGCCTCTGACCTTGTTTTGGCTGATGATATGGAGCTTTTCCACAGGTGTAGTCAATTTGATTTCTGTGTATTCCATCTGTTTTTATGTTGTTTAAAAAAGGGTATTTGCAATGAATAAGTCGTTGGTCTTACAAAATTCTATCATACAATCTAGCACGTTTTCTATCACAAAGGCTATATTTTCCAAATACTGATCATTCCTTTTTGCTTCCAACTTTTGCATTTCAATTACAAGTTATTATCAATACTTATTGATAGCATGTTTGATCACTTTCAGACTCAAGATGTTTGTAGAATTCTTCAATTTTATCATCACTGGCTTTAGCTGTTGGTGTGCAAATTTGAAAATAGTGTTATTATCTCGTCTTCTTTGTAGACATATGGATATTATCCTATCACAGCCAGCATTATACTTCAAGATAGATCTGGAAATATTCTTTTTGATGATGATTGCAATGCCATTCCTCTTTAATTTGTCATTTCCCACATAATAAACAATATATGATTGTCAGATTCAACATGGCCCATACCAATCCATTTTTGCTCACTAATGCCTAGGATATCGATCTATATCTGTTCCATTTCATGTTTGACAACTTTCAATCTCCTGGATACATGCTTTGTACATTCCTATTCAAATGATTACTGGATGTTTATACCTTTTTCTCCTAACTTTGAGTTGTGCCCCGTCAGCCATGATGGTCTCAAAAGCTTTACTCCATCCGCGTCATCTCAGTCAATGCAACTTTGAAGAAGCAACTCTTCCACAGTTGTATATGGAAGTCCATACAGTCTGAGGGGCTCATCTTCTAGCACTCTATCTGACAATATTAAATAGCTACTAATCATAGTAGCTATCAATAGTCAGTCTTCTGATACTGTCTGACATTGTTCCATTGCTACTCATAAACTTTTCACTGACTAAACATTGAGAAGTTGTCCTCCTCTCCCTTTTCCTAGTCTGCTTTGTTTGGAAGGTCAGGTGAAAGTCCACCTTAGGTGTACCCTGCTAGTATTTAAAATACTGGTGGCATAGCTTCCAGAATCACAACAACATGCAAACCACCACAGCACAAGCTGTTAGATGAGTGGTGGTGCCAAACTAGAGCTTGTGTATGTTTGTTTGTGTTTGTGACTCTATGTGTGTGTGTAAATGTCTTTTTTGAGTCTTCAGTCTCGTTACTCTCATAGGAGAAAAGAAAAATCATGTTTTCCCTAAATCAACCAATTTGAAGACATTCTTTGAAGTCAGAGAATTTGAAGACATCCTTTACATTCCAAATGGCTCGGCACAAAACTAAATTTAAACAAGCTATTTGTATTATTTACAAATGAAACTTTTCAGTTACTATAAGAGTTATGTTTGTGTGTCAGAAAACAAATAAATATCTAAACCCAACCATTGCTATCAAGTTAATTCTAACTCATAGAGACCTTATAGTATAGAATAGAACTGTTCCATAGGGCTTCCAAGGTGGTGAATCTCTACTAAAGCCAACTACCATATATTTTCCCCATGGGATGACTTTTGGATGGGTTTGAACTGTCAACCTTTTGGCTTGTACTCAAGCACCTTAACCACTGTTTCACCAGGTCTTCTCAGAAGTATTAACTGAAAGGTCATTCATTTCTCTGCTGCTCAGTTTTGTCAGTAGATGAGTAGATAGGGTTTTATTGTTGTCATTAAAGCTGTATCTCTATTGTGATTTTGGAGTCTAGTAAGATTCAAGCTGCTGAATGGTGCATTTAATTTAAATAGTAATCATTATATTGTGAGCAAATGACTATCTACTCCTTAATCACATTTCTTAAATTTTACGTAGCATCCTACAAGCTTCATGTATTATTGTTTTTTGCCTTTCCTTTAGGGTCTGTGATTAATAGAACTAATCTCTACTTTCACTTTATTGTGTCTGTCTCTGGTTTTTCCCTGACCTTGCCTTAAACTACTTTTGATTTTTAAAATAATTATTGAATTTTATCAAGGTACTTGTTATTGCTGCATCAATAAATCTCAAGAATACAATTGGTCAAGAGATTTACATACAGTTTAAATGCCTTATGTGGTCAGTTTCATATTATAGAATTTGTGTTGATAGACCACTGGGACGTGAACTTAAAGATAGGAACTTGCTGCTCTTTTATACGCCCGCCCTTTTTTGACACTTACAACATCCCACATTTCCAGCATAGATCCTAGGAGTCCCAAGCAGGATTATATTGGCATGTGATAGAACTGTGCATTGCCTGTTTCTATCTCCTACTCCTCCTGTGTTTTCTAACTCTGTCTCTGCTAATTTAGTATGTGTCAGGAATCATTCTGTTTTCCTGTGTTTCTGAAGAAAGTCAATTTAGTACAAATTGGGACCTATTTACTCTCCCTCTATCTAACACATACTGTTAGGCAGCAGGGCTTTAAAGGAGAGCAATTGCTATTTTGGAAAAAAAAAAAAAAAAAAGATCCCTTTTTAGTCCTTTCTGACTATGTTTTAAACATGTACAACATATGTTATAGTTTTCAAAACAAATTACGTCTAGTTATGAAAAGGTGTTTTACATTTGCTCACCTATGTGCCCTATCGCTGTTTTAATCTAATGTTTCTTTGTTTTTTTTAATATCATACTTTTCAAAATTTTTTTCTTCATTTTCATTGAGCATCAGAATTATTACCTTTATTCTTTAAGGATGACTCTGGATTGCTTTGAAAAATAAAAGAGGCATTCTTTTCTTGCTTCCTGCTATCTGTTTAGGAGACATATTCCTTTTTCTGTACTGTCATACCAATAAATCATCCCAGATTACTTGCAGTCGTACAGTACTAAAGTATACCATGCATTTTAAAGGAAATCTGCTATTTTCTTTTCAATCAGATGAGCAATGTGAAGAGACTACGGCCACGGCTCAGTGCTATTCTCTTTAAGCTTCAGTTTGAAGAGCAGGTGAACAACATCAAACCTGACATCATGGCTGTCAGTACTGCCTGCGAACAGATCAAGAAGAGCAAAAGCTTTAGCAAGTTGCTGGAACTTGTATTGCTAATGGGAAACTACATGAACGCTGGTTCCCGGAATGCTCAAACCTTCGGATTTAACCTTAGCTCTCTCTGTAAAGTGAGTTTGTTTGTTTGTTTGTTTTGAACACATATTTGCCTGAACACTTATTTTTAAATGGTAGTTCAATTACATTATTTAAATATTCTTGTTTTGATATACTCATTATCAAGACCTTGAACTGAACCTTGAACCCAAACCCAGTATGAACTGAGCTAATTTACTCAGCCTCTGAAATAACTCCAAATATTAATTTTCTCTGATCTGTAAATCCAACTGGAAGATTTTGTTTACTGACAAAATTATGTCATGAATCTATACTTTCTTAAACCAATGATATAGGTCATCAAACTATTAAAATATAATATTTTTTCAGTTCAGTATAGTTATATACTGTATACCTGCTTATGGTAATACAGATATGTTTGTTTGTTTCGAGAGAAACTATTGTCTAGGATTGTCCCTAAAAATTTTACCTTTGATTTTTTCAAATAAGCAGATTAAAGGGAGAGAAACTGATACTGCTTTATATGAAGGGAACATGATTTTGTCATGTGTAAACATATTTCAAGTGTCACTGACAATCTGAATTTTTTTTATGTCTAATAATATAATTTTAGAAACATGGAAATATAATAAATATAGAGAATTTTCTTTTTTTCCTCATGGGCTCTTCCATGGGTTAAATTTTCCTTAGAGCCAACATAGTCATTGTTTTATAGAACAAACCTCTTTCCTAAGTAGTGGCCCATTATAATAGTGCCTTATTGATCTACTTACAGCAAATTCTTCTCAGGTACAAATCACACGAAAAGCTTTCTCTTGTTCTTGACCTTGTAACATCCTTACTCACTGATTAAGGAATTTGATTATTGCTGGCTGGGGAAGGCGAGAATCAAGTCCAGCTTTAGCTATGGGTTTGACTGAAAAATTATTCTCTTGCTACTTTTGTCAACTTTTTAATACACAATTTCCCTGACCTCACCTCCGCATTAATATCAATGACTTGTGAGCTTTCCTTCTCTTCCATCTCTGTCTATTTTTCTCTCCTTGGTTTCTTAGTCTGTTATCTTCAAGTTGAGAAATTCAGTATGGGCAATGTAGTTCAAAAACACATCTCGAAGAATTTGCACATATACTGAGTGCTTGCTTAGTGAAATTCTGTGCCAAATGCTTTACCTGATTATCTCATTTAAAGAATGAGATTAATATTTACCTGGCAGATGTGAATTCATATTTTCTACATGTAAGTTGTTATCGTTAAGTATTATAATGGGAGTATTTCAGAAAAGTTTTGGCAAAAGAATTGAGAGAGAGAGATCAGCTTGGCTTAGGGAGGACAGTAAAGTACTCAGATAGATGGAACTTTGAGTTGGATCTTGCAAGATGACGAGATGTTCTCTGAAAGGAAACGACATGCAAGAAGTAATTTTCATAGAGGATTTTAGTGTGGCATGTGAGTCCATTACCTACCCACTGCATCCACTGAGTGGTAGGAAATGGGACTGTCATGTTCTTCCCTGGTCCCTCTAGCTCTCCAGGTGTCTAAAGAGTTAGTCCCACTGAGTTGCCGCTTCTCAGTCTTATAGGAACAATACACATTCACTTAGAATCTCTTCTTTGAAAAGCGAAAGTACACTTCAGAGAGAGAAGCAGGTATGTCTCCATGAGTGGAGAAGACCTGGTAGAACTAGGGAGCATAGAGTGGAGACGACCCTGTGGGTTGGGGTACACTGGCTTATAAAGGTCTGGGGATTCTTCCTCTAAGAGTGGCCTAATACATATTGTTTCGGAGGAGTGGTATGTTAAATATTCATCATTTTTGAGTAAAGAGTTGCAGGCTTCTTGGAAATGGAGTGCCTTCTGCAGTTGTCAGCTCTAGGCACTATCTTCATGGGTGGTTTGCCTAAGACCAGCTGCTTCTATTAACGTTTCAGGTCCTGATCCCCTTATCTCTGTCTCCAGCCTACTCTTCTCAATGTTATTCTTATTGGACTAGAAATGTCCTCCCCCCTTTCTAAATCACTTTCTAGTAAGAGAGGACTGAGGGGGAAGAGGTGGATATGAAGCCAGGGTTAAGAGAGGCCTAGGGCCTAGGGGTGCTAACCTGTTCCTGACAATACTGGGGTGACAAGTTTGTTTGGAGTGGAAAGAACCTTGATTGCTCTTCTTTTTTTATGGAGGTTGTATCGAGACATGTTGGATCTATAAGGCAAATGATGTGTTCAGATATCTTGTAGGAAGAGAACTCTAGAAGCATTTTGGAAAAAGACTAAAGATGTGCTATTTACTACTGTTTCTACTAACCACAAGTGGCTATTTACATTTAAATTAACTAAAATTTAAATATAATTAAAAATTCAATTCCTCAAGTGCTTTTAAAATGCATAATGTTGGACAGCATGCATACAAAACATTTTCATTGCAGAAAGTTCTATTAAACAGCACAGGGTTAGAGAGTTGTTGTTGTTGAGTGCTGTCCAGTTGGTTCCAACTCATAGCGATGCTGTATAGGGTTTCCAAGGAACAGCTGGTGAGCTTGAACTGCTGACCTTGCAGTTCAAACCGATTTTGCAGTCCAGCAGCATATTAACCCGCAGTGCCACATCAGGACTCCTAGAGATTTGTTTGTTGTTGTTGTTATGTGTTGTGGAGTCGGTTCCAACTCATAGCGACCATGTATAGGGTTTCTGAGGCTATAAATCTTAATGGGAGCAGAAAGCCCAATCTTTCTCCCATGGAACCACTGTTAGTTTCGAACTAGCTGACCATCATGTTAGCAGCCTGAGTAGTAACCACCACGCTACCAGAGATCCTTAATAAGATCATATTGTTGTTGTTAAGTGCCGTTGAGTTGATTCCAACCCATAGCAACCCTGTATAGGGTTTCCAAGGAGCATCTGGTGAGCTTGAACCACCGACCTTGCAGTTCAAACAACTTTGCTAGTCCTAATTGTCTTGTTCTTTTTTAGATTTTGCTTTTCACAGTTGTTGTTTCACAAAAGTCTGCCTCATGCCTTCCTCTAAAAAGAGTTGTAGAGAAGACACTAGATCTAATTGTGAGAAAGTATGGCCTGCTACTTGATGGTCATGTTTTAAGTGCCATCAAGTCAGTTCCCACTCATACTGACCTTGTATAGGATTTCTGAGGAGTAGCTGGTGTGTGTGAACTGCCAACCTTGCTGTTAGCGGTGTGAGACTTATCCTAGAGTGCCACACTATGACTGTTTGGTATATAGTAAATAAATTGCTGTTGGATGAATAAAAACAGGTAGTAAGAAAGTATTTCTTGATTATTTTGTAGTTGAAAAGAAATAGTCATAATTTCTTATGAAGATACAATTATCTATACATAGTCATTTTGAAATCATTTACAAATACTATGCATGTTGTTATTGTTTTATAATCTGCCTCTAGATTATAAAGAGTTGACGATATTTTAATACAGCGATATTGGGTATTTAATCATCCCTCTGGCGCTTTCTATTCTGCAAGGAATAAAATAAATACAACAACTTCATATGTTTTATTAGCCTACTTATCAAGTTGAAAGTGTATATTGAAGAAGATGATATCTCATCATGTTTGTTATCAGAAGTAGCAGCTTGATCTTTGACAACTATGACTGAATTTTCACACTGAGTATAAAGTTTTCATTTGATGATAAGCAATGCCATATTTATTTGACAATAGAAAGACAGGGCAATAGCTCTGTTAGAGCATGCTGGGTAATTATTAGAAGCTTAGTATTCTTTATATGTTTTAACTCAAGTTTGAAAACTACATGAAAATTAAAGTATTGACTTTGTTTATAAATAGGTATGTGGATCATGAACTTCATATGTCATTGTTTAATCGAAGCTATTATATTATGTCTTAAGGCGCTCTGATAGCATCGTGGGTATGAGTCAGCTGTTCACCTCAAGGTCAGCAGTTCAAAACTCCCAGCCAGTCTGCAGGACAAGGATGAGACTTTCCGATTCCATAAAGATTTACAGCCTCAGAAAATCTATGCAGGGTTGCTACCACTCAGAACTGACTCTACAGCAAACCACCATATTATGTCTTTGTACGTATTTGTAATCAGGATGGCTAACCATAACATCACTCCAAGTTCAAGGAGAATTGGTTTGTTCATTTTCTTACTTATATCCCCCAAATTTGGTATGTCCTATGATAAATAGAACAAAAGGAAAGTATTAGATGAATGGTAAATTTACATTAAGTCTTTTAATAAGATATAGATAACAACTTAAAGTTGGAGTTCAAATCAAATCCAACCCACTACTGTTTTGTCAACTCTGACTCCTAGCAACCGTATAAGACAGAGCACAACTGCTTGTAGAGTTTCCAAGGCTGTAAATATTTATAGAAGCAGAATGCAACATCTTTCGTCCATGGAGCCGCTGGTGGCTTCTAACTACCAACATTTCAGTGAGTAGATAAACACTTAATTAACCACTCTGCTATCAGGACTCCTATATTGGACCTTATTGGTGGTCAAAGTCAGGTGGAAACAGTCATGAAACTTTTCACAAGCTGTAGTAATGATTTCTCTGATTAGCTGTACTTCAAAAGAAGATTTGCATGTGTGTTTTTACAATAGGAAAATGTGATATTGAGCAGTGATTTTATAAACAGCCAATGAAAGAATCTGTTGCATGAGGATCTTTTTTCAAAAACCATTTATATGTTCCCTCCCTTCGTTTCCTTCCACAAATAAAAGCGGGCTTCCAAAAGTTCTTGGAAAAACTGAATTAAAAGTTAATAGAATTTTGTCCAGAAATGTATACCAAATCTTTTAAGTACCTGATACTCTATGTGAACCTTCATGATAATAAACAAACAATGTTTGGGTAAAATGCTGAAAGTATCTCGTGCTATGATGGCTTGATTTGTTTGTGAGGATAAACCTTAGATTATACAGAAGAACAGATGATATTACTGGGACATAGATAAAAATGGGATAACCGTGTGAGATTATATACCCTTTTGGTAATCTCTTATTGATAAATGGTAGATCCAGTCAACAGATGGTAGATGCTTGCTTGACCAAAATGCCTACTTGGCAATTTTTAAATCAAGTTTCTTTTGAAAGTGGTTCTCCAAGACAACCACTTTGCTAATAGAGCCAAGATCTTTCTTTTTTTCCAAGCACATAAGCATTGAATGAATTGGCCCAACCATCAAAGTTCAATACCTTGTTAAAATATATTTGGTGATTTTAGCTTGTAAATTTAAAAATCAAATGTTACCAAGCCATATGCAATATCTATAACAAGTTTTTATTAATCTCAAATGAGGTGTTTGTCTATTTTTTAAAATAAAAGTTATTTTAAGCAATACAATAGAATTATATTGGTGCAAAATGCAGCTCTCTGTGTAAATATTTAAACTGACCTGTCATCTTGGAATTTGTTGTTGTTGTTGTTGTTAAGTGCTGCAGAGTCAGTTCTGACTCATATAGATCCTATATAAAATTTCCAAGGAGCAGCTGGAGGGTTTGAACCACAAACCTTAAAGTTACCAGTCCAGTGCTTATCCTGCCCTAGGACTTTTGAAATATAAACTTGCCAGTACTTTGTTAACAGTAGTAGCTTTAATTTTTATTAGTATTTATGCTAAGTTATTCTTTAGTGGAATTACAGAAACAAATAACTATTGAGTCCACGTGAATGTATCCCTCTGATTTCTATTCTTTTTGGCAGTAGAACTTGGCATTAATTCTTCTTAAAGTTGAAGTTATCAAAGGGTACATAGTAATGGCACACTGGGTGTTAGAACTTGGCTATTAAGTGGGTGGAGTGGGTGGTGAGCATGATTAACTGTTTTTTTTTTTTTTTTTGGTCAAATTTCTCTTTTATACAGCATGCTATTTTATTCTGGTTATTCAAGCACAGGGTAACCAGAAGTCGAATGACTTCACCAAGTCTTTGGTAGCCATGATTTTTAGAAATAACTTCTTCATTTTTAAAAAAAAATTTTAAATTTTATTTTGATGTCTCCTCCAACCTAAACAAGTGCCTTCTTAAAATTGTGAGCAGCTCTTCTTTTTTGTTGATTTGCAACCCAAAGTATCCTTTAAGACACATTTATACCTTGCACCCCCACACTAGATTGTTGACTTTAAAATGTCTATATGTGGATCTTTATTGAGGTTGTTAAAGAAGCTACCACAGTTTTATTTTAATGTATCATCTGAACTGAGAATCATTTTCACTCTCTTGTGTTGTACTATTTATCCCAGAATAGAAAATCCCTGGTGAGTGAGCCAACAAATAAACAAACATGAAAACAAAATATATCCACGCATGTACACAAAGCAATAAAAAAGAAATAACTTTATTTCCTTACTTGTGGATGAGTGGTGAAAATAGTTTAAATACTTGTTTCATGCCAATTATTTTTAAAAAGAAGACTTAGAAGGCTAAGGAATTTTAAGCACAAAGTAGATCTGAAATAAGTTGACAGCCAATTTTCCAAGTTATTTTGCACTTCTATCCCTAATGGTAAGGCGCTCTGGTAGCGTAGTGGTTACGAATCGGGCTGCGAACCTTAGGGTCAGCGGTTCGAAACTACCAGCCGCTCCGCGGGAGAAAGATGAGGCTTTCTACTCCCGTAAAGATTTACATCCTCGGAAACCCTGTACAGGGTCGCTATGGGTCGGACCCGACTCGATGGCACTTAACAACAACAACATCCCTAATGGTAGAGCGAGTCAGAACCCCTCTGCCTGTCTCAGACCCTTTGTATTTTGTTATACTTACCACCTTCACACAGGGAGCATTGGTGGTGCAGTAGATTACATATTGGGTTGCTAATTGTGAGATCAGCAATTCAAATTACCCAACTGTTCCAAGATAGAAAGATGAGGCTTTCTCCCACTGTAAAGATTTACAGCTCTGGAAACCATATACAGGGTCTCAGTGAGTCATAACTGACTCAACAGCACACAACTGCCACCACCACCATCGCCATCACAGAGGTTAGCATGCTGTACCTTATGGTTTTTGAAATTTTGGTCCTTGTATAACACTTTTTTTCTTTTACGCTATAGTTATTTTTAAGAAAGATCTCTGTCAAACAAATCCATTGTCCCCTTTGCATTCAGTACATATTTTAGAAGGAGTTTTATTGTATACCAGATAGTAAAATTTTGGCACCCTTTGAAAGTAAAATGGTATTTTGCCAAAGACTTGCAAGTAACAAATGCCATTCTTATTTTCTATCCAGCCAATTAAATCGCTGAATTATTGATTTCCAAAGCAATGGGAAACTATTTAGAATTCTTAGTCCCCTTTGACTCATTCATTATCATATTTAATCTACATCATTTTCTGGAAATAATCAGCTTTTAACTAAGTAGTGGTCTTTGATAAATTTATTTATGTCATTTTATTTCACCTGCACTGAGTATTTAAAAATTAGAACATTTTTCTGAATAGAATTATAAAAGCTAGAGAGGCTGTGCTCAGAAACAGCAGTATAATGCTTGTGCACCTCTGCCAATGATAACAAGCATTGTTATTTGGTCAAACTTTTAGACAGTTCCTATCTATCACCTGGTGTGGCGCTGTGCGCTAGTGGGCTAATGCGTTAGACTGCAAAGCCATTTGAATGGCAAGGTCGGTGGTTCAAGCTCACAAGCTGCTCCTTGGAAACCCTATACAGGGTCGCTATGGGTCGGAATCGACTAGACGGCACTTACCAACAACAATCTATCACAGTGTTGTTGTTGTTGTTAAGTAACATGGAGTTGGTTCCGACTCATAGTGACTCTGCACAGGATTTCCATAAGGGAACAGAAAACGTTATCTTTCTGCCGTGGAGCAGCTTGTAGTGTCGAACTGTGGACCTTGAGGTTAGCAGTCCGATTCGTAACCACTGAGCTACCAGAGCTCCTTTATAGTACCCACAATAAATCTTACCTATTATCAACTGGTTAAATCCAGTTTTGGGTTTAGTTAAATTTTATAATTGAGAGATAAAAAAATGAAACATAATGCCCTGATCCTGATATTCAAAGATACTTATTTGTTTATCTCTCCTTCATCAAGGGCCTCCATTATTTCTGTGTTTCCCTGGTTTGAGGCAAAAGAAGCGGCATTATTATCCAGATACTTTGTCAGTGATATTTATAAGCATTTGTCGTTTAGAAGTTTGTTATAATGATGATGGATAGGTGGCTTTGAACCATAGTTCAGTGTAGAGAAGTGCAGAATAAAACTCTCTGTACCACAACACTAACAAACTCTGAAAAATAACCCTTGAGATATACCAGGCAAGGATTTTTCATAAGCCCCTTAAATATACAGTTTAGAATGCACTGTTATATTTTTCCCTAATTAAAAACAAAAACCATTAATTAAAATTAATGTGTTTGATTTATTTATGTTAAGAATCCAAACATTTTTACTTTCTTGGAATTTATTCCATATTTAAGATTAGTCATCCCTTTAAAAAAATCTTATTAGATTAAGTATTCAATGCACTAAAATAACATTTCAGTTACATAGCTGTGGTTCAGCAGTATTACAGTCATTGAGTTTTCTGAAACCATACCAAAACAAGAATATGTAGTTCTTGACATATATTACCAAATTGTTTTCTTAGAGGATTTAGCTGATTTGCATATGCCATCAGTAGTGTATGAAAGTGCCAATTGCATATGTCATCAGTGGCCTTGAATAACGGTTTTTGTTTTTTGAAGGGATCTGTTAAAAATAGAACATTATTAAATAGACTTCATAGGAAAATATTACCTTGTACTTTTTATATGTTTGATCACCAGAGAGCTTAGCATTTTTCTATATATTTGTACACTAATTGTATTTCTTCTTATTCTTGTTCTTTTCCCATTTGTCTATTGTAACCATAATGCTTTCTAATCCCTATACATTAAAAGGAGTTGATTAGTAGTCCTTTTTATAATGAACCGTGAGCTGCCTCAAATATTTTGTAGACTAAGGTGGCAGTGTAAATAAACATTACATTGACCAATACAGTAGATAATGTAACAAACACAATTTAACTAGCATGCAAAACCATTTCATATAGCGGGTGCTATACAAAAAGTTTCTTTTAATTTTCTCATCTAATTAATGTTTCAGCTTTTTCTTTAGTATTGGTTATGGAAGTGGCAAAGATGATACCAAACATCTTGTTTTATTGATTTCGGTACTTTTTACTGCCATTCACATTTTTCAAAGCAACTGAGAGATACCCAGTTGTTTTGAAACATTTAATTGACTTAGTGATTTTTTTTTTTTTTTAATATTCATATATCAGAAACACAGTAGCTAGTTTATAGTAGTTGGTTTCACTAGTGAATTTGTGCTTGCATATTGACTTTTTGAGCATCTGGAGCAAGTATGTGAAAGCCTCAGTCATTGTGTACACACACATTCGTATTCACATGGAAACCCTTAACTTACTTTTAGATGTCATTTCACACATGTATAAGTCACTTCGATTTGCAAAAGATTTTAAGATGAAATCTGATGTGAGTAAATACACTTGAGTAAATCTGTAAAGGTTAAACTTTTCAGATATATTTTTCTCAAACTTTATTGATATAATATTTTGTTAGCTGCAATCTTAATTACAAATATAGTGATGCTGACAGGTATGATTCAGATGGCTTTTTATTTATTTGATAGGCAAAACAATAGAATATCTTGCTCTCAGAACTAGAAATGACCTCAGGGGAGAAACATTATGTTACTTGCCAGAGTAGAATTAGCAGATTATAAGGCTTTAATATTCTGAACTACATTAATGTTCTTTTGTTGTTTTTCCTACCATTTTTGTTCACTGTTTCACTAAAGACTTCAGTAAAAAAAAATGGTATTGTTTAATAGTTAAAAGATTTGGATTCATAACAGCTGTGTTTAACTTTTGACTTTCCCTGTTAAGTAAAAATCTTTATCTTGGGTAAGGTCCCTGGTCTTTTAAAATGTATGTTTTCTTCTCTTAAAAATGGGTATAGTAACCATTCTCTTACAGAGATCTTGCCTGTTTTGAGCACTTAGTATACATTTTATTCTTTAGCCAGCTCCTGCCTCATAGTAAATGCCAAACAAATGAGAGTTTCTTTTTACTTCCTCAGATTCAATATTGTTCACAAGCTGGAGTTTCCTAAAACGTCCACAGTACTCTCAGAATTTTATTTTGTTTTTGGTGTTTATCAATATCTACAACATCTAAAGGCTTACTGTTGGTTTGATACATCTATAGATTCTAGAAACTTAATGGAGAGTAGAGTTACTTACTTTTCAATGTTATTAAGATATACATTTTAATTCTTCAGAGAATGGTAGATTAGAGTTCTTTGGGTTCTGAAGATTACCAAGAAGTTATTTGGCTATGATTTTTTGGAATTTTCCTTCCTGTGACTAAAACAATGGCTTATTTTTAAAATGCCATCCAAATATGTGCTGATTTTTTTTTTTTTTTTCCCAAAGCCTTGCATTGAAGCTACAGAGGAGTTCTCCAGACTGACAAGTAGGCCATGATTTATTACAGGATCTGCTCTTAACATTATTTTGTCTGGAATGAACAGAGTGGTTGGAGAAACTCCATCCATCTTTTTGTTTATTTGACATCTACGCCACATTAAATGTACCTTAAAGAAACAATACATGAATAAGAAATTCTATTTAACAATGATGATTACTCATCTGCAAGATAAATCTCTTGACAATAATACAAAAAGAATCTTGTCAAGAAATTTCTGTTAAAATTTAAATAATGTGTATTTCTTAACTGTAGCAAAATTTTAAAACAAGTAGATTAACTTTATTTTCTTTCAAAGAGTTTGCATTACAAAATTTTCTTGTCGCTCTTCCTCTGTAGCAAAATTAGCACTGTCTCCCAAGCCTTTCTTGTCTTAACTCAATCACTGGTTAGGGTTGGACTCATTTATAGAAATAAAATGCCTTTTGTTATTCATATTATTCAATTCCCCTCCCCTCCCCCAACTGAGCAAATAGGCAAAGATATTTCATAAAATACATCTTCTGCTTTCACACTTTTGGAAGGCATGCTTTAAAAGAAAATATTAAAAGTGCTTTGTGAGTAATCAAAGACAAGAAGAAAGCCTGGCAGCACTAAGTAACTTTTCCTGTTGTTGTTGTTATGTGCCGTGGAGTCGGTTCCGACTCATAGTGACCCTGTACAGGGTTTCCGAGGCTGTATATCTTTACGGGAGCAGAACGCCTCATCTTTCTCCCGCGGAGCGGCTGGTAGTTTCAAACTGCTGACTCTGAGATTAGCAGCCCAATTCGTAACCACTACGCTACCAGAGCTCCTGAGATGTTAGGAAATAAGGGAAGCATCTCTACCCTGGAATTTGAAGCTGCTTCATAGGTTATAATGAGACATCATTCCTTACTAGTAAAGGTCACTGTCTGTGCTTCTTATTTGAACCTTATATCATTTCTTACATCTAGTTTCAAATTCATTTATTTGATCCTCTGAGTGCTGTTTTAATTTCATTATCATTAAACACAGATTTTGGAAGGATGGGAAATTGTGTTTCCATTTACTATTCAGTGAGTACAACTTTTATTATTATGAACCTATTATCAATATGCTGCTTGCTAATCCGTTTATGTTTTTTGAAAATACAGCCCATAATAAAATCTTCCTCCATAAATTAGTACTTAGCTTAATGATTGTCTCTGAATAATTTGTGCCTATGTTTGAACTACTTAATATTTATTAAATTTATAGAGAATGTAAACTATATTATGCTCAGGAGTTCTAATTCTGAATTCTTATTGCCTATGGAATGATTGGAGGTCAAGGTTGTTCAGTTGATTATTGTTACATTACAGAGATGTTTGGAGTTCTGGTGCCACATCATAGCACTGGACTTCTCACCCCAAGGTTGGCAGTTCAAACTCACCAGCCACTTTTTGGAAACCATGTACAGGTTGCTATGAGTTGTTGTTGTTAAGTGCCATCGAGTCGATTCTGACCCATAGCAGCTATGAGTAGGAACCTGCAAAAAAAAATGTGAAGCACCAGCCATTTCTCCTGCAACCCTTTTTACTCTGTTGCAATGGCCAGACAGAACTCAGACACTATTAATGGTTATGGTGTTTATTAGGGAAGAATTGTCTTCTAAAGCATCCTGAAAAACGATGGCACCAACTATTCCTCTCACAGACCTCTTTACTCGACTGGGTTTAATAATCGAATACACTGCCATAGCCACACAGAATTTAGAGACAGTTACAGGGTGTATTTGGGAACTTAACATGTTACAATAAAGGTTCAGAAAAGCCTCAGAGCACAATTGTTCCAGTCAGCTGCTGATAAATGCCCACAGGGGATACCAGTCACCAAAAGCCTCAGCTTGAAGGCACTTGACTGACTCTAGCTCCTAGAGTCAGCAAACCTAGCTCCCCCACTTAAGTGCCTAGCTCCCCCACTTAAGTGCCCATAGGCACTCACGTGTACTTGATCCATGGACTGGGAAGTCCACTGCTCTGTCTCATGCTCTGGTTCTTATTTCTGCCATTACTGTGCCTGTTCGAGGAGATTCAGTGCCCAGCAGGGATCTCAGGGCCCAAGGGGCTCACCCCACTCCAGGCTCTTCTTTAATGATAGTGACATTCCCTCCTCCTGCTTCTGAAATGACTCATTTAAAACCCATATTTGAGTTTCAAGTTCTTAAAATTACAATTTTATCTCTTCTAATATCCACAGATGAATTACGACATCCTATCAGTATCTTCTCCTACCTTCTCTTACCCAGACCCAACAGGGCAGTGACTTTGTTTGGTTGGAGTAACAGACTATGCATAGAAGAGACATTAATTAGATACTTCGCTACACCACACAACCAAATGGACAACAACAATAGATTTTCTTGATACATTAATACTAAATGTAATTTCTACCATCCTCTTTTTAAAATGCTTCCTCAGCCTATTTAAAGGACCTTGACACCATGTGTTAAACACTGGGTTGCTAACTGTAAGATCGGTGGTTCAATGCTCAAGCCACTCCAAAGGAGAACGAAGAGTCTGTCTGCTCCTGCAAAGAAAGGAACAGTTGTCCTGTATTCTATAGGGACACTAAGTGTTGGAATTGACTCAAAGACAGTGGATTTAGTTTTAAGTTTCAGTGTCTTTGATTCAGAGTCTCCCTCTTCCTCCCTTCTTTCCCCTCTCCCTGCGCCTCTCACCTCCTCAATGTGTTGGTTTGTGTGTTTTCATCACTGCCTTCTCCTACTATTTGCTGGTTGCTTGGTAAGTGCTGTCAAGTCTGATCTGACTCATAGTGATCCTTGGCTGGTGAATCTGAACTGCCAACTTTTCACTTCAAACTGACCTTGCGGTCCAGTGCTTACCCGCTTAGTTACATGCAAAATAATACTAGAAAACGCTTTCCAAGTTTTACAAATTACAGAAATAGGTGCTACTTGTGTTAATTAACATTCCACACAAATTGTTCATGTAAATTTACATAACAGGAACATAGAAAAGGGTGTAGGTTGGTGAAAGTTAGGGCCCACAGTCTAGAGAAGGGACAGTGTTTTCCCAAGCAGTTCCAAATGCTGTAAAGAAAAGAAGGGGAAAAAAGTTTCTCTACTGGACTGCTTAAAAAAAAAGACAGCTTTTATGCGAACTCTTTGTTAATATTTAAGAGAAAACAGTACTGGACTCCTAATCACAAGGTTTGTCGTTCAAACCCAACAGTCCCTCCTTGGAAACCCTATACTGGGTCACTATGAATTAGAATTGACTCAACTGCACTTAGTAACAACAATTATATTACTGAAAGTACCATTTTTTACTTCTGTTAAGATCATGGTATTTTGTTCATGCTAAGATGGAACATAATTTACAGGATTATAAAGTAGCTTTTCCAAATATGATTCAACACTTCTTTTTTTAATAAACTGTGAGATTCAGCTAGCCTAAGCACGCACAAAAAATGACTTCTGAGCTAAGAGTGGACTCCTGGTGCAGCACTTTAGAATCAGGACTGGACTGCAAACCACAAGGTTGGCAGTTCAAACATACCAGGTACTCCTTGGAAAACCCTATACGGGTTCACTATGAGTTGGAACAGACTCGATGGCACTGAAGAACAAGATGGGAGTGGTGATACGGGGTTTCCGAAGCTAGAATGTTTTCTGGAAACAGAAAATTTCGTCTTTCTCCTAAATAGCAGCTGGTGGATTCCAAGAAGTAAATAACCAAACCTTTCTTCCCAGGACTTGAACCTCTAACTTTTAGGTTATCAGTCTAGCATGTTAAACCTTTGATTAACTAGGTTCTCTTATTAACCTTTGATTCATTATGATGACTATTTTCTATTTGTGTAATAAGAAGTAAACTCAGAGATCCCTTCCTTTACCCAATTCTAGTATCTTATTTTACCCATGTGAAAACTAAGGTTCCAAAACTTGCCCAACGCTAGTCAAAGAGATGTTTTCACCTTACCAGGATAGCCAGACTTGCTAGTGGGAATTATTATAGCTAGAAATCAAGTTAAGTTTTGAGTCATATTCTTTCAAAACACTTAGATGTGCAATCTGTGTTCCTTATGAATGAGGCATCAAACAATGAGCTCAATAATTCATATTCAGTCAGTTTTGAAAGTGTCTAGACCATATTCAGAAGGTTAGCATAGCATTTGAACCTATTACATGACAAATCATTTGAAAATTAGCGCTCCAGAAGGGTACCGGGATTTTTTCGGGATTTGATAATTTTCGTATCAATTAATAGACTTGTATTAAAATACATGATGACACAGAATCTCTCATTGTGCCACTATCAGATATTAGCTACTACTCAATATATTTCTAATAGTGATACAATATTTAGAGATGTAGAATTTGAATTTTTTTACATATGGCAAAATCAATATAGGAGCCTATTTTAAAATAAGAAATTGTTGGGAAGGAAGTGAGAAAATATGGCTGTGTTCAGTTAGGTATGCCAAGAATTTCCAGCTCTAAATTAAATTCTGGTATGAAAAGTGATTTTTGTTTTTCGTTATATGTATCTGTTCTGAATGATTCCTCAATTGTAAGGGATGACACCAGCTTATATATGTGCTCTTTGTCCACATGCTTTCAGTGATTTCCCCTTCCCCACTCAAGACACAACACCCGAATTAATTTCTGTGCATCTCTTAGATTTTAACACAACCACCTATCTTGGTTGCATTCCCTGGTCATTCCACATCAGAATGATTCACCCTAGTCTTCTCCTCAAGGCTTTGTCCTCCCTTTCATTTTACTTGCCTAATTTTGTTTATCAAGTTTGCTAGCTTTAGGGGCTAATCGTTCACAAATTGATGCTTCTAGACCAGTCCATTCCTCTAAGTTCTCTTTCATCTATTTTCAACAGGAAAAATATCCTCTTCTTTTTATGTACAAAACACAGAATAATACAGGACATGAACATATGTACAGTCTATCTGTGGTTTTAAAATTTTATGGAGAAAAAATTAGGAAAAAGTTGTCGAAACAAAAAACTCCTTGCTGGGTAGGGAATAACCCATTGCTTGCCTGAAAAAGTGTACTGACCAAGAGTGAGGGGTGATCTTAAATTAACAAACATAAAGTATGATTCCAGAAACAGAGGTCTAAAAATTCTCTGTTGGAGTGCCAATTGGATTCACAGAGTGAATGCTCAGCATGTATGCAAGTAAAAGGAACATGGACCTGGCAAAGGACCTAGAGTCAAGGAAGGGGGAGGACTGTGAGCTATGTGGTATTAACTTAAAGGAGGATGTAGAATCTCATTAGGTGGTGATCACAGTGTAATCGGCTCTTCAGAGGCTTTGGGAATGTATCTTAGTCAAAGGAACACTTGGGAATATAAAGCTTTTCTAAGGAAACAGAGACCTGATATGTTCATCAGATATGAAACAATATGCACCAAGAATCCACGGTCCGAATATCAGACATGTTTTTTTTTTGCTTGTTTGTTTTTAATCCTTATGTCAGTAATAATGGAATTCAAGAGCTAAGTGTCTGATATGATGGCGGACTTACACTTTTCTTATCTAAACTGTTATCTTAGATATGATTTAGTAAAAGTTCAAAAAATGTATTTTAAAGTAGGGAGTGATATTGTAAAAGGCTTGGATATTTAAGATATATATCTTTGTCAGGACATTTTCATACTATAATTGTTGTCTTATTATTGTCTGACTCATAAATGTTGGAAATCATTTATGTCTGTATATTTAGTGTCCAATTAAATCTTTGGCACAATGTATGTGCTACTAAAATTTTGCAAAATAATTATACGAGTGAAGAAAGGTTACTCTAGCCAAACTTAAGTAAACTTTTTAATTGGTGCTTTCAGCTATGATTTTCATAGAACTCATTTGTATTTCTATTTCAGACACCCACCTCTGTCACCTATATTTCTTCATTCAATATAGCCTGGTATAAGAAAAATCATTTATTAGTCATAACTTTAAAAAATGTGTTTCTTTTCAATGTTCTTTGAGGTTGGGGGTAAAAAGTAACTCTCAAGGAACAAGATCAGGGCTACCGAATGAATGGGATAGATTTCCCAGCACAATTCTTTAAGCATAGCCCTTGCTATGATCGAAGAATGAGCAGATGTATTTTTGTGATGGAAAAAATTTCCTAGGTGCAAATTTTCTGGATTCAATTTTCTTAAAATATTTTCCTAATAAGCCCCCATGATCATCCTGTGTCATTCAAGAAAATCTATCAAGGTTAACCTTTGAAAATACCCCAAAACTGTTGCTATTATCGTCTGAGCTGACTTCTTTGCCTTGAATTCATCTTTTGGGTGTTCTAACTTTTCTGGAAACTCCTGATCCATCTAAAACCCATTGTTTTAAGTGGAGTAGCATTCCCATAAACTTGTTGTAAAGTTTCAGTGATTTGGGAAGGTGTTCACTTTTGTTTAAAATTTTGATGTTACCTCTGATCTCAAAGTAGTTTTTGTCTGTGACACCAAAAGTATCCTATTTTTGAATGCACCTATTGAGACTGAAACAAGTATATTACAGTGAGAACTTATCTGTAGCATCTACTGATTGCAGAGATATGTCTTAAAACATTTTGTTTGGAATAATCCCCATGCATATATGGACTGGAACACGAGTAGCAATATTTTTTGACCTAACCTCATATTTAAATATTTAGTTTTCAAAATGGAATTAACCATTATTACAACTCAATGTCTTCTCTACAAAAAATAGTATTAGCTTTATGTAAATAAGCCAATTATCAAAATATTATTGATTTTTTTTTTCTTTTCTTTTCTATCTTTCTATACAGTTAAAGGACACAAAATCAGCAGACCAAAAAACAACACTACTTCATTTTCTGGTAGAAATATGTGAGGAGAAACACCCGGATATCCTAAGTTTTGTGGATGATTTAGAACATTTAGACAAAGCTAGTAAAGGTATGTGGATTTATAAATAATGTTTAATAAACTCTAGGTCTTTGATTAATAGCTAAAGATAGAAAATATTATTGGAGCTCTGTGTTTAATTTGTCTGGTTAGGTAATGAGTTCTTATATTTTAAAAATATGCTATTTTTGAATGAAGCTTCAGAATATCTGCCAGCTTTACCTCTGCTATTCACATCTTCTTCTCTGTGTTTAGTGATGTTCCCTTGATTCAGTATTGGAAACAAAGCACTGAGTGACTTTTATACATCTGAGTCCGAACAATTAATTGCTTAAATTCTAAAACTAAACCTCATAGCTAGAGCTTTCTTTCTTTGCTCTTAGTTGTTGTTGTTAGGTGAATTGTGTCCGTTTTAACTCATAGGGACACCATACACAACAGAATGAAACAACTTCCTAGTCTCGTACTGACCTCACAACTGTTTTTATGCTTAAGCCCATTGGTGCTGCCACTGTGTCAGTCCATCTTCTTGGGGGTCATTCCTGTTTTTTGCCGACCCTCAACTTTACCAAACATGATGTCCTTCTATAAGGATTGATCTCTCCTGATAACATATCCAACGTTTCTCCATCTTGGCTTCTAAGGAGCATTCTAGTTGTGCTTCTTCCAACACAGATTTATTTGTTTCTTCTTCTGGCAGTGCACCATACTTTCAATATTCTTCTCGAACACCATAACTAAAACACATCAATGCTCTGCCTTAATAGAAACAGTCAGATGTTCTATTCACCTTTTACTAATATTCACATTTCTAACCTGTTTCTAGCCTCTGCTATGGAGTCAAATCAAGGAGTAAAGGATCTTATTTAAAAACGTGTTTTAAATACAATTCTGTAATCATTTACAAAATTCCAATTACATTTATATGGTTAAAGGGTACTCTTTCAAATAACCAATTTATGGTACATTTTAGAAGATAAGTCATTTGAAAGTTAAGAGTTCCTGTAATCCAAATTTCCTTTTTAAATTGTGCAAGTTATCCACTTAAAGAGGGTTTTCTTTCTCCATTTTGTGGTGAATATTCTTCCTTAAATTAAAAAAAAAAAACATTTGCATCATCGTTTGCTTCGTTAAATTGTTTCTATTTCTGTAAAATGGGCACTGTATTACTCCACTTGCTTTTGAAGTTTTTTCCTGAGATGTATGTTTCTTTGCAATGTATGTTTCATATGGCTTGGTTAAAAAAAAAAAAGTTGGAAAAATTGTATTTGTTTATTGCTAGTGCTGTTGTTAGTGTCCTTGAATCTATTCCAACTCATAGTGAACATGTATAGCGTCCCTGAGGAGCAGCTGGTGAGCTTGAACTACCAACCTTGCAGTTCAAACCAGCCTTGTGGTCCAGTGCTTATCCTACAACGCTACACCAGGACTCCAATTTTATTTGTTTATTACCCTATTAATGAATGAGATTTTATAGTAATATGTGTAATGTTTTGGGTGAAATAAGTCTATAGTTCCTTTGGAGAATTTCAGTTCTTTTGTATTACATATCATTATTTCAGAGTTTCTAGACTTGAAATCTCCTTGGTGAGCTAATTTAATTTTTACTATATCATTTACTCTGCTCTTTGTTACCTTTAAAGTCCTCTTTTAAGAAGAAAATGACTACATTTATGAATGTTTTAGTGTAATTTAAGAAGCAAAACTAATCCAAATAATTTTTTTTTATATTATGCCATTCAGGGCAAAAAGACACAGAACCTGATGGGGGGAAAATTAACTCAATGATACTCAATACAGCTTTTAATGTTTGGTTTTATTAACTTAGTGAATCTGACTTTCCTAAAGTGAGAGTTAATAATTTTTTAAATAATTGATTAAATGGGAAAAAAATAAAGTTGAATGTTGCTGTTGTTGCTTGCTCAGGAATGGAATATACAAGTAGCTGTCAAGTGTTGCAAAGTGTCTTGAAATATAAAGGGAGTTGTTTTTCCTGCAAGAAACATGATTTAATAGTTAACATCTTTTATGAGTCGGAACCGACTCCACAGTACTTAAACAACAACAACAATCTTTTATCAACACTAAATCTTAAGGAAGAATTAAATCAATGCAAGCATTGCTTTAAAAACCTTTTTATAGTGAATTGAACTAAGTAAAACATTTACTTTGCTTCATTGCAATGATTGCAATTCCCTCCTTGTACCATCAGTTAACAATGTTGTTGTTGCTGTTGCGAAGTGCCATCGAGTCATTTCTGACCCATAGCGACCCTGTATAGGGTTTCTAAGGAGCGGCTGGTGAGCTTGAACTGCTGATGTTGAAGTTCAGACGACCTTGCTATACAGCTCATTAACCCACAGTGCCACACCAGGACAATATTGACCTCTAATTGCAAGCCCAGGGAAGCCCAGTTAATACCACTATTATTCAAATTTATGTACCAACCACTAAAGCCAGTGAAGATGAAATAGAAGAATTCTACCAACTTCTT